>NC_136057.1:783472030-783900684 GCF_964261635.1 Lissotriton helveticus | reverse complement strand
CAAAGTATAAGAAAAGTGAGGAGAAATGTGACTACAGAGAGAAGAGTATTAGAACAAAAATGAAAAGCATGAGAAAACAATAGGGTGTAACTGCAAAGAACAGCGAGAATAAGAAGAAACAGAGAATATAAGAACAGAAGAGTATATATGAAGAAAGAGTAAAGAATGCAAAAAGACACAGAGACAAAAATGTGGAGAAAAGACAATTATAACGGTAGACTGACTGTATAAGGAGAGAGGGAGTACTATGAGAACACAGTAAGAACTATGACAACAGTGGTGAATATAAAGAAAAGAGAGTATATAAAGAGTAGGACAAATATGCAAAAAGAGGAGCAAGTATGAAAAAAAGTATAAAAAGAGAGCAGAGTATACGAAAAAGAAGATATTATAATCAGAGAGGAAGGAGTAAGATGAGACAGGAGGGAGTGTGACAACAGAGTGTAGAAAATATGCAAAAAGGTGCGAATATAATTCCTTAATGTACACACATACACAGTGGGATATTACCCCAAAAAATTATAAGACCATGCATTTTACAAAAACACATTTACTACTGTAAAACGTTTAAAAAGGAGCGAATATAGGGGCATATTATCAAAGACCGGTGTTAAAATTATCGCCGTTTTAATATCGGCCGAAAACTGCCGATAAAACGGACTATAATTGGTTTGATAATACGCCCTTGTTAATTCCCATAGAAAACCATGTTCTGGTGTTAACATGGGCTTCTATAAGAAATCAATATACAAAGGATATTCCCTTGAAAAATATACAATAAAACAATTTGAAACTCCAAGCAAGTAGTTCAATACATAAAATCAACAACAATTATACAAAAAATGTTTGTATTACAATTTATTAGATTACACAATTTATTTAAAATACCAAGTGGACAATAGCACCACTTACACAAATAAAACCAGTTAAAAAAGTAAGACAAATGATCAAAATACATAGGGTTCAAGATTGACCTGCAAAATTGAAACAAATTACAGAGACAGACAACAGTGAGACATTCAATTGTGCAATACTGAGTGTATATTCAAACTCAATCTGACCCCCATATGTTATGCACAGTCTATTAATGTTTCAACACAGGTGTCCGAGTTGAAGAATTATACTTTGAAATGCGTCGACGCGTTTCGGTGGTACATATGATTTTAGGCAACCTTTGTCACGACACTACGTTCTGTCTGTCGAGTTTCTGGGGTCAGTTAGATCACCCTATGGGATGAATATAGAATCAATTAGAATATATACAGGTAAAGTGTTCAAGTTAATGCAGTTATTCAGGATATTCCACATTTTATGACGGTTGCAGTGTAATGACATTTGCAGTTGATCATATATGTAATTCCTGATCATTCTCTTGATTGGATGACAAAACTAATGGTATCAATATAATAGAGGACAGTTATGTTACTAAGGGGTATATAGACATTTTTTCTACTACTCTATGTTCGATCATTTAGTAATAGTACGGTTAACATTTAATTGGGAGATCCTCTATGGCTCCTACTCACTCTCTTAAACCTTTGGAGGAGATGGTACATTCAATTAAACCATTGTGCAGTAGCATTGCATATCTAGCTTGAGCCATGTTTTATTTTGAACCAATTTCCTGATTTCCCTAACAGACTGGTGGGACTGGCAATCTTCCTATCTCAGTCATCAGAACTTGGTATAGTTTTTTTGGGAATTCAAAGTTATGAACAACCCACTTTCCTTATTTGAAGATTTTCTCTATGATTGCCGGATATAAAACTCCATCACACTACCTAGAATACATCATAAAGCCCGAATTGGCGGTACAAAAAAGGTTCCAACTTCGAATTGCATGTTAATTCGTTAACTTAGCCAATATGAAGAAAAAACAGAGTAAATTTTCTCAAGGAAAGCTAGTTTTAATCAATTTACCTTAAAACTATCCGTTGGATATAATCATGTGGGGGTCTATTACAGCGTAGTGATTTGCTTCATTTTTCGTTTTCTCTCCTGAATTTGAACAGTCTATAGTTTGTTGGGTGTCCTAGCAGATGTAATTATTAAAGGTGATTAGCGGTAGGACTCGACCTGTGGTTGTTTTTTACTAGGTTATAAAGCAATTTTTTCTCATACCTGAAACGATAGGCGTACTGTATCTTCAAACTCTATTTCCTTGTCTGATGACGGGTTTTCTCTTAAAAGCTTTTTGTGGGACCAGGGGCGCTTTCGTCATGTCCTCCCGGTAGAAACAATCATTTCACTAAGGGCCAGAGTAAAATAAATAGGGGTTTTTTAGTGGTTGCAAATTATTTAGAGGAACGAGTTTTACTTAGAGTACCCATGGCAGGAATCGCGCTTACCTCTTTTACCGTGGAGAACTGCCTGCTTCTCTGGTCCTGTTCTATCTACTAGTGACTGTTTAGGGGTCGGTTTAAATAGTGTTTTCTATGTTTTGATTGGTTCAATATTCGGCCAATCGGTAACTCGTATTTTGGGCCCTGGAATTTGCATATGCCGGCTTGAAGTGCCTTGATCTCATTGGATATTATCCAAGACCCGTGATTGGTCTATCCGGCTTGAGGTGCCTTGATCTCATTGGATATTGTTTAAGACCCGCGATTGGTCTATCCCTTTATCGACTACCGCTGTTTTGTGGATGTTTGTTTAGACTGTTTAAAGAAAAGGAGGTGTTTTATCCACAATCTATTTGATGGTCAATATGGTGATTATTGGGCTAGTCTACAGGAGATAGCAAACTTATTCTCATGGAAGCCACGAAATGTTTTAATTAAAGTAGAAAAGATGTTTTTACTACCTTTGAAACCCAAAATTATACCTATGTATTTTCGACAGGGTTTATGACTAAAAAGAATTTCTTTGGAAGCTAAAGTGGAAAGATCATGAATTTTTTTTTCAAAAACTGAAATAATATTTATCTAGGGATGAATATTTTTGTTCTGTTTTATTATATAAGGCTGGTGCTCGCATGAACAATTATATTATGTTGGTGCTCTATGCATTTTTTCTGATATTCCGCATTTCTATATTTACAGTAAAGGTTGTCTATGGGAAAGTCTTTTTGTTAATACTATATGCATTGGGTCCAATCTTCTCTGGTGTTCAGGCCATTTCGTATAGTGTCTAGGAAACAGATATACCACTGTTCTCTAGTTTTCCTAAGTTTGTTGATGTCACCGCCGCGTCTAGTGGTCCTAATTTTTTCAATAATGTACCACCGTATATCGTCACAAGTGTGGTTCTTTTCTTTAAAGTGATCTGTCAGAGGTGCATTGATCTTACTTGTCCTAATAGCAGACTTGTGCTCCAATACTCTTAATCTGAGCTCTCTGCTAGTTTCCCCCACGTATCCCAGGTTACATGGGCAGATCAGCCAGGTAAATGATGTTTTGACTTCTGCAGTTGTTAAAGGTTTTAGAATGGAGCATTTTTCCTTTATATTCAATGCTAGAGCCTGGAATACAGTGAGGGCAAATGGAGCACGTTCCACATTTGTGGCTGCCCATTGCTGTCGTTCCAAATAAGGTAGATTGTGTTTCCGCTAGGGGTTTGTAGGTATGCACTAAGCTGTTACGAAGGGTTTTATTTCTCCGGTAGGAGAACAGAGGTTTATCTAATTTGTTGTCATTGTCATAATTTATTATACACCAGTTTCTATACACTATGTTTTTGATTTGATTGCTCAAGTGTGAAAATTGAGTAACAAAGACTATCCTGTCCAATTTATTTGTATTCTTAGTTTTGTTTTGGTCTAAAAAGCTGTCGCGGTTATAGAATCTTGCCCTTTTAAAGGAATTTTTAATCAATTTATGTGGGTACCCTCTCTCTTTAAGTTTCTTCTTCATGTTTTCTGAATGTTTATAAAAATCTGGCAAATTGGAACAATTCCGCCTTAATCTTAAAAACTCCCCAAAGGGCACGTTATCTTTTTGTGCCTTTGGGTGGTTGCTTGAGTAGTGTAAAAGGGAATTCTTGTCAGTTGGTTTATTGAAAAGCTCTACCTCTCATTTTATTGTCATATTTCACAGTATCGAACACGACTATTAGATTAAATCGCTTCTTTCAGACTCGTGAGTATAATCCACCTCCAAGCGTCACAGGACTTAAACCTAAGTCGACTTTCTGCCCTTTGGGGAGTTTTTAAGATTAAGGCGGAATTGTTCCAATTTGCCAGATTTTTATAAACATTCATTGATTAAAAATTCCTTTAAAAGGGCAAGATTCTATAACCGCGACAGCTTATTAGACCAAAACAAAACTAAGAATACAAATAAATTGGACAGGATAGTCTTTGTTACTCAATTTTCACACTTGAGCAATCAAATCAAAAACATAGTGTATAGAAACTGGTGTATAATAAATTATGACAATGACAACAAATTAGATAAACCTCTGTTCTCCTACCGGAGAAATAAAACCCTTCGTAACAGCTTAGTGCATACCTACAAACCCCTAGCGGAAACACAATCTACCTTAATTGGAACGACAGCAATGGGCAGCCACAAATGTGGAACGTGCTCCATTTGCCCTCACTGTATTCCAGGCTCTAGCATTGAATATAAAGGAAAAATGATCCATTCTAAAACCTTTAACAACTGCAGAAGTCAAAACATCATTTACCTGCTGATCTGCCCATGTAACCTGGGATACGTGGGGGAAACTAGCAGAGAGCTCAGATTAAGAGTATTGGAGCACAAGTCTGCTATTAGGACAAGTAAGATCAATGCACCTCTGACAGATCACTTTAAAGAAAAGAACCACACTTGTGACGATATACGGTGGTACATTATTGAAAAAATTAGGACCACTAGACGCGGCGGTGACATCAACAAACTTAGGAAAACTAGTGAACAGTGGTATATCTGTTTCCTAGACACTATACGAAATGGCCTGAACACCAGAGAAGATTGGACCCAGTGCATATAGTATTAACAAAAAGACTTTCCCATAGACAACCTTTACTGTAAATATAGAAATGCGGAATATCAGAAAAAATGCATAGATCACCAACATAATATAATTGTTCATGCGAGCACCAGCCTTATATAATAAAACAGAACAAAAATATTCATCCCTAGATAAATATTATTTCAGTTTTTGAAAAAAAATGTCATGATCTTTCCAATTTAGCTTCCAAAGAAATTATTTTTAGTCATAAACCCTGTCGAAAATACATAGGTATAATTTTGGGTTTCAAAGGTAGTAAAAACATATTTTCTACTTTAATTAAAAAATTTCGTGGCTTCCATGAGAATAAGTTTGCTATCTCCTGTAGACTAGCCCAATAATCACCATATTGACCATCAAATAGATTGTGGATAAAACACCTCCTTTTCTTTAAACAGTCTAAACAAACATCCACAAAACAGCGGTAGTCGATAAAGGGATAGACCAATCGCGGGTCTTAAACAATATCCAATGAGATCAAGGCACCTCAAGCCGGATAGACCAATCACGGGTCTTGGATAATATCCAATGAGATCAAGGCACTTCAAGCCGGCATATGCAAATTCCAGGGCCCAAAATACGAGTTACCGATTGGCCGAATATTGAACCAATCAAAACATAGAAAACACTATTTAAACCGACCCCTAAACAGTCACTAGTAGATAGAACAGGACCAGAGAAGCAGGCAGTTCTCCACGGTAAAAGAGGTAAGCGCGATTCCTGCCATGGGTACTCTAAGTAACACTCGTTCCTCTAAAAAATTTGCAACCACTAAAAAACCCTATTTATTTTACTCTGGCCCTTAGTGAAATGATTGTTTCTACCGGGAGGACATGACGAAAGTGCCCCTGGTCCCACAAAAAGCTTTTAAGAGAAAACCCGTCATCAGACAAGGAAATAGAGTTTGAAGATACAGTACGCCTATCGTTTCAGGTATGAGAAAAAATTGCTTTATAACCTAGTAAAAAACAACCACAGGTCGAGTCCTACCGCTAATCACCTTTAATAATTACATCTGCTAGGACACCCAACAAACTATAGACTGTTCAAATTCAGGAGAGAAAACGAAAAATGAAGCAAATCACTACGCTGTAATAGACCCCCACATGATTATATCCAACGGATAGTTTTAAGGTAAATTGATTAAAACTAGCTTTTCTTGAGAACATTTACTCTGTTTTTTCTTCATATTGGCTAAGGTAACGAATTAACATGCAATTCGAAGTTGGAACCTTTTTTGTACCGCCAATTCGGGCTTTATGATGTATTCTAGGTAGTGTGATGGAGTTTTATATCCGGCAATCATAGAGAAAATCTTCAAATAAGGAAAGTGGGTTGTTCATAACTTTGAATTCCCCAAAAAACTATACCAAGTTCTGATGACTGAGATAGGAAGATTGCCAGTCCCACCAGTCTGTTAGGGAAATCAGGAAATTGGTTCAAAATAAAACATGGCTCAAGCTAGATATGCAATGCTAATGCACAATGGTTTTATTGAATGTACCATCTCCTCCAAAGGTTTAAGAGAGTGAGTAGGAGCCATAGAGGATCTCCCAATTAAATGTTATCCGTACTATTACTAAATGATCGAACATAGAGTAGTAGAAAAAATGTCTATATACCCCTTAGTAACATAACTGTCCTCTATTATATTGATACCATTAGTTTTGTCATCCAATCAAGAGAATGATCAGGAATTACATATATGATCAACTGCAAGTGTCATTACACTGCAACCGTCATAAAATGTGGAATATCCTGATTAACTGCATTAACTTGAACACTTTACCTGTATATATTCTAATTGATTCTATATTCATCCCATAGGGTGATCTAACTGACCCCAGAAACTCGACAGACAGAACGTAGTGTCTTGACAAAGGTGGCCTAAAATCATATGTACCACCGAAAGGCGTCGACGCATTTCAAAGTATAATTCTTCAACTCGGACACCTGTGTTGACACATTAATAGACTGTGCATAACATATGGGGGTCAGATTGAGTTTGAATATACACTCAGTATTGCACAATTGAATGTCTCACTGTTGTCTGTCTCTGTAATTTATTTCAATTTTGCAGGTCAATCTTGAACCCTGTGTATTTTGATCATTTGTCTTACTTTTTTAACTGGTTTTATTTGTGTAAGTGGTGCTATTGTCCACTTGGTATTTTAAATAAATTGTGTAATCTAATAAATTGTAATACAAACATTTTTTGTATAATTGTTGTTGATTTTATGTATTGAACTACTTGCTTGGAGTTTCAAATTGTTTTATTGTATATTTTTCAAGGGAATATCCTTTGTATATTGGTTGGTTAACCCTACTTCCCTTGATTCTAATTTAAGGGGTACCTCTCATTATTTCTACTTCTATAAGAAATAACAAAGGCGTATTATCAAGCCCATTATCGCCGTTTTGTCGGCAGTTTCCGGCCGATAAAACGGGGATAATTTTAACATCAGTCCTTGATAATATGCCCCCTAATTCCTTAATGAATACAATGCACAGTGTGATATTACCCCAAAAAATTATAAGACCATGCATTTTACCAAAACACATTTACTACTGTAAAATGTTTAAAAAGGAACGAATATAGGCGCATATTATCAAAGACCGGTGTTAAAATTATCGCCGTTTTAATATCGGCCGGTAACTGCCGATAAAACGGACGTTAATGGGCTTGATAATACGCCCTTGTTAATTCCCATGGAAACCCATGTTCTGGGGTTAACATGGGCTTCTATAGGAAATAACAAAGGCGTATTATCAAGCCCATTATCGCTGTTTTGTCGGCAGTTTCCGGCCGATAAAACGGCGATAATTTTAACACCCGTCCTTGATAATATGCCCCCTAATTCCTTAATGTACACACATGCACAGTGTGATATTACCCCAAAAAATTATAAGAACACGCATTTTACCAAAAAGCATTTACTACTGTTAGACATTTAAAAAGGAGCGAATATAGGGGAATATTATCAAAGACCGGTGTTAAAATTATCGTGGTTTTAATATTGGCCGGAAACTGCCGATAAAACAGGCAATAATGGGCTTGATAATACGCCCTTCTTAATTCCCATAGAAACCCATGTTCTGGTGTTAACATGGCTTTCTATAGGAAATAACAAACGCGTATTATTATGCCCATTACCGCAGTTTTGTCGGCAGTTTCTGGCCGATAAAACGGCAATAATTTTAACACCGGTCCTCGATAATATGCCCCCTAATTCCTTAATGAACACACATGCACAGTGTGATATTACCCCAAAAAATTATAAGACCATACATTTTACCAAAACACATTTACTACTGTTAGGCGTTTAAAAAGGAGCGAATATAGGGGAATATTATCAAAGACTGGTGTTAAAATTATCTCAGTTTTAATTTCGGCCGGAAACTGCCGATAAAACGGACGATAATGGCCTTGATAATACGCCCTTGTTAATTTCCATAGAAACCCATGTTCTGGTGTTAACATGTGCTTCTATAGGAAATAACAAACGCGTATTATCAAGCCCATTATCGCCATTTTGTCGGCAGTTTCGGGCCGATAAAATGGCAATAATTTTAACACCGGTCCTTGAAAATATGCCCCCTAATTCCTTAATGTATACACATGCACAGTGTGATATTACCCAAAAAAATGATAAGACCATGCATTTTACCAAAACAAATTTACTACTGTAAAACGTTTAAAAAGGAGCGAATATAGGGGCATATTATCAAAGACCGGTGTTAAAATTAACACCGTTTTAATATCGGCCGGAAACTGACGATAAAATGGGCTTGATAATACGCCCTTGTTAATTCCCATAGAAACCCATATTCTGGTGTTAACATGGGCTTCTATAGGAAATAACAAACGCAAATTATCAAGCCCATTATCGCCGATTTAGCGGCAATTTCTTTCTGATAAAAATGGCGACAATGTATCGCCCTTTCTTGATATTATGCCCCATAATTCCTTAAAGTACACAGACGCACAATGTGATATTAAACAATAAAACATAACAGCATGCATTATAGCAAAACACATTTACTACTATAAAACGTTTAACAAGGTACGAATATAGGGGCATATTATCAAGACAGACGATAAAATTATTGCCGCTTAATCGGCAGAAAACTGCTGATAAAGCAGCGATAATGGGCTTGATTATATGCTCTATGCAATTCCAATCGAAGCCCATGTTAGATGTCCCTCACATCTAACAGTGAGTCTTCCTCTTGAACTTTAGACTCATTATTGGTACTTACTTGTAGGTACTAAAATCTACCAAAAAACACAAGGGCTCTTTTTAGAGCCATCCAACATCTAAACACATACACTTCATGAATATCTTAAAAATATTCTTCTTTTTCTACCTTCAGTACGCTTACGGGACGACTTCCAATATTCGCACCGTACGTCGTCCATACGTGCTTGGTACGCGTACGATAAATCTAACATTAAAAAAATAGCCTTTATCATTAGTTTTTCATAATCCCCGAAGAACCCCATCCCCAAGGGCTCAAATGTAACGTTGCGGACCGTGGGAAGAGCCCAAGGCCTCCACGGTCCCATCTGGCTCCCCACTTCCTGCGGGAGCCGGCAATGCTTTTCATCACAGACAGCAGCTTACATGCTTACATTCTACTTTCAAAGATGATTTCAACAGTTATACATTTTATAAAATAATATAGTACTGCACACTAAAGGAGAAAAGTCAGCACAATTATAATAGAATAGAAAATAGAAAAGAAAATACTTCTACGCACAACAAACTCATAAGCACACTTCACAGTTTAATTTAAAAGCACCCTACCACAACTAGTTTTTGAAACGCATTATATAATAAAATGCGTCACAAAATAGGCTACATACATAGTGAATGTATCGTAACGTCACATAGATAAAAGAAAGCCACACTTACGCTAACAGGAAAACACAACAACAGTACAAGGGCCAAATTTCCATTGGTGTGATTTCTTAGTTGCAGGTCTAGTTGTCAGATCGACACACACACTCCCTCATGGCTTCTATACACCCACACCACACCCATTCAGCGCATCTGTCACTACACACGTGACCCTATGTATAAAAAAGACGGAGCGCACGTGTTGTACGTCATTTTCGATTTCTTCCCAAAGCACCGAACAAGGGGCCACTTTCACATGCATGGCCTCTTTGGTCACTAAGTTAGTGGTGCCCAAAGCACTGAGTGGGCGAAGAACCTGCGATGATGATGATGAGAGCACAAATATGTCATTAGCCATACAGATATCAAGACTCTGCACCATATATGAGACTTCTCTGTTGGAGATCGGTACTACATCATGAAGAAGGTGTCTTTTCCACGAAAAGGTGAGCAGTGAGGCTTGAGTATGCATCAGAAGGAGTCAAAGGGTTATAGCTGACAACATACAAAAATGAGACTTAGTATTTTAGACGAACGTACTCCTACAGAATCTATTAATTTACATTTTAAATTTATTTTTTCCTAATAGCAATAACGTTTTTCTAATCGCTGCAATGTCCGGAATATATTCACAATAGAAACAGCTCGTAGAAATGTGACAATCAACGCGTCTATAAAAGCGCAATATTATCTAACTCCAAATTAATTTTGTAACAATACCCAATCGCAACATCTTTCTTTTAATATCATTTAGATGTCCAGCTTCACGATGGATTATGTATCACGGACGACGGCAATAGCACAAGGTGAGCAAAGAAGCTTGTTTCTGAAACAATGACAACTTATCTGTCAAAGGAAAGAATCTGTAGTATGCGCCAAGCGCAAAAAAAACATTGGGCTAATGGGGATTCAGCCAAGATGACATAGCTTCCTGGGCCCACACACTGTTGCACCCAAGTACTTCACAGGTCTTTCAAACACATTTTTCTTGTTAATGAGACAATGATATTTCCCCCCCGCCGCTTACAGCCCCTGCAGCTCCACTCTTGCTTAAACTTAAGCCCCCACCCCAAATTTTTTCTAGCTCCCACACCCTGGTATTTTTGACAGTGGTTGCGCCTCTGGCTTCACGTACCCCTCCCCTGTCGTGTGTGTCTCTCCCACATTTTAATGTCCTTTTTTCCCTTTCGCTTTCTCACTTTCTCACATCGTTTCTCTTTCTTTTTTAAAGTTTTGGACTTTGCTATCTCCACTCTGCTCCATACAACGTTATCTAAATTGAAATGATTAACTCTCTTGATTTCAGTGAAGGCTTCTTCCACACGTAGGCCACCATCTTTCAATCACTCTCTGTGACATCATTTCTCTTTTTCTTTTAAACTTATAGAAAATGCTGTCTGCTTTGACGTGTAGAAGCAAAGATGTCTTCAAGTTATGAATTCCACTGGCCGCAGTGTTTATACAACGATAAGCACAGAGGCCTAAATATACAATGCCTTCATTACAATGCATTAGAAATTAGTTGGCCTATTTACAATCCCGTCCTGCCACTTTTGTGTCACTAACGCAATAGGCACTTCCATATAGACACCACTTGAACACGGCACCATAACGGAACTGAAATGTACTAGGCACACTGCACACGTAAAACTGTAGTGTTACCTTCATTTGTGAAAGGAGACATTCGGCAGTGTGCAGCAGCTTCACTGTGTAAAATATATAATTACCTCCAAGCAGTGAAAACAGATAGGTTACAAAAGTCTGACAAACAGATCTACAAGCTTATTACGCCACTTTCTGTCACTTTTAACATGGGAAAAGTGACGCAAGGAGCTTGTAAATCTACGTCTGACTTTTCAAGAAAAAATCTCTACTCCAAACTCTGCGATACAGTTTTAATGTTGTTTTCTCTCTCTCTCTTTCTCTCTCTCACTCTCTGTGACATCATTTCTCTTTCTCTTTTAAATTATAGAAAATGCTGTCTGCTTTGACGTGTAGAAGCACAGTTGAATACAAGTTGTAAACTCCGGTGGCCACAGTGTTTATACAAGGTAAGCACAGCGGCCTAGATATACAATCCCTCCATTGCAATGCATTAGAAATAAGTCGGCGTATGTACAATCCCGTTCAGCCACTTTTGTGTCAGTAACGCAGTAGGCACTTCCATATTGACACCACTTGATCGCAGCACTATAACAGAACTGAAATGTACTAGCACACTGCACACGTAAAACTATAGTGTTACCATCATTTGTGAAAGGAGACAGTGAGTAGTGTGCACCAGCTTCACTGTGTTGAAATGTATAATTACCTACGAGCAGTGACAACAGATAGGTTACAACAGTTTGACAAACAGATCTACAAGCTTATTACGCCACTTTTCTGTCACTTTTAACATGGGAAAAGTGACGCAAGGATCTTGTAAATCTACGTCAGACTTTTCAAGAAAAAATCTCTACTCCAGACTATGCGATACAGTTTTAATGTTGTTTTCTCTCTCTTTCTCTCTCTCACTCTCTGTGACATCATTTCTCTTTGTGTTTTAAATTTATAGGAAATGCTGTCTGCTTTGACGTGTAGAAGCACAGTTGAATACAAGTTGTGAACTCCGGTGGCCGCAGTGTTTATATAAGGCAAGCACAGCGGCCTAGATATACAATCCCTCCATTGCAATGCATTAGAAATAAGTCAGCATATTTACAATCACGTTCTGCCACTTTTGTGTCAGTAACGCAGTAGGCCCTTCCATATAGATACCACTTGATCGCAGCACTATAACAGAACTGAAATGTACTAGCACACATAAAACTATAGTGTTACCTTCATTTGTGCAACTAGACGGTGAGTAGTGTGCACCAGCTTCACTGTGTTGAAATGTATAATTACCTCCGAGCAGTGACAACAGATAGGTTACAACAGTCTGACAAACAGATCTACAAGCTTATTACGCCACTTTCGTGTCACTTTTAACATAGGAAAAGTGACGCAAGCAGCTTGTAAATCTACGTCCAACTTTTCAAGAAAAAATCTCAACTCCAGACTCTGCAAGATAGTTTTAATGTTATTTTCTCTCTCTTCCTCTCTCTCACTCTCTGTGACATCATTTCTCTTTCTCTTTTAAAGTTATAGAAAATGCTGTTTGCTTTCACATGTAAAAGCAAAGAAGTCTTCAAGTTTTTAATTCCACTGGCCGCAGTGTTTATACAATGGTAAGCACAGAGGCCTAGATCTACAATGCCTTCATTACAATGCATTACAAATAAGTCGCCATATTTACAATCCCGTTGTGCAACTTTTGTGTCAGTGATGCAGTAGGCACTTCCATATAGACACCACTCGAATGCGGCACTATAACAGAAGTGAAATGTACCAGGCACACTGCACACGTAAAATCGTAGTGTTGCCTTGACTTGTAATACTTCAGCTCATTTAGTCACATCTGCATAATTCTAAACTCTAATTTTCTTTTTTGTTTTGCAGATTACCAATCGAACGTCTTTTGGAGTTAGCTTCACAATTTGTTTATACTATTGTTTTTTTAAAGTTATTTTTCTAGTTTATTATATAGTTATCATTAAGTTTCGTTTACAGTTATTCTTTTAATAAAACTTAATTTAAAAAAGTACATACTACTTTTTCTTTGTGAGGGGTGACGATCCACAATAAAAATAATATTTAAAATGTTGAAGTACTATAGTAAGATTTTCAAGACTAGGATTGAAAAGTACAGAGTTATATTTTCTCTGGATACACTACAACATGGTAAAGAAATCAAACTAATACGAAACAATGTGTACCACATTTACAAACCTCTTGCGACATTTCCCCATGCAATGCCTACCCCCCCTACAAAATTAAGTGTGTGTGCCTCAATGACGCCCCTCAAAGCACGGAAACAATAACCCCACAAATACTTCAATATTGTATGAGAGGGGCTGCATGGCCCTCCGCCTGGTCCCTGGAGTCCACCACGCCAAGACCCGGTTTCTGCAGTGTCCTGGGGGGAAACAGCTATTACAACGCCTGATCGTCACCACAAAGCCATTAGCACGCATATGGCATTACCATACATGCTTTTACAACTAGCATGCATTTACCATGCATGATAAACGCCTAATCTCAATAAAGTCTTTGTGTTGACGAACATGCGTTGTAATGGCTGTGGCTTACGTCCTTCAAATTAGTTTCTAGGTATACGTGTAACCAAGTCAACAAACACCTTGGTGTCTGTGGCAGGAAATCTCATCGATCACAGAGAAAATATGCGAAAGGTAAATTGAAAGTAACTGGTATAATAAAAATAACGGAAGAAAAGTACTAAAATGGCAGAGTATGTAATCCACGTTTCTAGCCTCAACACCACATTTCAAGTAAATATAAATACAATATGTTTTTTAATATATTACAAAAGTATAGCAGCAGATGACACACACGACCCAGGAAAAGAAAGCAGCAAATTTAATACCAGAAAATAGGAGAGGTTTGCTTGGCGAACTTGAAGAAAAAGAAAAAAACGTGGGCTAGGAAACGAGGCTGCGCATGCGTAGAGAGTACAACTGGTGCACAAAAAACCCGGAAAGTTTTACATACTATCATAGAAATATAGCTCTCTTTTTGACCAGTAAAGGTAGTTCTTAAAAATAATATTTTTTTTTTTAGCCCCAATGGCCCCATGATCGCACAGGGCTCCCCGCGTCCTTTGTGAGCCCGCATTGCTTTATCAGAGACATCACCTTATATGCTGCTCTCTCTTTTAAAAAAAAATCTACTTTCTTACTTGAAAGAGAGAGCAGATTAACGTGTTCTCTTTTTGAAATAGGAAAGCGGTTTCCTGTGGTAAAGTGAACGCGGCGAAACGCATACCAAACAGCAGTGTCCCGGAAGTACGCACCCCGAGACATTGCAAGAACCGACCCTGGGAGATGGTGGAACCCAGGGCCACCAAGAGTTCCAGGAGGGGGGCAGCGCGACCCCCTCCCAACATTAAAAAACCCCGGGGAGTGCAGGTACCCAGAGCTGGAAGGTAATTTTACATATTACTGCCCCAGGAGGTGGCGGTCCCCGCGACGTGTACGGGGAGAGAGAGGGAGAGCTAAAAACACACTTAAAAAAAAAATATATTAAAAAAAACCTCGTCTGGGTCACGGTCCCCGAGACTGAGGGGAAGAGGATCGTAACCCCACCGCACACTACAAAATAAAACTACAGAGGGGTGGCGTTCCCCGGTGCTCGGGGCACCTTACAAGCCCCCCACTATGAAAAAAATTGTGCCCGAAATTTGCCCCCCCCGGGACCTAATGAATAAAACAGACTTCTATTTTTTATTTCCCTTTTCCACCTCGTACGATTTTTTATTGTTAAAAAAAATAAAAATTGAGCGTAAAGATCCATGTACGACCCCCTGAGCAAGCCTAGAGGGTCAGGATATTTCTACCCTGCCCCCTTTCCTTATTTCTCACATTTGTTTTACTGTTTTCTTGTGAGTCGCTTCTAGCGACGAACAAGATGGCTGCCAACACTTCCTGGTTTGGAGTGTTCACGCACAGTTGACAGCCAATCAGCATGCAACTCGTGCTCGTAATTGTACTGATTTCCGTATGCGTGCTGTACTCTGTCTCTAGATATCGCTATGATTTTACTGGTAATTTTCTAAGGAACTACTGAACGGATTTACACCATACAGCAAAAAGCACAATCTGTGAACCAAACTCTACCTCTCTGCCAAATTTGGTGTAATTCCGTTCAGCCGTTCGGGCTGTAGACCTGGCTAAAGGTCCCTATGGAAAATTGCATGGGGAAAATAGGTTTTGGGACCCCCTTTTTTCTCGACCCCCACTTGATGAATCACCCCCAAACTTTTCAGGGAAGGAGCAGAACTGAGCAGGCCATTTTCTTGGAGAAATTCGCAAAGATTCGTCCACCGACGCCAAAGTTATTCCAAATAGAATGTTGTGGATTTCCTATGGAAAGTAGGTCCTAACTATAACTACCTACTGGCGACCGCCAGTAGGTAATTAATATATATATATATACATATATATATATATATATATATATATATATATATATATATATATATATATATATATATATATATATATATATATTCACATATATAGCTTCTTGCTCGAGCTTGCAGTTCCTATTCCTCTTAGAAAGGAAGAGTGTGGACCCAGTGTATTTGCGCAATAGATTACTTTATTTCAGCCACTTCTGCCATTACGCGTTTCGGGCGCTCCCGCCCTTGATCACATGACACCCTCACACATTTTCCCTCGCTATTTAAAGTGCAGGTGCATTGAAATAACAAGGCATAGACATAATAAAAATACTACATTTCATAGACTGAATGTTTCTTAGGTGACAAATCATGTACCACAGTAAAATACATATTTGGATATATTAAAAGGAGCTTAACTGCTTAAATGCATTTACTTTTAGTTTTTTGTGACACTTGCTCGAAATTAGCTTATTACATACAGGGACCAGTAGGAAAGCTGGTAAACTGTCCCCGGTGTATGCAATGTGTCCCCTACTCATGCTAACTGATGGGCTACCAAAAATTGTCTCATCTAACTCTTAGGTATGACCACAGTATGATGATGCACAAATAGCACCAATAGGATCAAAGTTAGCTATCATGTGAACCACATGGCAGCCTTTACAAATATATCTTCTAAACTGCCATTGAAGTTCTGCAGTGCTGTGAATAGGGCTCATTAGACAACTATCAAAAAGAAAAAAAATATTTATAATTCCAATGTTGGACATCAGTGAAGCCACCTGTTAGTAGTACCTTGAAGCAGAAATGATCTAGTGGCATAATGTCAAAATGTAGGACTGGCCTTACCTTTATATTGGTATGTCCATCTGTGAAAGGATGTCAAAGTTCCTTTTTTTCACTTCCTGGTGGGCAGAGGACTTCAGAAGTTAAATTGTTCAGGTTTTGCACACATGGAGCTTTTGGCACCAACAATCAAGGGTCCGGTCAGACCTTGAAAAATTTGTGGAATATTTTAAAAGGCCTTCTCCAGCCACAGTATCTTGCTCGCTGGTGGTTTTTGATTTTCACGAAAAAAAATGAAGAGAATAATTTAGAGTCTGATTGGGTGGAGTACAGTCTTAAATTTGCCTTGCTCATGCCTTGTCATATTTGCAGCTTAACTATCTCATTTACAGATGGATAAGCTACTTGGTTTGTGATAGTGGAGCAGTTGGAAACATTTAAACTGATGTCACCGTGGCAGGAGCCTTGCCTGATTTTGCAGTTTACTTCTTATGACCACCCAGCATGGCAGGGGTGGAGTCCCAGTAAAGACAATTTAAAAATGTCCTGAAATGCAGGAAAGGAAACATTCTCTGCAACAAGGGCATAAAACAAAGCACCACAGATCTTGTGGTGCACCTGCAATCTGGGAATAGTATTTAGCCAGAGAAGACTTTAGGCAGCATTTCCATGGAGTCCCAAACCGCTATGTTTTTCTCTGCTGAGGAAGCAACACATGTGCCAGATCTACCTAGCATTGCCTGCACCAACAATGAAGAAAATTGGATACTTGTTAATAAACTAAAGAGACTCTTATCATCCACTGTATTTATCACAATGCATCTGTGAGAAATGGGCATTAAAATACCAGTCAGTATGCTTCCCTTCCTACTTTAAATGGTTCCTTCTTGTGGTTACTGGGCTCATGTGTCCTGTGGATATGTCTGTGCTCTGACAGTGGTACTTAATCTGAGAAAGATGTGAACAGCATTTTCTAGTACCCCAAAACCAGTATGTTTCTCTCAGCTGATAAAGGCCAGAAGATCCCAAAATACTTGTCCAGAGATAACTAGTACTGGCTGTGCCATCAATGGTAAAACTGTGATTCTTGCAAGTGAACAAAAGAGACTGTTATCATGCACTGTGAAAGACATTTTGTGATGGGTTGAGGGGGCTGAAAGCCCCACTCAGGCACCAACCACAAACCTTGTCAGGGTGAACCACAAAAGTAACCAAATTAACCTGTCCTTAACCCTCTGGTAGCTTGGCACAAGAGCAGTCAGGCTTAATTTAGAGGCAATGTGAGGGGTGCATGGTCATGCAAGATGGCCTGAGAGGCTCCTGGCTGACCTCAGAGTATCCTGCATAATCCTGGTCAATTGGAGCCAAATCTGACTGCCTACTGTAGGGTGCACAACTTGCCTTCATGTTGCACCCTAGAATTGCCTGGAGGGACAGTGGGGGAGTGACTGGTGGTGGTGGTGGTGACTGGTGGCACTGTGAGAGATGGGAGAGCTGTGGTTACAGTTATTCCCAGCCTCCTGGCGAGATTAGGGGGGTCTCCCTCTTGCCGTGTGATCAGGGACGCCCGTTTGTTGGAGTGACCCAAGAAGATAGCAGGGTTCAGCTGTGGCCCTTGTAGGAGGAAAGCAACCTGGATTGGTGTGCGGCCCACTGCAGCCTCTGAAGACTGGCTTGGTGTTCTTCTGCCGGTGCCTCATCCGTGTCATGCCAGGTAGATTGGGAGGTGTGCCATGGTTGCCCCACCTCCTTTTCCTGGGTTGCCCAGTTGTTGCTGGTGGCTGGAGATATAGAGCTGTGGGGAGACGCTCTGTAGTGTGATTGGCCCATTTGTCTTGTGGATGGGGGACAGTGCCAACATGGGCCTGAGGTGTGAAGTTCGAGCAGTGTCATGCATCGCTGCTGCTGGCTGGGACTGTGCTGAGCTGCGTCTATGGATGTCAGGCTGGGACTGTAGAGGCAGTTTGGAGACACTGGGCTGGGCTCTGGATGTGTACTCAGTTAATTATAGCCTACAAGAGTGTCGCACCCTGCCACGGGCCATCAGTTGGTGCTGCACTGATAAGTAGGATCCATGGTAACATCAAGCAGTGTAGAGTAACATATTAAAATGGCTATTAGACATGCCAAGAAAGAATGGGATGAGGAACGCTGGTGTTGCCTGCTTTCAGCATGTAGAGGTAGGAATATGACCCAATTGTGGGATCTCAATAAATGGGGGAATGGGCAGCGGTCAATAACCCCGAATAATAACGTCGAACCGCAGCAATAGGTTGCCTTCTTCAAAAAACAATTCCAACTGGTTTCGGGGAGGTTAGGGGTTGTCCCACGAATCCAAATTGATGTCCCCCTGTTGTTTAACACAAAAGAGGTAGAGACAGTTCTTAAGTCTTTCCAAGTGGTAAGGCACCTGGACCTGACTGCATCCCAGCCGATTTATTTAAAAAGGATTTTGATTTATGGGTACCCTATATTACAAATCTAATCAATTCGATAGCTGGTGGAGCCCCAATTCCTATATCTTGGTCTGGAGCGGAAATCATCCCTATCTATAAGAAGGGTGATCGTTCCGCTCCGGCCAACTATAGGCCCATCAGCTTAACTGATGCAATACAAAAGATTTCAGCACGTGTGATATTGGGTAGGATCCAGGGCTGGATGTCTGAAAAGGACATTTTAACTCCCCTACATGCGGGGTTCCGGTCTCATATGGGGACTTTGGACCAGGCCTTTAGATTTGTCCTACTATATTGGAAGGAGGTCCTTTTGGGTAGGGGAATGCTCTTCGCTGCTTTTGTGGATTTAAAATCCGCCTTCGACCTCGTCCCAAGAGCAAAACTGTGGGAGGTGCTATTGAGATTAGGGATGCCTAAAGAGCAAGTCTCTTTCGTGGTAAGACTCCACGAATCAACGTATGCTCAGGTTTGTTGGGGGAAGCCGGGCGAGGTTACATAGAAATTTGAGGTAGGAAAGGACGTCCGGCAAGGGTGTGTGCTGGCACCTACCCTGTTCTCTTTATTCATCAACGGGGTGGTGCAGTATTTTGTTGACCATCCAACAGACGTGCCTATGCTGGCCGGCCAAAAGGTGCCCCTGTTCACGTTCGCGGATGACACGCTGATACTATCCAAGACGAGACAGGGGTTGTAGTTAGCACTGTCTCGTTTTGAGGAGTTTTGCCGCGAACATGAGCTTGAGGTTAACGTAGGGAAGACTAAGTTCATGGTACTCTATGGGTCCAAGCCCATCAAAGCACAAGTCTGTATGGGTGGAAAACCCCTGGAGCAGAAAAATGTCTTCACCTATCTGGGTGTCACTTTTGGCGATAAGTTGAGTTGGGAACCCCAAGTTAAGATCCTCGCGCTCAAACACACCCAATTAGCGGGACCATTGATCAAGGAACACAGGCTATCACTAACTAAGCCCAAAGCTCCTGTGGTTAAAATGTATTCAACTAAAATCATTCCCGCTATCTTATATGGTGCTGAAATCTGGGGTTTCTGTAACCTGACCCAACTGTCCACAGCCCGAACAAATTTATGAGATCGGTTGTGGGCCTGCCCCAATCCTCCCGCCTTATTCCTCTGCTGTTTTGACTTAGGCTGTCATAGTATTGAGGATATTGCCCATTATAGGCCGTTGGCCTTCTGGAGGCGTCTCTGGATAACTCCAGAGCTCCATCTCTTTGCTAGGGCTTTGTCTGAAGTAAGGGGATTGGATCTCCTGCATAGGATCCCATGGTTGATTGGCATAAAGCCCCTCCTTATTGACATGGGGATGAGGGAACTCTGGGAGAGACCTGAATCGGTGGAATTTCCCTCAAAAGAATCTTATCGAGCAGCATATTGGGAGTTAATTAAAATTAGGAAGTTCTCCTCTCTCACTAACCCTACTCTGTCTAGAGATTTTCTAGAGCTAAAAGATGAACCCTTCCTGGAAAGCTATTGGGACCTCATATCAAAGCCATTAGACCGCAAGTTTTCTTACCAGTTCAGAGTTGGGACACTGCGGCTCCGGGAGTTAACATGTAAGTGGCAACCAGGAACTGGTGATAAGTGCCGATTTTTCCCGGATCATACTGAAGATACTGACCACCTCCTATTCGTTTGTCCGGTCTATCATAAACCCCGTAGCTTGTGGCTAAAACCAGTATGTCGGTCCTTAGGAACTAGCTCTGCGATGGCCGCTAAGAGGCTATTGAAATCTGGCTTCAATGAGATCGCAGTAATAGGAGTAGCTAAGTTCCTGAGCTGGGCATGGGTATTACGGATGAAAAATGGGGGGCCCTAACAGCCACGACACCTTCCCTTGGGTTATTTAACGCGCTACGTCGAATCGGGAATTTTTATGGGTTTTATTACGATGTGTTCAAAGTCTTGTGCATGAGATATATTTAATTTTGTATTAGGAATTGATTTTAAAATGTAATTATAGGTTTTTTTTTAAACCTTATTGAGAAACTTGTAAACCAGTGTTATGCTTTGGTATGGTATATTCATGGTTGTATTTATGTTTTAATTTACTGACTGTCCTGTCTTTTAAGATGAATAATCACAATAAAGACTTTTTGAATTGAATTGAATTGAGTAGGCATTCATAGTGTAGGTTTTTAGTGCTTTACTGTGGGTCAGTGGTGGTTATATTGTGTATTTATTATAGTGGAAATCTTCACTAAAGTAATTTTGCTCCACTTAAATCTCGAGGTAATCTCTGCACCCAGTGTGTGTATTTCCAGTTCTCCGTATACCGCACATACACCTTATGGCACTTTAACATTGGCCTGGCTCAGCACCGAAACAGATTCTAGGACTTTGCCTTTTACTAGGCCACGTTTATTACTGTGCTCTTCAGCAGAGGGATCAAAGGCCACCCACACAATTGAGTAATTAACTGTGCTTGAGCTGGATCATGGGAAAGGAAGATGTAGGGAGGACATCTGTGTCTGTTATTAGCTGCACCTGGGCTGGACATCCCAAGCCCACTGGAACGAAGGAGGAGGACCAGACCTCTAGAGCCAACAAAGGAGGGGCTTGACTTTGCAATTTGCTGAGAAGGAATTAGACATCTATGTCATCAAGGATCAAAGGTAGCTTAGGCTCTCAGGGCAACTTTTTCCAAAGGGAACTTAAAGACACCATCTTGCTTTGTTCCAGAATGGTTTGCAGGAGGGTTGAGACAGGAGTGGAGGGATAAAGTGGCACCCTAGCATTGCCCAAGGTTGCCTGGTCTCTATACCCTTCTGTCTCCACTTAAAAGCACCTTCACAAGAGAGACACCATTGAGAATACCCTGGACCTGTGACCGACAACACTGAAATAATGTCTAGCTGGAAGGAGAAGCCACCTAATGCCTTTCAAAGATGGACTGAGGACTCTCAGTCAGTCAAACAAAACTTTATTTGGTTTGTTACAACCATAAAAGTATACAATTACATCTTATCATACTATTAAAAACATAAACACAGCAGTATCATGAAAAAATTATAACACATATCTACACACATAGAATAACACCTTTCCTTTAAAATAAGAGTATAGTGCTGGGGATCCCTTTCCGGAATTATCCCCGATAGCACGCACCACCATCAGCGAGGAAAGCATGTAAATGGTCGTAAACAAGTAACTGGATTAACGAGTAACTGGAGTTTAAAAGTAACTGGAAAATTTGATGCAAATCACATACCTGCAGCATGGACGACTGAGACCCCTGCAGCCTCGGCGGAGCAACGGTGGAGACCGGGACGGCTGGAGCTAAGCGGTGGTGCCACCGGAGGTGCCTGCGATCGCCGCCTGCAGTGGACTGCCCGGTCATCTGAATCCCGATACCCGCTGTCTGCCTGCGGGCACCGTCTGCAGTGGACTGCCCGGTGCCTGCCTGCGGTCGCCGTCACATCCCGGACGTCTGAGCCCCGCTGCCTGCTTGCGATCACCGCCTGCACTGGACTGCCCAGGGACCCCAGACGGGACTGCGGCGGGAAGACCTGACATCGCTACACCAATGGACTGACAGGACATCTGATTCCCGCTGCCTGCCTGCGAACACCGTCTGCAGTGGACTGCCCGGTGCCTGCCTGCGGTCGCCGTCACATCCCAGGCATCTGAGTACCGCTGCCTGCCTGCCCAGGGACCCCAGACGGCGGCGGGAAGTCCCGACATCGCTGCACCAGGAGGGCGGTGTGGCTGTCGCGGCGGTCTCTGTGTGTGTTTACGGAGGGCTCGCCGCCCCCCCCCCACCGGTGAGTGTCGCTGATTTCCACCGGGGCGAGGGACAGGTGGATGGAAGTTGGAGCGGACCGGTGCGGTCCGGCGAGGGTGACGGGGGACGTTCCAAGGGGAGGCTTCTCCCCCTCCCCCCCTCCCAGGGAAGCTTGGAGAGCGAGACTTTTGGAGTGGCGGATCGGCGAGAGCGGGGCGTCTGAGGCGACTCTGGTGTGCCCTATTTGTGTGTGTTTTGGGCAGACTCTCCATAATGTTTTGGGGTGCCTGATCTGAGCAGCGTCAATGGCGATGCGGAGGGTGGCTGAACGAGAGTCCTCTGCTCTGGACGCTCGTGCTGATGTTTCGCTCTCTGCCTGGAACTCTGCGTGCAAGACTGTTTGAGCAGAGTGCAGTGGCGACTCGGAAGGTAACTGCGCGTGAATACATCACTTTAAATACTGATGCCGGGTTCTCATGTTCTGCCCGGATTTTTGCACGCAATCTTTTCAATCTTTTCGCTTTGGACAATCATGCCGGCTTTTCGCATGTTTGCATTTCACAGTACTCTATGCCCGGAATTTTCAAAATGACCGTTATACTTTGCATTTTCGCGGGCTTTGCGATCGTCTCACTCTCCACTGGCCATTATGGCTGGAGCCACAACCTAGAGCCATAAATCGCCCCCCTGCCCACCAGATGACCATGAGGCTACATACCAACGCGGTCAGGGATCAGCAAAACAGTGATAAGCCTCTCTCCTCACCATCTACATAGAATTTGATCTCTATCCTCTCCTTCCCTTCAAGCAACATGGAAGATGGACTAAATCGACCTGCCCAGAGTAGAAAGGGAAACTAAACTCTGTATTCACTACAATCTGGTGGCCATTTTAGACTGGTCTCTCTCTCTCTCACTGGCGGCCATCATAGTCTAGTCTTATTCACTATATGAACACACTCTATGATCTGGCCTCTCCAGACTAGACTATTCTCAAGCAGAGATTGTCTTCCTTTTATTGCAGTATTATACCGCTACTTGTATTTAAGACCACACCCTAAGAACTGGCCTCTCCAGAATAGACTATTCTCAACTAGCGATTGTCTGCCTTTTTATTGCGACTGTCTGCCTTTATTGCAGTATTATACCTCTACTTGTATTTAAGGCACTGATAGGGAGCTCATATATCTCTAGCTGCTCTCTAGTCGCATTCTGACTCATTTAGCTCTCTGTGTGCACCTGTATTTGTTCCAGTATATCACTAGTTTTATACTCCTATTCTATACACTGTTATAAACTGCACCCTCTGCACTTTCTATTAAGTATCGCACCGATTGCTACCTCATATTTGTATATTTTTCTCTTTTTGTTTCTCTTTATTATAAGCTACACCCACTCCCTTTTCACTTTGTGCTTACCTGAATTTTGGTCCAGTGTTTCATCAATATTTTGGTCCAGTGTATCATCAATATTATACCTATAGACTGTACATTGTTATAAGCTGTACCCTTTTCACCCTTAGCACCTTCTATTCCTGTATTGCACCGACTGCTACCTCATACTTTTATTATTATTATTTTTATGCTTACTTTTATTTTTATATATCATCCTGCTATTTTATTTTGTTCTTTCCTCTTTTCCTATTCTTTGTCGTAAGCTGCACCCATCCCACTTTTGGCCTGGAGTGCACTATTTACCACCTACTATATATTGATATTTTGATATTGTGATTGTGATTTTGATTATGTTGACGGCTCATTAGTATCACTTTTGTCTTCATGTGACTTATTGTTTGCATCTGTTTCTGCATGCGTGTACCATTTTAGTTCATCCTCTCATACTCACCTAAACCGCCATCCCAGCATGGATCCCGTCGGTAAGCACACATATAAAATTAACTACCCACCCACACTCACCAAAAAAGCCGCTAAACGCTATAAACACAACTTCCTGAGATCCCACCCTGAAACCCCCTTTGCCGACACCTACTTCTCACCGGTCAATGGTTCCCTGAACACTGATATCATCTTCCACACAACACGCAGAGCTCAATGGAGAAAAACGTTCCACACCTTACTCACCGTCTCCTTCACCAGGAAATCCGCTCACGGCCTAACTCTCTCCATCACACCATCACATCTCTTCCCAGGCAGAGCTACCATTACAATTTACAACAATGGGATGGTCCTATCTCAATCCACAGACAGGAACTTGGAACTACTAGACAACCTGTTCCCCGCTCTCAAAGATCACCTCTCCAATCCGCGGTCCGACACTCACATTTCCCTCAGTCCCACCACTCCTGACCTCACAGCTCCCATCACACACAACCCCTCTAACCTAGCACAGCAACAGGTAGCTGCTACACACTCATCAGTCAATGACACACATACCACCCCTGACTTCTCAGCTCCCACCCTCAACGCTTCTCTCCCAGTTCAGAACCAGGTAGCAACCACTCACACCTCAAGCACAGACACAGATCCTTCCCCCTCTTACAACACTTGCACCCCCACCCCACCGTCCGGACCTAGGACCTCCACACACACCATTATCACTCCTCTCTCCCTGGACATCACAGCCGGCATTAACACATTTAACCTAGTTCCGCACCAAAACGACACGCACAACGACAAATCCCACCCTCCAGCCCCCCCACTCTCAGTCCCCACCTCCCTCTAACGAACCACACAGAACACACCTCCTCTCTTAATCTAACTCCCCCTCCCAATTTAACTCCCCCTCCCCACAACAGAACCATCTCCAATCCCAATACCATTTCCCCACCCACTCTCAGCCCCCACTACCCTTCCAACACCTCCAGCTCCACTAACATACACCCATCCTCCACTCTGATCTCAACACCTAGCAACAATGCCCCCAATCATACCACCAACCTCCCTACCTCATCCACACCACACCCGCCCAAACACTCTCTCCCCCCTAATACCATCTCGTACACTAACACAACTGAATCCTGTAACAACACCAGCCCACTACCCCACCTGCACGACACCTCCCTGGTCAGTCACCCACCTTCGACCTCCACCCCCACCTCCAACACCTACCCCACATTGCACATGATTATGGCCACCCTCATCCAGATCAAAGGAGACATGCACAGCATCAAAGAACTACTCTCCACACACCCCATACACCCCCCACCCACCTCCACCTCCACCTTAAACATGCCTCCTACCCTACCGGTTGACCCTCTCACTCAGCACTCCACCCACCGGACTTCAATCCCTGTTCGTAATCGCAACCAGCGCCCCAGTCGCCCCTGCAAGTCCTCACCCACCCCCACCTCCACCTCCCCTCCCAACATGTCCCCCACCCCACATTGGACTTCAATCCCTGCTAGCAATCGCAACAACCGCCCTTGTCGCCCCTGCAACCCTCTTTCTGACCTCGACACACTCACTCTCCTCCGTGCGTATGACCCAACCCCCCAAAATGACACGTCCATCACACACCTCACCATTCCCACGATACACTCAAACTCCCTTAGACACCCCACACTAAACAGCAGAATCTCCAACCCCAACAACCTTAGAAAAGTCCCTCTCTCCCTAGAACCCTCTACCGCCCTCAACTCACCCCGTCTCAACGCACCCCGTCTCAAATGCACTCTCCTCAACTGCAGATCGGCCTCGAAACATTCCGCTGCCATCGCTGATCTCCTCTTATCGCTGGACCTTGACCTAATCATTCTGACTGAAACATGGCTAACTGAAGCCTCGTCACCTATAATGGACATTCTGGTCCCACCCAATTATTACATAATTAGACTTGACAGGCCAGGCAAAAAAGGTGGTGGAATCGCATGCATCTATAGGAACAACCTATCCGTTCTGAAAGGCAAGTCCACCCCCATAGCATCCCTAACCTCCTGTGAATACTTATGCCTCGACATTATCAGTGAGGGTAAACTGATATGCTCTCTACACAGCATTTACCACCCACCCAGAGACAACCTCATATTTTCCCAACAAATCATGGATATGATCTCAACCAACTCCGGACGGCAGCTCACCCAAATTTACCTTGGCGACTTCAACCTCCACTGGAATGATCGCAACGACGCGGTGGTAAATAGTCTTAAAGGTTTCCTCAATGCCCTTGACCTCACCCAAATATGCAACAGCCCGACCCACGAGAAAGGCTCTATCCTCAACCTTATCATCTCCAAAGAGGACTCTATCCAACTCGAGTCTATCCAACCCTGTGACTGGTCAGATCATCATATTGTCACATTCTTCATCAATGTAAAAGTTAAATCTAACCCGGCTCAAACGTCCAAGCCCAAAGTCTGGAAAAGAGACATGAAAAAACTCAACCCAAGCTCTCTGCCTCCTAACAGCTGCAATCTCCTAAAACCACCGCCCGGCGCTCAGGACGTACAATCACTGACTGACCACTACCTCAACGCTATGACCTCAATAATAAATGAGGCTGCTCCTTTGCAGTTAGTTAAAAAGAGTCTCCACTAAAAATGGTATGATGGAAGTCTCAATGAGGATAGACGAGACATGCGACTGGCAGAACGCACCTGGAGATCAGCTCCCTCTGCACTGCACCTAAAAACCCTGAAGAAAAAGAGAAACGCTTATTTCAGGAAAATAAAACGCTCAAAACTAGACTTCTTCAGCCTCCAGCTCGACCAAGCAAAAAACCGTCCGAGAAAATTGTTTGAGCTAATCAAAACACAATCCAAGGAACAACCCCAACCACTCAGCACTGTGCCCGAAGCTCCCTCCTGTGAAGACTTCTCCGCTTTCTTTATCCAAAAAACTGACAACATAAAGAGCGATCTCCTCATTGACGCAAGCCTCTACTCCAAACCCCACTGCATAGCACCCAGTGAACCTAAAAACAATGCTACATGGTCATCCTTTGGTACATACTCTGAAGAGGAAATTGGTAAACTGCTCAGCACCTTGAAACCATCCAATCACCTCACAGACCCCCTTCCGGCTAACGCTGTAAAAGACTTTGCCCCTTTGCTTCTCCCACTCTGGACTAAAATTATCAACGGCTCCCTTCAACAAGGAACCATACCTGACTCCCTCAAAATTGGACAAGTCACACCTCTACTAAAGAAACCTACAGCCGACCCCTCTGATCTGAACAATTACCGTCCCATCACTAATATCCCCACTCTTGCCAAACTACTGGAAAAATGCGTACAACTACAATTGACTAAACACATTGAACACTTTGATCTCCTCAACCCTCATCAATCAGGCTTCCGAGCAGGACACAGTACAGAAACTGCTATGACCCACATAATTGACGACGCACTTCAAATGCTAGACCAAAACGACACCTGCCTCCTCATCCTTCTTGATCTCTCCTCAGCTTTCGACACAGTTAAACATGAAAAATTACTCGAACTACTAAGCACAAGAATGGGTTTATCTGGAACTGTTCTCAAGTGGTTCACTTCCTTTCTACACAACAGGTCGCAGAAATTCAAGAGCAACAACCTGATGTCCTTGCCAATACCTGTAACACTGGGCGTCCCCCAAGGATCCTCCCTATCCCCAACTCTATTCAACCTAGTTATGGAACCTCTCACCATCTTGCTACAAGAATCCAATTTACACTTTCACATGTACGCAGATGACACCCAACTATATCTCAAACTACAATCCCCCAAAGACATATTGCTCCTGAACTCAACGATCAGAAGCACCCAATCTTAGCTTGCCGATAATCATCTCAAACTCAATGCTCTGAAAACAGAGGGGTATATTATCAAGGGGTTTATCTCCGCTTTTTTGGCTTTAAAAGCCAAGAAAGCGGAGATAAAATGATCTCCCTATTACCAAGCTGTCGCTAACACCAGTTAGCGACAGCTAGTAGGAGATAGCGACCATCTTGGGCCCCACTTTGCATGTCAGTGATATTTATCACTAATGACATGCAAAGTGGGCGTGCCAAGATGTTAGCGACTGGAAACAGTCGCTAACATCGCTATCTCCTATTACCAACTTTTGGAGATATTCGCGCTAAGCGCGAATATCTCCAAAAGCTAACACCTGCCCTGAGCAGTTCTTCACCATGTTATCCAATGGGAGGTGGATAACATGGCTAAGAGCATTTGCTCGATAATGCATGAATATCGCTGACTTTTCAGCGATATTCATGCATTGCGGCCGTTTTTTATCGCATTTGCGATAAACCTTGCTAATAGCAAGGTTTATCTGCGATAAAAATCGCCGATGTGCGGCGATAATTTTTGTCTCTAAACAAGTTAGAGACAAAAATTATCGCTAGTTGTTGGTAATATACCCCAGAGTTCCTTCTTATCTCACCTCCAGCGAAGATCTCCACCACTCAAAGTTGGCTCAAACACCTAACGGCACTCAATGTCCAACCCACCATAGTGGACTCAGCAAAATCTCTAGGCATAACTCTCGACACCAATCTAAACATGCAGCAACACATCAGCAAGGCAACTAAGGGAGCGAATTTCCAAATAGATACCCTGAGGAAACTCAAACCGTTCCTACTAGCCAATGACTTCCAAACCGCAGTACAAGCACTAGTCATCCCTCGAATAGAATATGGCAGCGCCGCCCTCTGCGGACTCCCACTAACCACCACTGCACCCCTAAGAGCCTCTCTAAATGCTGCAGCGAGGCTCATCACTGGGTCAAAAAAGCACTCTCATATTTCCCCTGACCTGAAATCCCTGAACTGGCTGCCTTTTGAAGCCAGAATACATCTGAAAATAGCCTGCTTGACCCACAAGGCGTTACACCTGAACTCTCCCGGCTACCTCACTCAGAAGTTGACAATCTCTGGCGGCGCTAGAAACACTAGAGGCACAAACAATCTTCTGCTGAAACCCCGCAGATTCCGGAAGGAAAAAACATATAAACGCTCCTTCTCAGGAATGGCACCCAGAATCTGGAACTCACTCCCCCCCGAAACTAGGCTCATCTCTTCCACTACACTCTTTAAGAAAGAAGTGAAAGCTATCCTCATGGCAAAATACACCTGAACTATTAATTCGGTCTCCTTAAGATTATGCACAGAACTGTATTACTTGTTTTGATACCGCTGCATATTTGCATTACTTGTATTATTGATTTACTGAGTTACATGATTGTCTTTGCCCTCATTTATTGGTACTGTAAGCTCCTCTGTTTTACTGGTTTGATTATGTTCCCTAATGTACCCCTCTATGTAAAGCGCTCTGATATCTGCAAAGATCTTGTTCGCGCTATATAAAACTTTCAAAATAAAATAAATAAAATATCCTAAAATTATTAAAATCAAGTCATTCATACATGTACATGAAATCCTTCTTTTATAACGAGTAATACTGTTATCCTTTGATAGCACAATCTCGTATTATCCTAAGGGAACCACATACAATGCTTACTCTGAGCACTTACGGAACACTTTAACTTTACTCATAAATTTCCCCATAGCTCAGGCTATCTCTAAGTTCACCATTTCCAGCCTGCGTCCTATTCTTGATCCTATATTATTTTAAATCGGACATAAAATCTGCTTTCGTATGTCTAAAATCTTCATCCAATCTACTAAAATGTGTAAGATATCACAGGGGGTAGCTAACATACAAGTACATTTACCATTGCTATCCACCATGAAATTTCGATCCCCATTATTCGCATAGCATGGATTTATCCCAATTCCCATTTTAACACTTCCCGCCTTAAGCGGTAGCTGGGTAACCGGTCTACATAAAGAAAATACTGATCATTTTTCCAAGCCAGGGTCTTATGGGCCAGTGAAGTTTTCCGCGAGAGGTATACCAGATTAATTATACGATACACATCAGATTCCTATGACCTTAGTTCTTTCTTGTCTATTATCACATGACCTTGGTGCGAGCACACCCTCAGGCCGAGCACCCCATATGCCTCACTTATTGATGCTCCAGTCTCTTTCACCAAGGGCAGCTCGCTAATAGCGATTTCACCTTTACACCATTGGGAAATTTTGAGGGACTCCCCTGACCCTAAGCGCTGCCAAAAGCGTATTAGGGCTAGACAGGCAGTTATGGCCCAGGAGGTAATGCCCAGTTCAAGTCTTGTTGCCTGTACCATTGATAACTTAGGCAGCAAGAACAAGCTTTTTAGGACATTTCCTTCCTCTTTATCCCATGCGTTCTTACCATTTAAATAAAGTATCTCTGCCCCATACAGAAATTGTGGAGGGACCATTGCTTGGTAGGCCTTTATGACCGGCCTGTCCAACATTTCTACATAAACACTATTAAATCTTTTTAGGCCCTTCACTGAGGCCAAAGCCCTCATATTTAAAACTTTCAACTGGGTAAACTATTAAGGGGTTCTCGTAAACCACATTCCTAGATATCTATATTCTGTTACCCTCTCGAACAAATCTGTGCCAAGATACCATGAGAACTTTATCTTTCTCCTCCCAAAACATAAAATTTGAGTCTTCTCCATGTTCACTACAAAGTTTTTTAATTAGGCAGTATTCTTTAAACCGGTTAAATTTTCTCTGGAGGCCTATCTCCGTGTGGTCCATAATCACCAGGTCATCTGCATATAATAAGCAGGATATATGTTTTCTTCCCATTTTCGGACTAGGTCCTCTAACCTCTCTTAATTTTAAAGGCAGGTCAGCTAAGAACAGGGAGAAGAGTAAAGCACCCCTGCCTCAAACCATTTCCAATTTGGATCCTCTACGATAATCCTCCCTCCTCATCCAAGATTATCTGAGCCCAATTTTCAGTATGTAATGCTTGGATCAGGGCTAACAGATCACCATGTATTTCATACCCTACCAGGGTTGACCACAGCTGCTCCCTGCCCACAAAACAGCAGGATAAATTACCACTCTGATCTATCGACTTCCGTGCAATGGACCAGAGAGCAAAGCAGTGGTCCACCGTTGAATGCCTTTCTTTAAACCCACCCTTTTCTGGGGGTACTATCTGCTTTTCATCTGCCCAATCCTTTAGCAAGCTTAAAATTACTTTGGAAAATACCTTTTCACCAATGTCCAGGAGATTTATCAGATGATAGTTTTTAGGTGAATTTACTTCACCTTTTTTATGTATTGGTCTGACTATGGCCCCTTTCCAACTATCTAGGATAATTCTGGATTTTAATATCCCCTAGAACATATTCGAAAAGAACTCGGCCCACCATTCTGGGTTTGTTTTTATAATGACTGCTGGTAAGTTATCTGGGCCGGCAGCTTGTGTTAAATTTAGCCTAGTTATTATGCTTCTAATCTGGCCTGGGGAGAAATGCTCTTTTACTTCGTCCCTTATTTCAGGCCAGCAATTGGCTATTATTTCCACCCTTCTTGGCCATTTACCATAAATTTCCTCAAGATAGGTCGCCCACTCTTCATCGACTTCCGTGCAATGGACCAGAGAGCAAAGCAGTTGTCCACCGTTGAATGCCCTTCTTTAAACCCACCCTGTTCTAGGGGTACTATCTGTTTTTCATCTGCCCAATCCTTTAGCAAGCCTAAAATTACTTTGGAAAATACCTTTTCACCAATGTCCAGGAGATTTATCAGATGATAGTTTTTAGGTGAATTTACATCACCTTTTTTATGTATTGGTCTGACTATGGCCCCTTTCCAACTATCTGGGATAATTCTGGTTTTTAATATCCCCCAGAACATATTCGAAAAGAACTCGGCCCACCATTCTGGGTTTGTTTTTATAATGACTGCTGGTAAGTTATCTGGGCCGGCAGCTTGTGTTAAATTTAGCCTAGTTATTATTCTCCTAATCTGGCCTGGGGAGAAATGCTCTTTTATTTCGTCCCTTATTTCAGGCCAGCAATTGGCTAATATTTCCACCCTTCTTGGCCATTTACCATAAATTTCCTCAAGATAGGTCGCCCACTCTTCCTCTGGCACAGAGCACTGCAGGGTGCCTACAACTTTTCCCGTACATTCTTGTATTAATTTCCAAAACCCATTCACATTTTTTTTCTTCAATTACTTCGAGTAAGTTCACCCAACATTTATCCTTATAGGATCTTTTTTTATCTCTAATGATTGCCTTGTATTTTATCTTTAATTTCCTGAGTTCTGATGAAGCTACTTCATTCTATCTACCTCTAAGACGTCTCTCTTGTTGCTTAATGCCGGCCTTTACTTTCCGACAATCATCATCAAACCAGGGTTTATTATTAAGGTGTAATTTCGCTTTACTTACTAACTCGTATTTGCCAAGTTTGATTTTTATCCTGAGGCATTCAACCAGTTGCCTTGTTATACCCTCATACCAGGCTATGTCCTCTCCTGGCAGCAGGTTATCCAATTCAATTGTTAACTGGAGTGCACTCATTTTCTGTATAACTTCTTGGCTAATCCGGGTAGTAAGTCGCTTTGGGTAATCAACCTCTACTTGTAACTGAGGCACTAAAACTCCAGCTGACTCCTACGTCTAGAATGGTTTTCACCAGAAATAGGGACCCTGACTTGCATATACCCCCTGGGGAACAGTTGGGGGAATGGGCATGCTGGGGGACACTGAACAGTTCCCCTAGGTCTTCTTTGGATTGATCCTGGACTGCCATCGCCCACCGGTACCCTTCAAGAAACCGGGTGGCTCTGGGCTTGGTGAGGTGAGGCAGAGAGGGTGTTTTGCTCTCTGGTTAATAAAGGGCTGTGAAAGAGACCTGCCACCTGCAGGAGAAAAGCACCAGTATCCAGGCATAGAGAGACTGACAATCCATTTCCCTGTGGAAAGTGTCCCTTTAGGGGTCTGAGGCCTGAAGGAAAAGGAAAGTATGGAGCTCGCCACCAAGTGTAAAAGAAGCCCAGATCTCACCAAATTGGCTCAATGGGACCAGTGAAAGGGGCATGGGAATCTGTTATTACTTTATAATTAAAACCAAGCTTTTGGAGCTCCCCCAGATTTCTCCCCAGGGCCTAGAGGGTTGATAAAATGTCGGTTTTTGTTATAAATCTGGGTCGAGCATGCGTGCAGCCTCCTCACTGGGCACAAGACCTCCCTCAGGTGCCCCAATCTCTGGAGGTAAAGCATGTGAAAAATAGGGCCCTGGTACCACATTACCGAATGGAAACCAGAAGAGCACCATCGCACATCCTCTACATGATGATGCGCCTCTCCTGATCCCCGTGCCTGTGACTGGGGAAGCGGGCACACACTGTAGAATTGCACCCAGCCTGAATAGCCTGGGCATGAAGGCTGAAGGTGAATGATCGTGGACCTCACTCAAGACGATTCTGCTATTCTCTGCAGCATGGAGAGCCCCAAGATTTGAGGCTGTGATCCTTGTTGACTGATTGGCCATAATTCAATTTTGGATAGGAGTCTGCTTTCAAAATAGAAATATGAACTTCATATGCCAAAACTTAAGAATTAAACTAATGGTAGCTACATTACGGGTCTTCTCGAATACATCAATTATTCTGGGGCCACAGGACTCTACCCAGCATCATTGCATCTCTCCGGGTGTTCATACAATTGTGCCATCTTTGATTTGATTCATTGCCTTGTAAGACTTTTTGCAACAACATTATAAAAAGTGTATCATGCGTATGTAATGGGTTTTTATTATTACTATGAGCTTGCTTTGCTCCCATGTTAAGCCACCATTGCAGCATTATGCCGCCTCCATTCCACTTGCTCATTTTCATTTAATGTTGGAACAGTTTTCGCTATAGACGGTTTCCTGACGAAGGCAGAAATGCCAAAACGCGTGTAGTTTTCATCTACCACAAGCCTTCACCAATTTTGTTACGAAAGAAACACTTATTGATTACATCAATTGGATTGATTGCTTTCTTTCATGTATATATTATATCTATTTATGACTTTGAATAATTGTGCAACTGATTAAGATTATATATATATATAAAATACTTATCCCCCAAAAAAGTTAATAATAAAATTAAAATATTTTTATAACAAAAAATAAGATATTGCTTCAGTGGGTTGTTATCAATAGCTTTTGTGTGGTTACATTTCACGTTATAGAATGTTTTAAACTCCATATCTAATTGAAAGCTTGCTTTTTTTACTTAATAACCTGAAGGCTGAAGGTGCCTGTTCCCTCTTGGGCACACCTGCAGTGTCAGTCGGTGAGGGACCCAGATGTGACAGCTAGTAGTGGGCTCCTGTTCCTGCCTCCAGTGTTTAGGCACACCTGAAGACCCAGTGGCCATAAACTCACGAAATTAAAAAGAAAATAGCAAAAAGAAACATGCAGAGCAAGGACGACAGAATTTACAAAGTGGGCAAACTGTCTACTAAAATATTAATCGCTCCGTAGCATGGCATGCCTCATAATGCTCTGCCAGGGGACTATTTGCATATTTTTTTCCTTTACTTGTGGTTGTCTGCAATTTCCAGGGGCACCACCAACATCTTTCCCGAGTGTTATGAGGTACTGTAGGGGTGGCAGTAGTTCCACTGAAAGAAAATGTGGAAACTGGCCCTATGTCCCTCGAGGCATTACAATGATGAAACTGGGAGAGATTTAATTACTTTGTAAGCATTCCTTGAGTTGGTGCTCTCATTATGAAGGTTTGGGTTGTAGGGTTCCCTTGTGGTTGGTCCTATGACTATATCGGAAGTCTCCTGACTGTTGTTGAAAGGCACCTGTTTTTGTATTTAAATGCTTTATTTAAATTGTGGATGATATTTATGCAATGCTTTTGAACATAATGAATGTGTGTAGGTATTATTGACCTTGATTTTCTGACTAAGGGCCTGATTTAGGACTCGCAGTACTACTGTAATCCTTCCGCGGCGGTAGTTTCAAGTACTCCGCCAAGCTGATAGTGATCTTCCCATCTTATTTCCATGTATGCTGGATGATTCTCCATCCGTGTTAACAAAGTGTTTAATTCTGCATGTGCGACTCACCGCTGCCAACACGGCGGACTCCAATGCTGGCGAATAGTACTCCATCACTGTCATGGTGGAACAGGGAAGCACCAAGCATATTTAGTTTTCACATTTATGCTGGCAGTCTTCTAGTGGCGGTTTGCCGATGGAGTGAATCCGTAGCAAGATGTGGTTAACCTGTTCCAGCGCTTCAACAGAAATTCTTTATAAATGACATCACTATCCACTACCACACTTACCAATTAAAACCAGGCCCATAAGAAACAATAAAGCAGCTGAAACATGAGGCAAACGGATCTAATATGTTATTATTAAACTCTTTTCAATAAACAAGACCAGCTTGTCATTTTTAAAAGTTTATTTTAAATTCTCAAAATTGCATAAATTCAATTAGCCTTTTATTAGAATCAACATTTATTTTAATAAGTAAGCTTTATTGCATTAATCATTGGCTCAAAATCTGGCAGTTCAACATTTCATAAAATAATGAATTAAAGAAAACATAGCCTTAAACCCTAAGTTAGCTTTCTAACCTGAAAGGGAAAATAATGAATAAACAGTTGAATGCTTACAAGTCCATGGGAAATCGAACAGCACTTCGCCCTCAGGAATAGGTTAGCCCCGATCCCTTCAAGAGGCCAATTTTTATACCCTATTTGCTCGCTAATCTAACTAAAATGTAATTCTTTCTGAAAATTCAGCACTCTGATTGGTTGCTGTCTGTCAAACCACCAAAATCACTACGTCCAGGGTGTGAGCGTCACCATGCCATTGTCCATTGACATAGAGTGACATCAGCTTCCGAGTGTCTTTGCAACAAATTAAAAAGTTGCTTCTCTGACTTCCACCAGAGCTCGGCAAAATCATCCCTGCCATTTCCTCGGCCTTGAGAAAAGAACATCCTGAGCAGTCCGTGAACAAGTTCCATTGTCAGAGGAACCACAGTTTTTTTTCAAATGTCAGAGCCACAGTCTTTTCAACGAAATAAGCAAAGTAAAACTCTCCATGGAAAGTTTCCAAGTTGACTGCACTTGGCTCCAACTCTGCTCACGTACAGGCCGACCAACTTCTCTTCAGAATCAGAACCAAAGCTAGGCCTCAAATCACATTTAGGCCTATTATTTAAACAAACACAAAAAGAGTGATTAATTCAGGTAAAACAAACCCTTCTGTTACCCACCCTACCCTGCTAGTGATTAACCCATTAATAAATGACAACTAGCAGAAGCAAACAAATAAAGCAGCACATAAAATATCTACCATTCTTCATATAGTCCAGCTTTATGAATCTGAAAGAATTAAAAGATGATTAAATGATACACAGACAGACAATCACAACATATAACAAACATATAAGCACATATAATAAAGCACATGCCATGAATGATCAGCTGCATTTTAATAGTGACAAAGACAATAGGACAATCATGACAAACAAAACAATGTTAATCATGTGTTACAAAACAGATTTGCAAATGCAACAAGAGCACATGTAATTAGTTCCCGCGTGTTCATGTGTGGTGCAAACTTAATCTAGGTTGGATTAATCAAATATGTGGCACACAACATTAGTATTTTTATTCAATGTTATGGAAGTATGATTTTGCGAGTCCAAATAAAATTAATTTCAAACCTCGCTCCATCAACTCCCTCATCTGGTGATTAACTAATCACCACACCATACCTAAAATTTAGCAACATTTTATTTCAAAGAAAATGGTTCAATTTCATTCTGTTAGTATTTCTAAAAGCTAGTTTCAGCAAAATCTTTGCAACTCTCATATTGAGCCCTGTGCATCTCCTCAAGCTCAATTTCCTTCTCTTGTTCTTTCTTTAATTTGTAAATCCTTCTCTTTTCCTTCATTTGCTTCGTTCTTTTGTGTATCATACAACTGATCTTTGTCAAAATTATTACAAAAATTATTACGAACAAAGGTGTTAGAATCTTGCCAAGAATTGAACTACCAATTTCTTGAAACCAGGTTTTGATTGCTTCAAATCTTTTTGAAAGACGTTCTGAAAAATCATTCTCTTCGAGGGGAACTATTTCCAAATGCATCTCTGTGATGTTTCTAATGTACATTTCAATATTTTTACTTTCGTCTGGTATGTAGGTACAGCAGTGCTGTACATGTAAAATGCCACAGACTCCTCCCTCTTTTGCTAGGAGTATGTCTAATGCAAGGCGATTTTGCATCACCATAGATCTAACCGAAATAACCTCAACATCTAATAACTGGAAACCACCTGCTGTGTCAGTGGACAGTCTGTCAACAATTGTGGACAATTTTCTTATTCTTCCTGCATTCAGGGTTATACCAACTATGGGTATCACTGCTTCAAAAATATCTCCCAAAATCTCTGTGAAACTTTCTCTTTTAAATCTGTTTGCATGATTACTAATTTCAAAAGACCCCTCTGCATTTCTGTCAACATGAAAAACCTTTGGGAAAACAAGCCCAACAAAACATGTCCCATACCAGTGGTCTGGGAGATTATAATAGGCTTTATCTCCACAAATAAAATAAATCCCAGGAAAAATTGGATCTTTACCACCTTTAAATCCCCATCCTCCCATGATCTGATAAGTATCTTCACAGTTGCTAGCTCCTACAAAATAATTATCAAAAAGTGTGTTGTCTCTTCTAATACAAAGCTTACCACTAATTGGTTTATCTATGTGAATTGCAACATTATCAAAAGATTTGCCATTCAGCTTCTCATCTTCTTTCTGCCAGAATTTCGATTTAGTCTGTTTGACCATCTCGTTCCTTTTATAAATTGCCCTTCTCTCCTCAACAAGGTTCAGGAAATTCTTTTCCTCAGCCCTCAATTTGCAAGTTAGATTATTTCTATAAGCATATTCATAGGTGAGCTCATTACTAACTAGGGAAAATTCCCTCATCTGTTTAGCTTTCTTGTGTTTATTTAAAGCATTCTCTATTTTCAGGTTAGCAAAAATGTCATCATAATTAGAATAATAATATTCCAGGCGACCAGTTTGATAAAATAAGCTAGCTATCACACTGCAAGTTATGCCATAAGTAAGAGGAAGCATATTGTATGTCACTCCCTCAGAAACAGAAGCAGGCAATTTTACACAAATATAGCAGTCTTTGACTCCCATAACCTTAACATATTCTCCCAAAAGCCTTGAAAATGTATTGCTAGAAAAATCACCAACAGATCTATCTTGATGAATTTCAGGTCTGTGATCAATTATCTTGTTAGCTTTGTTTGTTGCACCATGTTTGTCTTGACTAACTGAAGCTTTGCTTGTCAAATTAACCTTGTGCCCCTCTTTATCAATTCCAAAAGGAAAAATAACAGCTAAAACTAATAAGAGCAGAATTAACATGAGCACACACACCAGAGTCATCTTACAGCATCTCTTGAAGATTGAACATTTGGTAGTACTATGTGTCATAGCATAAGGCATTTTTTTTTTTGTTTTCAAAAATGGAAAACAAACATTTTCAATATTTTTCTTTCTAAAGTAACAAAATAACTAAACACCCCCCTTTAAAAAAAATTTTTTAAACCCTTCTAACAAGTTTTCTTCAACCTTGCGTCACAGTTTTTCTTCAATCTTCGACCTAATGTCTCCTAACACAATTTCTTCGGCCTTATGCCAGTGACCTAAACTTAACCCTAAACTCCAGATTCTAACATATCAGTGTCTCAATCGTTGTCACTGTTTTCTTCTACTTCTTCCTGACTACTGCTACTTATTTCAATTATAGGTGGCACTATTATATAAGTCCATTCAGGTGACTTATATTTTTGATTTGGTTTCAGTACTCTCTTTGTCCTTCTAGAAACCACTTCTATTTTTCTTCCTTTCTCTACTTTCCCTTCAGGATCTCCTTCACTTGAGATCTCATTTACTTGCTCCTTTGATCTTTTCACTAATCTGACCTTTAACCCTTTGTTTTCTGTTGGCCAGCTATCCCCTTTTCTCAGAATTTTCCTTTTTGGCTCAGTCACATTACATTCCGACTTCCACGACCTCTTCAGTTTTTCTTTAAAAGAAATTGGATCACTATCTTCAGAGTCACTGTCAGAAACTTGAACTTTTGACCCGGTATCTTCTCTAGTCAGCGACTTCACTCCGTTAGGAACAGCACTTCTTCCTTCTTCACTGGTACTTGGTAATTCGTCTTCCTCCTCTTCTTTAATTACTTTCAACTTCCCAGCTCCAGATTTTTCGTTCCTGCTTTCAGAGTTCGTCTGCCTTTCGATACTCTCCTGGTCTTTATTCTGAACTTGATTAGACTCTTTTATTATCTCTCTCTCTCCTTTACTTTCTTTGTCAGATTCAACAATTATCAGATCATCATCACCTTCAGAACTGATTTCAATGATTTCCAAATTCTTTCTAATCAAATCTCCATTCACAGTCTGTTCTTCCAGATGTCGACTTCCTTGTCGATCTTCAGTATCTGGAATTACCTCTGCTTCTTCTTCAGAATCTGAATCATCTGTTGTGTCACTCTCTTCATCTGAATTATCAGGTGTAGGTATCGGAATGGTGTGACTTGGATGTATCCACCTCTTCAATCCTCTACACTTCACTGCATTTGTTGTTACAAGTATCACCTGTCTTGGTTTCTGCCACTTCGGCACCAAACAGTTTCTTCTCCGGTGAACTTTTGTTCTAACCCAATCTCCAGGTCTCAAATCGTGAGTCTGTACTTTGTCTTTTGATTGTACCTCAGTTCCCACCTGATTAGACACAGAAGTTACTATGTCAGACAAAAGTTTACAGTATTCCAAAACAGCACTGTCATTTATGCTCAACAATTTTCCCACTGGTACAAAAGCTTGTCTCATGACTCTACCCATGATAATCTCATGAGGACTCAGACCTGTCTTTTTATCAGGAATACTTCTCAAAGCCATTAGAACAAGTGGAAGAGCATCTGTCCACTTCATGCCTGTATCAAGACACATTTTCCCAATTCTGTTTTTTATTGTTCCATTAATCTGCTCAACCACCCCAGATGCTTCTGGTCTGTATGCACAATGTATTTTCTGCTCAATGTGTAGTGCTTCACAAATCAATTTCATGAGATTGTTATCAAAATGTCCTCCTCCATCACTCTCAATAGTGACAGGAAAACCGTATCTTGGTATTATCTCTCTTAGAAGCAACTTTGCCACTGTAACTGAATCACAATGTCGTGTGGGAAATGCTTCTACCCATCTTGAAAATAAACAAACAATTACCAGAACGTATTTCAAGCAGTTGTGTATGGGCATTTCAATGAAATCCATCTGTAACCTGGTGAAAGGGCCACCCTCCCGACCTATGATTCCAGTTCCCACAATTGATTTCCTGTTTGGGGTTATTTGTTGGCAAGTCGCACACCTCTGACAAAGAGATTCTGCAATTGTCCTAAACTTGGTATTAAACCATGTTTCCTTAAAAAGTCTGACCATTGAATCTCTTCCAATATGACCAGGACCATGATACAATCTGGCCATGTCAGCAATCATACAATTTGGTAAGACCCCCCTGCCATCTTTGTATGTCCAAACTCCATCCTCATCTCCTGGTCTACACTCCGCTTTCAGCCACGTATCTTTTTCCTCATCATCAGCTTCATTTTGCAAATCTCTAATTTCCTGCCATGTTTCAACAACAGATGTTAGCATCACTGAACTTGAACCACCTTCTTTGTTTTTTTCCCATTAAATACATCATTCCTCCCACAGAATTTCGCCATTTCATCTGCATAATTATTGCCTCTGGTGATAAAATCTTCACCCTTTTGATGTGCTGTGCATTTTACCACAGCAATTTCTTTTGGTAACTGTATACCATCAATCAATCTCTTAATGAATATTGCATTTTTAATAGGAGAACCTGCTGATGTCATATAGCCTCTCTGAGACCAGAGCTGTCCATAGTCATGCACAACTCCGTACCCATACTGGCTGTCTGTAAAAATGGTAACCCTCACATTTTCTGAAATTTCACAGGCACGAATTAAAGCAATTAATTCAGCCACCTCTGCTGAACGAATTCCTTCAAGACATGAAGCTTCCTTAACATCTGCTACTGTGCAGACTGAATATGCAGCTTTCAACACACCTCCTTCTGATCTTAAACAGGAGCCATCCACAAAAAGGACTAAATCAGATTCAAGTAAAGGTACATCTTTGATGTCTTGCCTTGGCTTGGTGCAATATTCCATGACATCCAAGCACTCATGTTCTTCAAATTTTTCATCAACATTCTTAGTATCAGGCAACAGTGTGGAAGGATTTAAATTCACACACCTTGCTATTGACACATTATCTGCTCCTAAGATAATGTTCTCGTACTTTGTTAATCTGCTGCTTGTAAGGTGTTGTGTTTTGCTTCTGGTAAGAAGAATTTCAACTGAATGTGGAACATAAACTTTCACAGGAAATCCCATTATGATCCCTTCACTTGTTTCTGCAACTGCTTTCAAGCAACCTGGTAATGCTTTTGCAACTGGGTCAAGAACTGCGGAAAAATATGCAATCGGTTTCCTCAAATTACCATGTCTCTGAATTAACACAGACAAGGCACATCCCTCTCTTTCACTGCAATATTACTCAAAACCCTTTTCATAATCTGGCATGCCTAACGCTGGTGCTTCACACAAGCATCTTTTCAGTTTTTCAAAGGCTTCTAACTCAATGTCATTAAGTACAATCGGGTCTTTTACATCTGATTTTGTCAGTCTCTGCAGTGGCTTTGCAATCACTGAAAATCCACTGATCCATTGGCGACAGTAACCAACCATTCCCAGAAACATTCTCATCTGTCTCTGAGTTGTTGGAGGTCGAATTGCTCGAATCATTTTGATTCTCTCAACCGTCACTTTTCTCGTTCCCTTTGCAATTCTGTGACCAAGATATTTCACTTCTTGCTCACAAAACTGCAACTTTGCAGGTGACACTTTATGTCCTTCATCTGCCAAACGATTTAACAGGGTAATGGTATCAGTAACACAATTTTCTCGTGTTTTGGCTGCCACAAGCAAATCATCGATGTACTGTACCAATGTGGAATTACCAGGCAACACCAAATCTTCCAGGGATTTCTTTAATAACTGATTAAAGATAGATGGACTCTCAGTATACCCTTGAGGAATACGACACCATGCCAGGATCTTATTTTGGAATCTGAAAGCAAAAATTTGCTGGCTTTCTGGGTGTAAAGGAACAGTAAAGAAGGCATTACACAGGTCAATGACTGTGTACCATTCTGCATCATGTGGAATCTGATAAAGAATTACTGCAGGGTTTGGAACAATTGGACAACATGGAACAACAATCTGGTTAATTTTTCTCAGGTCCTGAACAATTCTATATGTTCCATTTGGCTTTTTAATACCCATAATCGGTGAATTGCATGGGCTGCTCTCAATTTCCTTTAACACACCTTGACTTATGAATTTTTCAATCACTGGAATGACACCCTCTATTGTCTCTGCTTTCATTTTATACTGGGGAACATTTGGAAAATCAATTCCCTGCTTAACAGTGATTTTTACTGGATCAATATTTTTCATAAGACCCATTTCATTTCCTGTTAGATCCCAAATTGCTGGATTAACTGGCTTTTTGAGTTCTTCTGGCAAATCATTTTTATCAAATACAGGAAATAATGAAGTTTTCTCTTCTTCAACCATTAGCATAGTCAATTTATAAAGCCCATCTTCTTCTGCTGTTTGTATTTCAATGCCATCTGGTGAGCAATATATTCTGCAATTCATCTTGCATAATATATCACGACCCAACAGATTCACAGGACTGCTGTCACAAACTAGAAATCTGTGTTTGTCTTTGTAGTTCCCTATTTCTACTTTCACTGGTTCTGTCAAGCTTGTTTTAATTTGATGATTAGCTACACCCACAACTTGGATTGATTCACCAGAGAGAGGAAGGTTTTCTATTTCTGCTGATCTAACAGTAGAACGGGTAGCACCTGTGTCCACAAGAAAAGTGATATCTTTGTCATTCACTTTACCATTCACAAAAGGACCAGACTGATCTACCTCAAGAGCGGGTCCAAGCACGCACTCTTCTTCCTCTCTCAGGCACCGTCATGAGTAATCTTCTGAAGAATCACTCTCACCTTTGTCTTGTAACCAAAATTGAGAAGCATTTGACATGTTAACTTTTGACACATTTTTGACCAAATTACTTCCACAGAAACCTGTTTCAGGAGAAAATCTCTGTGTGTTAGCTCTACCAGGAAATGGTGCTTGAGGTATCTGACTCTGCTGAATTTGATTCTGCTGTACCTGATTCTGCTGCTGAAACTGGCCTTGCTGTATTTGGCTCTGCTGATTCGCTACCTGTTGCTGTAGCTGTCGCTGTTGACTCAATTCATTTAATTGCTGTTGTAGCTGTTGCTGTTGCTGCGAACTTAACTCACACTGCACCTGTGGATTCAATGAATTATTTTTAAAATTTCTGGACGGGTTTTTACACTCTCGTTTCCAGTGTCCAATTTCGCCGCAATTAAAACATGGGAGCTTTTGTTTCAGTTCTTCAACATTTACATTAAATTTTATTATTAAAATTGTTTTTGAATTTCCCTTGATTCTGCTGTTGTATGGAGGCTAACTGCTGTTGTTGCTGTTCAGCTACCTTCACTTGTGCCCACATCGCCTTTTCCTTGAGATTTTTCTGCTTCGCATCTATCTCATCACTGCAGTATTTTGCCTTTCTCAGAATGTCATCAACTGAAAGTGCTTGCCAGCATACAATTCCATTTCTAATCATGTCTCCAATTTCGGGTCTCAGGCCATATACAAATCTGTATATAAAGTGGCTCATGTCCTTGTCACTTAATTTTTCATAGCCACTATACTGTTTAAAGACTAACAGTAACCTTTCATAAAATGAATGAACTGATTCTTTTGGTTCCTGATTTGTTCTGTCAATTTTGACCCAATCCACTTCTTTTGGGGGAATTTTCCCTTTCAACCAATAAATCACTTTATTATATATGTCCATGACATCCTTTGCTGGTGCACCTGTAACTGGATCTCGAGGAGGCTCTTCTTTTGGCCAATCTATAGAAATCTTGCATTCTGTCCAGAGATCTGATGGGACAACAATGTCAAAGAATCCATCCAGATCAATCCACAGAACTTTTGATACTTTTATAAATCTGTCTACCTGTCGGTACCACTCAACTGGCTTCTCTCTCAACCTTGGAAAATCATTAGTAAACAGGAGAATATCCTGTCTAGACCAAGGAACATGTACATACCCTCCTCCAGCTATTTCCCTCATTGGAAATTCAGAAACAACATCATTTCTTGATTTTTTTTCCTGATCTTTCTTAGACCATTTCATTCTCCATTTACCTATTTCGCCTAATTTTCTGAGAAAACTTATCAATTCTCTTATATGTGTCATTCTTCCTACAGTGTTTAGATTGTCAATGTCCTTTTCAGAGAAATCCACTCTGTAATGTTTTTGCAAATGTTTCTGTTTACTCAAATCAATTTCTAATTCAGCAGCCATTTCTTCCAGTTGTTCATACCTATTTTTTGTTTTCCACTGAATACTTTTACAGATGAACAACAATTCATCATCCTGATACAATTTCAAATTGTCATTACCAATTGTGCCAATGATTAATTCTTCCAAATCAGCTTTTAATTTAGCAACATCAAGTTTTTTATTATTATTATTATTATTATTATTAATCGGGTTTTATAAAGCGCAAACAACCCGGAGGCCTCGTAGCGCTATGTACCGTCATACTAATGAGAAGGGAGGGAAGATTAGATGAACAGGTAAGTTTTCAGATCCTTCCGAAATTTTAAAAGGCTAGGTTCGCTGCGAAGAAGAGTGGGCAAAGAATTCCATTCCTTTGCGGCATTCCAGGAAAAGGAACGTCCACCCCATCTAGTGCATCTGATCTTATTGACAGTAGCTAGGAAAGCAGTGCTGGAACGCAGAGATCTGTGAGGAAGGTAGGGTTCCGCTAGGGAGCAGATCATAGTGGGGGCAGTCTTCCACATGGCTTTGTGCATGATACACAGGGATTTAAACAACACTCTGGCCTTAATGGGAAGCCAGTGCAGTTTCCTCAGGGCCATGGTACCTGATTGCCGTTTGTTAAGGCCTAGTAAGAGGCGGGCTGCAGCGTTTTGTGTCACCTGCAACTTCCTTATTGTGGAGGTGGGAGCCCCTAAGTATAGGGAGTTCCCGTAGTCCAAACGGGACAGAATAATGGCTTGCACCATTATTCTGCGAGCTTCGAAAGGGAGAAGTGGTAACACCTTTCTCAGCATACGCATGAGCCCAAAGCATATGGCGGACAGAGTAGTAGTTTGCTGCAGGAAGCTGAGGTTAGTGTCCAGCCAAATGCCTAGGCTCTTTATATGGGACTTAGGTTGGGGCGGTGGGCCCATACACGAGGGCCAGTCCGGTAGAGGGCTGGGAATGGCTGAGTTGCCTAGCATCAAAAGCTCCGTTTTCTCGCCATTTAATTTTAAATGCGAGATAGCCATCCACTGAGCGACCGCTACCAAACAGTTGCTTAAATTAGAAGAGGAGGAGTCCGCCTGATTCATAGATACGACTAATTGCGTATCATCAGCGTACGTCACTATGTCAAGGCCGAACGAGTGCACTATATCAGCTAAAGGCTGCATATAAATATTAAAAAGTGTCGGGCTCAAAGCAGAGCCCTGGGGCACACCTTGATTCAAGGGCCAGCATTTTGAATGGGTAGTGCCCTCGACAACCTTAAAGGAGCGATTCTCCAGGAAAGACTGGAGCCAGTGCATGGCCTTCCCAGAAATTCCCATTTTATAGAGGCGGTGAAGGAGAATGCTGGTGTTAACAGTGTCGAAGGCGGCACTAAGATCGAGCAGCATGATTGCTGTAGTGCCGCCTTGATCCATTTGTTTCCTGGCCAATTCAGTTACCGCCAAGAGAGCCACCTCAGTTCCCAGTTTGGGACGGAAGCCGGCTTGGGAATCGTGGAGAAGATGATGATTTTCTAAAAATTGAGTGATGGACGTGTTAATATGTTTTTCTAAAAGTTTGCTGACCCATGGAAGTAGAGAAATAGGTCGGTAGTTAGCCATGTTCTCTGAATCCAGGGTGGGCTTTTTCAATAGGGCCTTAACTTGGGCACATTTCCACGCTGTGGGCACTGAGCCTGTGGTAATAGATGCATTCAAGATATTAAGGATAACCGGTTTGATGGTGTTCTCAATTGTTATTAGCTGGCAGGGGGGGGCAGGATCCGCAGGAGATCCGGATTTAATTTTCAACATGATAACCCCAAGTGAGTTTGCATCCAACAATGGAAACTCTTCTAATTTTGGAGTGCTGGTGTTTAGTGAGGTGGTTCCTGTATCCTGACATAAGTTAGGTGGTTTAAAAGCAGAGGCAATTTTCTGTATTTTGCTATGAAAGTATTCAGCTTGACTATCACAGCGAGCCTGAGCTTTACTAGGATCAGGAGGAGTCAAAGGGGTATCAATCAGGAATTTAGCTATCCGAAAAATTTCTCTAGAAGAGTTGGAGGCGGTTATAATTTTTTCCTCGAAGTATGATGTTTTAGTACATCTAATTTCTGTTTTGTATTTTTTGATGGCTTCAAGATGAATAATTTTGTCTGTATTACTACGGGAAATCCTCCAGTTTCTTTCAAGTTTCCTACACACCCTTTTTAGTTCTTTAAGTTGGGGAGTATACCAAGGCGAATCCTTAGATTTAGTCTTTTCTTTGAGGGCTTTGATAGGTGCAATAGAGTCCAGGGCTGAGCACAGCCAGTTGATGTAGTTCTCATACTGCAATGCCGGGTCTGTCTCATTTTGTGGGGGAGCCAAGGAGAGCAAATTGGCCCATTGATCAGGGGAAATTTTGGACCAGTCTCTCCCTTGTAGGATAGTACGGGGGGAGGGCTGTAGTGACATAGCTGGTGTCCACTGTATAGGTATTAAATAGTGGTCTGTCCATGTAAGGGGCAGTGGAGTCCCTACTTCCAGTCTATGGTCATTGCTAAGTATCCCATCAAGGAGATGGCCCTTTTCATGGGTGGGTTCAAAGCCCTTCTGTATGATCTGGAGAGCTGCCAGACTGTCCAGAAATGCCCTAGCCGTTGAATTATTAGGGTCGTCTAAATGGATATTTATGTCTTCTAATATCGAGAAGTAGGGTCTACTAACCACTAAGTCAGCTATCTTAGATTGAAGTGAATCAATAAATTCTCCTATTTGGTTGGGGGGACGGTAAATAAGAGCGCCAGAAAATGAGACTGTAGGTGAAAAGTCCAAAGTAAAGAGCATACTTTCACAGTTAGAGATAGCGGCCGATGAGGTCCTACAGAGGTAGTGGTTTTTAAGAAGAATGGCTAGGCCACCTCCTCTACCTTCTGGTCTATCTTGCCTTTGCAAAGTGTATCCCATTTGTAAGATAGAAGTAATATCAGTGTCAGATGCATCTTTTAACCACGTCTCTGTCAAAAATATTACATCGGGATCATTCTCCTCTAGCAGGAGGGACATTTGCACAGCGTGTTTGGTTAATGATCGGCAATTTAAAAGAAACATTTTGTAAGTTTTAACAGGGTGCAGTTGACCTTCCTGACTAGAAAGTGTAAATTTACAGTGGGAACAGATTCCCGTAGTAGAGTTAGGATGAATAGAGTGCCGGCAGGTATCACTAATAGGCCACATAAGGTTTTTTAGTGTAGTTGAATCATACCGTATCGGTTGGCTGCCTTCTGTTCCGCACTGCGCAGGGGGGGTGGCCCCTGGTCCCGTCCGGTCGCGGACGTGCGCAGACGGGCTTGCCTTTGGGAACTTCAGGGCTCATTCCATTTTTAGTTGATTCCATTCTGTTCAGACTTTTCTCAGACAGACCTGAATCTGAAACTGCCACTGTTGGTGCTTGTGAACTTGACAAATTTTCATTTAATGTTAAAGTTGGCATCATAGAATTTTCTCTATGAATCTCTGAAAGTTCTGAATAAAATCTCTCAGCAACCTTTTGAATTTCTGCATTTAATGGAACTGTTAAAGCTGTTTGTCTATTTATTCCCTGATCAAAAACTGGTACAACAGGACCAATAGTAACTGGTACTGTCACTGCTTCCATGCCTTTTGTCAATTGTTGAATTAAATCTTCCTTCGCTTTGTTGTAATTAGAAATTTCTGGAATGCTAACAGGTATTCTTTCTTGATTTTTCACAAAATTATTTTCCCGTGGAACTCTGCTCTCTCTGGGTGTACTACAATTATTTACTGATCCTATTCTTTCAGGTAATTTCAAAAATCTGGGAGAACCTTCTTCAGCTTCTCTAGGAGGTGCACTTGGAGAAGTTTCTGTGGAAACTCTCGGGGTAGATTGGGAACCTGCTTGATAAGGTGGCGGTTTGTGTTTTGATGCATAAATATCTTCTAAAACTGCATCATCTAATTCTTCATCAATTCTCCTACCAGCTACTTTTTCTTGTAAATCTTCAGTAATCATTATCCTCACTGTATACAGACCCTCATACATGTTTGCCTTTCTCCTGCGTTTTACTTTTTCTTCATGTGTTTCTCTATTTACAACATATTTGGAATATTTAGGTGCTGTACATTTGCTTTCGCGTTCAAGTTCCATCATCTCAACCTCCCATACAACTAAGGCCTCAAATTGTGTAGGTCTTGGCTTTGGCACAAGATCCATCATTTTTCCTCTCAGATTTTGTAAAACTTTCAAATTAAATGATCCATCTTCTGGCCAGGCTAGTACGCCATCATTTTTAGTATAATGCATCCAATTATCAAACCAAATTACAGTATGGTAGCCATATTCGCCTTCCATATAAGCTGCAGGTGTTTTGTACTTATGAAGTAATTTACCACCACGTGTTTCAATTTTCTTGTCAGGCTTAAAATAATTTTTCACCTTTTGAAACCATGAAGGCTTCTTCTCATAATCATCCCAATAACTCATGTTTGTGACACAATGTTTTACTGTTTCTGCTATAACCTTTTATTCAATTTACAATTTTAATGATAACTATTTATTATTTATCTTTTATTTAATAAACTCTAATCACCTTTGTTGCTATTGTTAATTAAACAGGGTAACTGTTTGCTGTAATATTTAATGCTTTATAAAATTCCACTCTTTAATGTTAATCAGTTACTAAAATAAAGCTCTGGGCATTTACCAGCGTAGAATATCAATCACTCGACAAAAGTTAAACAATGTGCATCAGCATGAGTGTTTTTTTACCCAATCAGCGTGTGGCTACACAGTGCTCTGCCAACCACAGTGCCTGCCAGAGCCTTAACCAATCCGGTCGCGGCCTTTGTATGACACTGCAGTGTCCCTAGCCAATCAGGACACAGCAAGCCTCTTCTCGAAGAATAGACAAATCAATTTTCAACCAAGCCAGCCCTCCTAATCAGAGATTAAAAACCCTCAAAGTGTAGCGCGATTTGTTTATTATCCCAGAGCCAGCACTCGGCAGCAAGTCCAACAATGCACGAAGCTCTGACCAATCAGGTTGCGGCTCCTCTCTCGTGACAGCCCACGTCACAGCCAATCGGTGCGCGGCTCCTCCGAGACACTCGGGACCAAGGAATTTCCAATGGGGAAGCCTTGCGCAATCAGAGCACAGCTCACGGAGCCTCGCCCAATCACAGCGCGGCTCTGCCTATGACGCGTCGACAACCTGGTAGAGATGCACGTCACCAGCCAATGGGTGCGCGGCTTTGTTCTGACACGACGGGGCGTTTCAGCCAATGACAGCGCGGCGGCTGACGTAGACAGCCGCTGCAGCTGACAGCTCTCTCACTCGCTCCAGCCCCCCTCCTTCAAAAAATGCTCCACACTCGCATAGGACAGCACAATTTTTAACGAAAACCAAAGCAGCTGATTTAATTCACTGCTCATTATATACTTAGGGACACTCACAGAATACAAGATACCAACAACGTGCTCAAGCTAATTACAGCACCGCGCTCCAGCCAATCAGCGCGCCGTCTCTGTAAGCTCAGCCAATTACCACACAGCTGTAGCTATTTTATCACTGCTGCTGCTATAGTCTCTCCTCGCGCTCCAAGTAACACAACGCTCACCACGCGCGATATGCATATAATCTACTTAAATCAATAGCGCGATCGGGAAACATCCACAAAAGCCAGTAATCACTATAAAATATTATTCGCACCTCAGCCAATGAGAGCACTGCTTTGTTCTAACACTCCAGGCACATTAACCAATCAGAGCGCGGCGGGCTCTGACGTATACAGCAGCTGCGGTTGCAGGCTCTCCCCACACGCTCTCACTCCTAATATAGCCCCTCCCTTATAAAATCTCGATCGGGGCACATTTCAATGAATTTAAACAGCGCGCAATGCTTTTTGAAGGTATTTAAATAGCGCAAAACACCTTTCAGTGCCTTTACTTTACCCAGAAGGGTTTAAAACATTTTCCTATTACTTATTAAAAACGCAATTAATAACTACATAAAGGAAACCATTTGTCTGCTTCCCTAACAAAGAGATAGTTTTATGCATACATTCAAGGATACGTGGAATAGACGACGCTATTCTCACAGAATAGTTTCATTTGCCAATAGAGTAATTCTTACCCTACCCTTCTAACAGATTACAAATCATTCACGCACTTTCAAACAAGAAAACCCTAATCATACACTCACGAAATCTTGGCAGGACTTGAACCAACCACAGAAAACGTCCAAACGTTGATAAGAATAGACGACGCTATCTCACCCTTCTCTCAAGCTTGAATAAATCCTACTACTCTTTTCACAGAAAGTTTTAAAACGGGCAACAAGTCCCTATACTTAATGCTACAATTTCATAGGCAATCCTCACTATACATTCAACCAATCAATCTAAGGTCCCTAAACTTGTGTTGTACGTCCACAACACGTGATATATTCTATACCACAATTTTGAAACAGAAAAATGCCCTGTGTAACTCTTCTAGCTACACTACTCTTGCCATGGCAAACCAGGAATTTTTCACAGCTGGAAAAACCCCTAAAGATTACATACTACATATAACAATCTGACAAAATCAAAAACTCAACATTTGTTAAACATCAATCCTATGACTATACCTACATATATGTAACATGCATGTCAAAAGCAACATATAACCGTACGAATGCTACCATGAATTGTTCCAGCGCTTCAACAGAAATTCTTTATAAATGACATCACTATCCACTACCACACTTACCAATTAAAACTAGGCCCATAAGAAACAATAAAGCAGCTGAAACATGAGGCAAATGGATCTAATATGTTATTATTAAACTCTTTTCAATAAACAAGACCAGCTTGTCATTTTTAAAAGTTTATTTTAAATTCTCAAAATTGCATAAATTCAATTAGCCTTTTATTAGAATCAACATTTATTTTAATAAGTAAGCTTTATTGCATTAATCATTGGCTCAAAATCTTGCAGTTCAACATTGCATAAAATAATGAATTAAAGAAAACATAGCCTTAAACCCTAAGTTAGCTTTCTAACCTGAAAGGGAAAATAATGAATAAACAGTTGAATGCTTACAAGTCCATGGGAAATCGAACAGCACTTCGCCCTCAGGAATCAGTTAGCCCCGATCCCTTCAAGAGGCCAATTTTTATACCCTATTTGCTCGCTAATCTAACTAAAATGTAATTCTTTCTGAAAATTCAGCACTCTGATTGGTTGCTGTCTGTCAAACCACCAAAAACACTACGTCCAGGGTGTGAGCGTCACCATGCCATTGTCCATTGACATAGAGTGACATCAGCTTCCGAGTGTCTTTGCAACAAATTAAAAAGTTGCTTCTCTGACTTCCACCAGAGCTCGGCAAAATCATCTCTGCCATTTCCTCGGCCTTGAGAAAAGAACATCCTGAGCAGTCCGTGAACAAGTTCCATTGTCAGAGGAACCACAGTTTTTTTTCAAATGTCAGAGCCACAGTCTTTTCAACGAAATAAGCAAAATAAAACTCTCCATGGAAAGTTTCCAAGATGACTGCACTTGGCTCCAACTCTGCTCACGTACAGGCCGACCAACTTCTCTTCAGAATCAGAACCAAATCTAGGCCTCAAATCACTTTTAGGCCTATTATTTAAACAAACACAAAAAGAGTGATTAATTCAGGTAAAACAAACCATTCTGTTACCCACCCTACCCTGCTAGTGATTAACCCATTAATAAATGACAACTAGCAGAAGCAAACAAATAAAGCAGCACATAAAATATCTACCATTCTTCATATAGTCCAGCTTTATGAATCTGAAAGAATTAAAAGATGATTAAATGATACACAGACAGACAATCACAACATATAACAAACATATAAGCATATATAATAAAGCACATGCCATGAATGATCAGCTGCATTTTAATAGTGACAAAGACAATAGGACAAACATGACAAACAAAACAATGTTAATCATGTGTTACAAAACAGATTTGCAAATGCAACAAGAGCACATGTAATTAGTTCCCGCGTGTTTATGTGTGGTGCAAACTTAATCTAGGTTGGATTAATCAAATATGTGGCACACAACATTAGTATTTTTATTCAATGTTATGGAAGTATGATTTTGCGAGTCCAAATAAAATTAATTTCAAACCTCGCTCCATCAAACCTTGGACTATTTCTGTGGCTGTAGGATGGATGCTAGCATCACAGACCTGATGTGCTTTGTCTAATTGTTAACACCTGCATACCACACTATAAAACACACTCCATTTTAAACGTTGATCCTTTGTCATTCCATCACAGCAGAACGTTGAAGCAGAGCACTTACCCACTGAATTCAGTTTCTTTTCCTGTTTTTTGCTCTCTGTTACTTGTTCATTTGCCCCTTTTTTAGGTTGAGCTTCGATCTACCTGTTATATCTCCTCTGTGGGGTTTGACAAACCCACCGATTGCCATTTGTTACTATCTGTGGCATTCAGAAATACTGGCTTCTGATTGGTGGACTCCTATAAAAGTCCCTCCTTTGTTTAGCTCTCTTTCCAGTGATTTCACTCAGAGAGCATTTTGGTTGGCCATCACACAGTACAGGTGTGATGGCTTCTCTTGCCTCCTCCTGTCTGGCTATTGCACACCTTGTTCAAATGCTTCTTTCTGCTAAAGCACCTCCTTCCTCTTACCTCCTCACTACACAGATAGTCTTTCGGCACTTCTGTAGTCAGTAACAACTTCAAACAAAGGATTCCTAGGACTTTGTAAATGTAAATGGCAAGGTATTTGTAGAGCGCACTGCCACCAAGCGGTTTCCTGGCTGGCGCTATTACTCATACTGCTGTGGAACCCTTCCTGGATTTCCCTGTGAAGTGTCCACTCCTGGGCACCCCCAGGGTGAAGCCAGGCATCCTAGCGCTGTTGGGGCCGGTGTGGAGGTTAAGCAAGCTATTGCCCAGAGTTGCAGCGTGGGGCCCATGATTAGACTAGGCACCAAGGCGAGAATTGTTAGGTCCGAGGAAATTGAGCCCAAGACCCGCCGAGGCGGGAATTGAACCCTGGTCCCGGGCCAGAACTCTGCATCAGGGTCTGCCGCTCTAACCATTGAGCCACACTCCTCCACTTTGGTTTAGTTACAATGCAGCAGCATGCTGGCACTTCTTACTTACGCCGCCCTTGCAGCACAATTCAAATATTGCTGTAGACACTTGTCGTTGTTCTGAGGATTTGTTTGTTTTTAGGTGAGCTTTTGTGGAATGGTGAGCTTCCTTTCTTGTCTGGCTGGGCAGCGCTGAGATGCACACTGTGCATGGTGGAGCGGCTTGCTTCGGAGGCCCAGGAACCAGCGGGAAGGAGCACAGGCACCTGGAAACAACATCGGGAGCATACGGGGCCGGGGACCAGTCCGCTATCCTGGTGGCAGAGCATCTGGTGATGACAGCCGGAAAACCTCAGCACACCTGTGAGTAAGACGGTCCTGTTCACATATGTAGAAAGTGGAGGGAGTCCCTGGGATTAGTGTGGACTCTTCAAGCAGCATGTGTTGCTGTACACTGTCACAAAGCTTTTAGCAGAGACTGCTGTGTCAACGGTCAGAGGCGAGCTGAAGAGAGCTCACCTCTGACTGTTGACACAGTAGTTTCTGCTTGAAGCTTTATGACTGTGTTCATCAACACACGCTTCCAGTCACAGCCTGTGTTGCTTCAGACGTGAGCAGCACAGTTCCGGGATTTGTTTGTCCTTGTTGGAACTGGTGCTCATGTACAGCGCTCCAATACATTTGGGTCGGATTTGCGCTATAAAAAACTGCAGAAAAAGAAGATGCATAAAACTACAGTTACGTCCTCATGAGCAGTCTTTTTATTTTAATTATTATTTACTACAAGACAAGTTCTGCACTGTGTCCATGCACAAATCCACGGCACCCCTTTTGGTCTGGTGGAAAGGTGGGATACCACCAGGCCAAGCCAGCGACAGAATGCAGATCGAATATGAAAAGTGTCCACTGTGTGTACTTAAGCCACAATTCACACACTCTTTACAATAATGGCAAGAACGGAAAAGAACCCTGTGCACACATTTAACCAAAAGGGGCACGCAGTTTGTCCTTTTGCCCCTTTGCCCTTCATGCCTTGCCATCCGTGCCCTTAAAACTTTGAATGTGAACGTCTCAACACGAAGTTCCGATCATGGCCCTACTTCAGCCCTTGTACATCCATGAGATTTATTATGTGCATGAAAATACCTTTTCAACACAGGTTTGTGACCTGGCTGTTGCCGAGGAGACATTTGAAGAAGTGGCATTGCTTCTTATTCTCATAGATGCCAGGGGCAATGGAATTGATATTAGATACCCACTGACTGTGATCGTGTTATAGGATTGGCATTTTGTTTACCCTCACTCTCTCCACAGCCTTCCATTTGCTGCCAAGAGGCAGTGAGTGCCTTGTACAGAGAGGAATATTTTGAATTGCAGTGCCGTTGTGGCCTGCTGTTCGGTTCTGGAGTCCATACTGTAATAGCGTGACCTCGTGGCCTGCTGTCGGAGTCACACTTTTAATGAGTGGCTTCAGTGATATCTGTCACTGGGCTGTTTGGAGAAATTGCTATCAAACTAATGTGGTACCATATGAAATGAGGAATGGAGTTGGATTTCTAAGTTGGGATGAAAGGTGTTTACGTAGCCAAGTTACAAGGCCTGGCAACTTTACACTGACTGTTCAGAGACAATGACGGTTGTCATAATTTTTCTGTGTTACTGCAAGCCGCTCAGCTGCAGTGTTCAAACAGGGGTAAAATCATGTAAGATGTGAGGAGCTTGTGCAAGTTAGTGGTAGTTTTTTCTCTTTAAGATTTAAACATATGTAATTTCTCATTTTAATCACTTTTATACGAAGTCATTGCTTTGTTTTACCTGCAAAAAAGTGTCACATATTTGGCAGCTTAATTTCACTCATAAGTAAACTGAAACCATAAAGATGTCTCATATAAGCTTTCTGAAAACTTGGCTGCTATGTTTGACCAAAGTTTCCTAACTGTTTATAGAAAACCATATATTGTTCCCCACTGTTTTAAAGGGCTCAGTACCTAGGTGACCGCATTGTGTTTTACATCATAGCATACTTTCTTTGAATATGTGCAAAACAAGTATAATATAATGTCCAACAGTTTCTAAGACTACATAATTCCACATCACACCATGCCACATAATTAAAAATACACAAATCCACTCCACACCAAACAGTTTCACTCCCCTCTATTGCACAACTAACTAATAAAAACCCACATAATTCCACAACACTCCACATACATACACTCCATAACAATTAAGTAAAGAAAATGGCATTTACAATGCCAATAGCTCCAACAAATACAAGACCTATTGCATAAGTAAAAACATTGCCATTTACAATGCCAATACCTCCAACTCCAACAACTCGAGACCAATTGCATTTCCAATGCTTTGCCTTTATAATCTTGTGTGTTATTTCATTTATTTAAATTCCTAATCTCAGAATGGCATGGAATAAAAATCCCATTTTACTGAGGGTGCAGTCAGTCACTGTAGATAAAATCATTACATTAGAGCTACAGTCGTTTGGAGCCCAAGTACAAATGACAACTATAGCACAGAAAAAGACAAATGTGGGCCGAATAGTTGATAGAGTGATTCTGTAGCAAACAACCTGCACACAGAAGGGTAAAATAGGAAGAGGTGAAAAAACCTGCAGGGGAGAGTGTGTTCCCTGGCCTATAAGCCTCACCTGTAGGAACAGAGGACTGGTGGTGATTCTCCGAGGGCCATCTTACAACTCTTTCGCCTGTAGGAGAAGGATGTGCAGATCCTACATTCTGAAGCTTGACAGGAGTCCCTGGTGGAGTGGACTGGTATGTTAGACTGTTGAATGGATCACTAACCCTAAATGTACTTATTACTTTCATGTACCTATTGCTAATGTGTGAAAACACAGAAACCTACATATATCTGTATCAATCTATTTTTTGTCTTGGTTGTGTGTTTCAATGTATAATCTCTAATTTAAGATTACAGGTATCAGCCTTCATTACATTTGCCATGATGCAATGGTCCTTGTAAGTGTTTTTACACCAAATAGCATATTTCATATGTGTCTCATATAGTAAATGGTTTTTTTAACTGCATTTTTCACTAGGTATGTTTAGCGTTCATTGCTGCAAGTGTTGTTAGTATGTATTTGAAAAGAGTACGTCGACCATGATGTCTTGTTTTAGTTGTGTGAAAATAAGATTGCTTTGTTATCTTGCTAATTCTACTTTTTTCTACAACATTTCCATATTTGTTAAAGTGTAACGTGTTTATCAATAAATTGTCCGAGCTAAGTTTAGAAATGTTGTAAGCTTTGAATTTCTATGTTGTCCGATCTTTGTTATGCTATAGAATTTATGTCATCTAAGTGATTTTTTTTAATACTAATTGCCATATTTCTATGAAGAATAATGCTATGTATCATTCTAGGTTGTGTAATAGTCAGATAGTTGGAATAGCTGATTTCACATTTCTTCTCTCTACTGTATTCTTTGGAATGTTTGGTATATTTAATGTATACTTTCAAATTAATTATTTTTTGTCATTTCAGGACATCTTTTACCAGCTTTTCTGGTTTACTACTATGTGTCATTTAAACTGTCACTGTTTTTGATTATAATACCACTAAAATATATAATTATCATGTAAAATATATATTTCCTTGAGGGTTGTTATTTTCCTAGCTTCAAACGCATGCATTTATTTGAAAGGTTTTTGTAAAGCAAATACGATCCTTGCAGGAACTAGAGCACTTTACAATTGTTTAGAGAGCAAAGAGAACATATCATAGGCTAGAAAAATACAGGATATGGCAGTACCCAGATGAGGGAGGGTACGACACAATGTTAGAATTGATAAACTGAAAACAATAACATAGTAGAAGGTGAGATTCACATGTCAGGACAAGTAAGAAGGCATGAGATCCTAGGATCTAGGGCAGAAAATTAAACATAAGGATTACTTTGACTTCTTTCTTGAATGATGCAGTTGAGGTATTCAGTGTGATTTCAGGGTGCAAGGCATTTACAGATTCTCGGGGGGATCCCAGAGAAAGTTCAGTTGTAGGTTTCGTTTTTGAGGAATGTCTGAGGTTTCAGCAGTAAGGTGTTAGAGCTTCTGGAGGATCTGCTGCATCCAGAAAGTTTGAGCTTCTGAGTGAGCTATCTTGAGTATTGAAGTGAGGGGCTTTGTGGGTCACGCTGGCAATTTTTTGCTGAGTTCTTGATCCGTAAGGGAGCCAGTGGAGAGATTTCAAATTGATGGTGATTTAGTTGTTTCTTTTTCATCCTGTGATGAGCCTAGCAGTAGAGTTGAGAGAGGAGCCAGTTTGGATCTTGGCAGGCCTCAGAGGGTTGCACTTCCAGAGTCAAACCTGGGAATCACTAGGGCTTGCACTGCAGACTTGAAGTCACTAGGGGGAAAGAAGGTGGTTAGTTTTTATTGAATGTTCATTTTGAGATGTGTTTCTTTGGTGGATGAACTGATGTGTTTCTACATGTTAATGTTCTTGTCAAGAGTTAATACCAGTTATCTCACTGAGTCAATAGATTGTGGAGAGCAGAAGAGGGCTGTTAGGTGTTTCAACTATTCTACAATGACAGGTGGCTTTATAGAAGGGGTGATTAGGAGGAATTCAGATTTTTAACTTTGAGGTGGTTGCAAGCCAGCCAATCTTTTTTTTATAGAGTTATGTAGAGGGATCTGATGTCTTCAGGGGAAGACACTTTCGGGTACATTTGGGTGTTGTCAGCGTACATGTGGTACTGGATGTTGGATGAGCTCAGAATTTGTGTTAGAGGCTCCATGAGCAAGTTAATGAAAATGGGTGAGAGGGAGGATCTCTGTGGGCCCCTAATGTGACTGGAGTGGTCTTAGATAGGGAATGTTTAACCTTGAATTTGTTATTCCTGTTTTGTACAAATAAGGTAAACCAGTTTAGGCCTGATCCTGTAAGCCCTATTCTATGTTCCAACTGGTCTTGTAGGTTGACATGGTCAATGATAATTAGAATGCAGGATTCATTCTGATCCTATATTTTTACTGCATTGTCCAGTATGTGTGTAATATTCGATTCAGTGCTATGCCGTGGACAGAAGTCGATTGGAATTGGCCTAAAAAGTGGAATTGATCAATGGGGTAATAGATAGGGGTGGGTAACGAATTCCGCACCACCTGCAGAGTTCGCAGAGTTTTGCCCACTCCATGCTCCGTGTACAGCGCAAAGCTCATCAAAACTCTGCAAAGCAGCATTTTTTCTCTTGCACGGCTTGGCAACGTTAAGTTGGTGAGTGTGGAAAATCATATGCTAGACCATCTCCCGGCAAGATTTTCTCAGTGCAGGCAGTCGTACCAGGTCGCTAATACTCGCATTGAGAAAACTGCTGCTTTTGGTGAGGAAGCTGCCGCTCAAGTAGGACATCTAGTTGAGTGGCAGGAAAAAGCAGCCCCCTCTTGACCCGCATATAGTAACGTTCATGTTTTAGACTGCAGGACAAAGTCCCAGCGCTAATTATTAGCATGAATAGCGCAACTTACCACACTCCACTACTTGCAGAACTCTGTGGAGCACATGCATTTTTTCGGCTCCTAACAGAGTTCCATGTGGCAGAACTCCGTAAACTCTGCCCAGGCCTATTAAAGAGTTGAATGTGTACACATTTTTCAAGGAACTTTGCCAGGGTAGGGATGTTGGAAATAGGTCGGAAGCTGTTTAAGTCAGTTTGATGTGCATTATTTCTTTTAGAATGGGAGTAACTTGCCCAGACCTTAGGCAGTTAGGAAGGATGGAAGCATTAACAATCTTGGTCCAAAGTGGGAGTATCAACAGTTTTGTCTCATTAAATAAACTGGGGGATGTAGGATCACTGAAGTGGTTTTAGGGTTTTATCGCTGCTATAATTATGAAAATGGCATTTTCCTCAACAGTTTTGAAAGAATTCCATGAGGTGTTGCTTTTAGTGATGTGCCCAAGTGGAAATGAGGGAACATGAGACCAGGAAGCAGAGAGGCTGGCATGAGGTAGGAGAGGACGATATTCCAAAACCGTATGCAAATCATTCCTCATGTTTTCTATCTTCTCAAGAAAGAAGAATGCAAATTCCTCACAATTTGGCAGAGGAATGAATCCAGCTAGGGAAGTGTTGAGTAGGCCATTAGATGATAATTTAATGAGTTCAAATAAGTATTTAGGTCGTTTCTAACTTGATCCAGTTGGTTTCTGAAAAAATCTGTTTTAGATCTTCTGATGCTTTTATTTATCTGTTCCTCAGTGATCTCAAAAGCTTGAGGTGTTCTAGGGATGGTGATTATCTCCACCGTCTTTCAGCTAGTCTCAGGTTACGTCCTTCTGTATTGATGTGTTGCTCAGATATGAATTCACGCAAACAAAATTAAAACCTCGGGGAGACCTAGTGTGTGCCAGTGTGCATGTGTCCAGATGCCTGTGATCACTATGTGTGGTGAGCATGAGTGTCCCTATCTGTATGGGGCATCTATTTTCATGGAATTTTAGGAACGTGTGCTGTTGGCTAAAACATGTTTTATTGGGCCTATTTCCTTGGACCTGTTTTGGTATAACTGCCTATCTGTGTGATCAATCATCATTTTCCCTCAGTGCATGTTTGTCTTTCGGTTAACTGTCAATCGCTGGTGTTTGGGTTGCAGGGCCTATCTGACCATTTATCCCTGACACAGGATTGATGAGGAGGTCATCTTGGGTGAATGCAACATCAATGAAATGAGTCTATAATTAGCATGGTGGTCATTGATATCAATTTTACCTACATTAGTTGTGATGGGCATACAGTTCTCTTAACGTACATCACTATTGTCTTTACTGATATCAGCATTATTAAGCCTGCGTAGATTATGGCATACATTCACATTGTTTCTACTGGTATCAACATTGATTTGCATGCATAGCTTATGGCCACTAGCAGAATGTGTGGAGAAGCATGAAGTGACGATAGTATCCTATGCGGATGATATGCAGCTTATTGTCAAGCTATCCCAAACCAAAAATCAGGCAGCCGCCCGCTTTGGTAGTTGTCTTAAGGAAGTAGCTGACTGGATGTCAAACCACTGCCTTCGTCTAAATGGGGATACAACGGAGGTACTAGTGGTAGGAAAGTCACCTACCATTTGGTCATCTGCGTGGTGGCCGGAAGAACTAGGACAAGTCCCCCTCCCCAAGCAGGAGGTAAAGAACCTAGGCATATGGCTAGATCATAAACTATCCTTCGATAACCAAATACAGAAGGTAACCGGGAAATGCTATGGCATCATAAAAACTCTTAGGAAAGTCATAGAGCTACTTCCAGCAAAAACAACAAAGACCATAGTCCATGCAGTCATTACATCTCAACTGGATTATGGAAATGTTCTGTACCTTGGGGCCTCAAAACAAGGCCTAGCCAAATTGCAACACGTGCAGAATGCCGCCGCACATTTGGTGCTCAGTCTCCCTAGGAAAACAAACACTAGGAAGGCTCTGGAGAACCTTCATTGGCTTCCAGTGGAAAAAAGAGCCAAATTCAAGGCATTGTGCTCTGCCACCGCATACTTGCAAAAAAAGGCCCTAAATACATGCAACCTCTGCTGACAAAATACGTTCCTGGACGCAACTTTAGGTCCACAGACTTAGCACTGGTAAAAATCCCCAGAGTCTTCAAAGCCCGCACAGGAGCCCGTTCTTTCAGGTTCCTGGCAGCAAAAAATTGGAAAGCCCTACCAATCACGTTAAGACTAGAACCCAGCGAGAAAGTGTTCCGTAAAGAGCTAAAGACCTGGTTATTCTCCAACACGGAGGACAAAATGTAAAAATACCCTGCTACCGCAGTCTCTCTTCTGACCATGCCTCAGCGCGGGGACACACCGTTGGTGTAACCATGCGCTCTATAAATGAATAAATATAAATATAATATGGCACACATTGACAGTATTTCTAATGGTATCAACATTGTTATGCAAGCACATTTTATGATATGCATCCATATTGCATTTATTGGTATTTCTGTTGTTGGGCCTGCATATATCATGGTGTCTAATGACATTGAATTCACAGATATTAACATTCCCCCATCTAGTTAAATTTTCAAGTAATTTAATTCATCTGCCTCATATCTCATGACAGTTACATTATCGAGACTGTGTGTTTGTGTGTTGACGTAGTGTCTCTTATCCTTTCCCTAGTTATTTGCATACTACCTAATTTGAGGACTTCGTATTTACAGCAGGAAACTCCATTTGTAAGAAATTATAAACAGAGTACACCAATGAAAACTGGAAGCAGGGACATGAATAGCTTGGACACCCATAGGGGGATCCAATAAAAAAAACTATGAAACCAGTCCTGTTCAGGGGGACCTCCCTCCTTCTTCATGTCACCTTGTAGAAAATACAGTGCTTGGATTGCAAGAGTGAGAGTCCCATTCTCGAGATCATTTGTTTGGATAAAAAGTACAACAGGAAGCACCAATCTTGGCACACACCTAACCCTCCTTTGCAGTCATCAAGTCCAACATGTACCGATGTTGCATCACCATAAGGCCGATGGGTCTCAGTTCTTTCTTGATAGCTTTTAGGCTAAGCTCAGTGTCATTAATCCTTTTCAACATCTCCCACGTGGTTATTTGTAACCAGCGGGTGTTCCCCTTTTTGTGCATGGTGAAGAAGGGTATGGACCCTCCTGCTTTTATTTGAGTCTCTGGAAACAGACTAACATCTTCCAGAATGTCCTTGTACTTAGCCCAGCCAAAATAATCAGCAGTTCTTCTTTAAACTTGATGCAAGAGTTGTTTTCTTTTGTAGCGAACGTTGAGACAGCTCAGACAGATCTTCACCAGCAATGACCAGTGATGATGTGTGTATGGTTACGAGGGTGCAGAGACCCCTCCATCCGGGGACGAGCTGGATGTAAGCAAGTTTACCACATTGCCAGTAAAACTCCATCAACTTGGAGGTACCCCATTACAAGTCCGGCATATGCAGCACTACTTCACAATCTCATTATAAGCGAGTGGGATGGTTCCTTTGCCTCAGAAACACAAGGAATACAGTTTAAGGTTCCATACAATTGTGTACCTATTAATCTCGGTATCCCAGATTTCCTGGCAACAGGCGTCTATAGTAGCCTTTGACCCCTTCCCATGAGATTGATTTGCCCTATCATAATCAAGGTGAACAGCCCTGCACTGGAATTCCATGTCCAGGGTCCACTTGTAGTTGAAAAAGGTGGCCCCAAATATGTTAAGGGTCACCCTTGGACCAAGGACGGAGGTGAAAGTGGACACATTTGTACACTGGTGTGGTGATGTTGCTATCTCCAAGAACCTCTTTTCTACAAAGTTCTGGGGCCAAACAGTATCCTTTCCTATATTGCCCCTTCTGCTCATCCTCTCTATCTCAGTTTGGATGTTGCTTAGTTCACCAAAACGGTACGGCTGTCATATGTTGATACCAGGGGTTGTGTAGGAGTGTGCTGTGTAGTGCATGAGCTGTGGGCTGTAGGTCAGCTTGGAAAAAACACATCGTTAGGCAGTTTGTTTTAAAAGTCCTGCTTTTACTTTTTTCTGATACACTCTATGGCTCCACTGAGAGCAATGTTTTCTAGCCGGGTGATGGAAGGAGGAACTGCAAGAAACAGAATGGAGAACAATGTCATACATTAACCCACGTACAGAGATCTGGGCCTAAATCCATCATTTTTTTTGCTCATCATGTCATTCCAGTTTGAACCCAGCAATATGCAAATCAGTCTTGACCCAGTGCTCAATGGGAACAACCTAGCCCGTACTGCCAAGCAAGGTCCTCCCTGAACTGGAAAAAAGCATCCTAGCACTGCTTTTGTGGTTTTACCCCTCATCAGCCAGGATAGCTTGACTCCAGTGGCATGGAGAGCACGGGACTTATGTCTGGGCATACCCGTCCAACTTGGGGTGGCAAATGCAATAAGAATAATTGATGGACAGAATGCAGAACAATGTCATACATTAACACCAATATCAATCAATCGATCAATCAATGCATTTGTAAAGCGCACTACTTACCAATGAGGATCTCAAGGCGCTAAGGGGTGGGGAATGCTGCTACTGTTCGAAAAATCAGGTCTAGAGGAGTCTTCTGAAGGTCAGTAGGTCCTGGGTCTGCCGCAGGCGGATGGGGAGGGTGTTCCATGTCTTGGCGGTGAGGTGGGAGAATGATCTGCCGCTGCCGGTCACTCTTCGGATGCGGGGGACAGTGGCAAGGGCGTGGTCAGCAGAGCAGAGCTGGCGTGTGGGGGTGTAGAAGCTGAGTCGGCATTTGAGGTACGCTGATCCGGTGTTTTGGAGTGCTTTGTGAGCATAGGTGAGGAGCTTGAAGGTTATCCTCTTGTTGATGGGGTGCCTGTGCAGGACTCTCAGGTGGGGTGTGATATGGTTGCGGCGAGGATGTTGAGGATCAGGCATGCAGAGGCGCTCTGGATGCATTGAAGCCATTTCAGGAGTTTGCCCGAGGCTCCTGCGTAGAGGGTGTTTCCGTAGTATAGTCTGCTGCTGATGAGGGCCTGGGTGACCGTCCTTCTTGTTTCGGTGGGGATCCACTTGTAGATCCTGCGGAACATGTGGAGGGTGTTGAAGCAGGAGGAAGAGATGGCGTTGACCTGCTTCGTCATGGAGAGGGTGGAGTCGAGGATGACCACTAGGTTGTGTGCGTGGTCGGTGGGCGTTGGAGCTGTTCGTAGTGCGATCGGCCACCAGGAGTCATCCCAAGCTGAGAAGATGGATCCAAGGATGAGGACCTCCGTTTTGTCCGAGATCAGCTACAGTCGGCTGTTTCTCATCCAGTCGGCGCCGGCCTTCATTCCTTCTTGGAGGTTGGTTTTGGCGGTGTAGGGGTCCATGGTGAGGGAGAGGATCAGCTGGGTGTCATCGGCGTAAGAGATGATTATGAGGTTGTACAGTCGGGCGACGTGGGCAAGTGGTGCCATGAAGATGGTGAACAGTCTTGACAGGCCCAGGAGGATGAGGGCTGTGGTTTCTCCATTGTCTAGCAGGGTCCTGATGTCGTTAGTGGTGGCAATGAGGGCTGTTTCGGTGCTGTGGTTGCTGCGGAACCCGGACTGGGACGGGTCTAGGATGCTGTTCTCCTCGAGGAAGCTGGTCAGTTGTTTGTTGACGCCTTCTCGATGAACTTCGCCGGGAGCAGGGAGATGGGTCGGAAGTTCTTGAGGTCCTTGGGGTCCGCCTTGTATTTCTTGAGTACGACGATGATCTCGCCGTGCTTCCAATTCTCCGGGAAGGCTGCTGTCTCGAAGGAGATGTTGATGGCTTTACGGAGAGTACAGATTAAACAGTACAGAGATTTGTGCCTAAATCCATCGTTTTTTTGCTCACCAGGGCATTCCAGTTTGAACACAGCTATATGCAGATCAGTTTCGACCCTGTCCCCAATGGGAACAGTCCATCCGAACTGCCAGGCCAGGTCCTTCCTGAACTAGAAACAAGCATCCTAGGACTGGTTTCAGGGTATCATCCCTCATCAGCCAGGATAGGTAGAATCCAGTGGCTAGTGCTAGCACATCCTTCCGCAAAATAAACAATTGATGGATGGAATGCTAGACAATGCAAACATTCACCACCAGTCACAAGGATCCGGGTTAAATCCATCATTCTTCTGCTCACCACACCACCCCAGTTTGGACCCAGCCATATGCAAATCAGTCCTGACCCTGTTCCTTGTGGGAACAGTCCAGCCCGAACTCCCAAGCCAGATCCTCCCTGGACCGAAATCAAGCATCCTGGGACCAGTTTGGGGCAGCGCCCTCCACCAGCCAGGCTAGCCTGAAGCCAGTGGTGTAGTGAGCACCGGTCCCACATCTGGGCATACCCTTCACACTTAGGGTGACATATGCTAAGGAAACAATTGATGGACAGAATGCTGGACAATGCAAACATTCACCCGCAGTTACAAGGATCTGGGTTAAATCCATCATTCCTTTGCTCACCACACCACCCCAGTTTGGACCCAGCCATATGCGAATCATCAGTCTTGACCCTGTTTCTTTTGGGAACAGTCCAGCCTGAACTGCCAAGCCAGGTCCTCCCTGGACCAGAAACAAGCATTCTAGGACCGGTTTCCGGGCATCACCCTTCATCAGCCAGGCTAGCCTGAATCAATTGGTGTACTGAGCATTGGACCCACATCTGTGCATACCCTTCCAACTTAGGGCGACCTATGCAAAGGAAGCAATTGATGGACGGAGTGATGGACAATGCAAACATTCACTCCAAGTCCCAAGGATCTGGGGTTAATCCATCATTCTTTTGCTCACCACACCACCCCAGTTTGGACCCTGCCATATACAAATACATCTTGACCCTGTTCTTTGTGGAAACAGTCCAGCCTGAACTGCCAAGCCAGTTTCTGGGCATCACCCTTCATCAGCCAGGCGAGTCTGAACCCAGATCCTTGTGACTGAGGGTGAATGTTTCCATTGTCCAGCATTCTGTTCATCAATTATTTCTTTTGCGGAAGCAGGTACTAGCATTTTAAGGGAATGGTAAGTTTATGCTAATTTTGTGCTATTTATACTTTGCTTTACTAGCTCTCTTTGCCATGGTGGTGACACTAATTTTCCTCTTGTGGCTGCTCTTTTAAAGGTGTGTTTGTTTAATCGGTGTGGAGGTATCCTTTTGACCCGCGTGAGCTACATACTTCTGCTAGGCTAAATGGAAGTTACGTTTTTAGGTTGATGTTTCCATTGACATATGAGCAGCCCTCGGGTTTCTGCACATGGCGTGTAATGAGATTTTCTCTAATGGGGTTGGGTTGTTGGAGTGTGCCCTCCTTCTGGAAGGTTTCGGGATTTTGGACTACTTTTGGTATGGTTTGTGCCGATCCCTGTGGGGGGCATTTGTGGTCCCTGTATGATCCTACAGGAGAAAGCTTGAATTGTATTTGTTTGCTGTATTTTTGCCGAGTGTCTGGTGTGCCATTTGGACTCATGTGCTCGGCCCAAAGTAGGTAACGCTAATGGGCTTGATGGACTGGGCTCATGTGGTTGCTGAGAAGCCGTTCTGTGGCCCCTGTGATTTGGATGTAACCATGAATGGGATCGGACCTGTTGCTTCTTTGAACGATGTTTAATGAGGCCCAGTGTATCCTATGCGACAAGCTGGGTGGGGTGGTGTGACTATCCATGCACCTTTTGAGGGGGCTATGACGGTCATCCATGTAAACCCTTTTCCTCCTGTCGGTCTCTTCTCTCTCTGATCTAGGATGTTTTGGGTCTGCAGCCCTTGGCATGGTCAGATGAGCAGACTTTGGATGAGGTTGGAAGCATTAGAGGAGAGGAGGAGGCAGAATATCCTGCTTATGATGGGAGTCAGGTGCGCAGCTGGGACTTGTGCTGTGATCAATGAACTGAGACAGCTGATTGCCCGGGTACATTTCTCTAATGGCTTTATGCCAAATTTTTGCATGGACTATGGTTTTTTTATGGGTCACCTCAACACCCCAAGTGCGCGGAAAACCTGGCTGCCGACACTGGAGCGTCATTTTGTTTGGGACCTAAAAAGGGGTGACTATTGCCATAGGCTTGGCCAACCATCCGGTCCCTGCTGTGGTGGGGTACTGGTTGCCTGATATCCCTGGGGCTGATTATACAATGCAATGGTGTTGCTCTTCACTTGATTTTGTAAATGGGTATTTTGTAGGCCTGGGTGGAGTTCCGCTAAGGTGAACTCCATGAGGTGACCAAAAAACTTGTCCACCTGGAGTTGTGCAAGCAGTGGAGTGTATTAGGTTACGCCATTCTTGCTGATTATTTTAAGCACAGGGTGTTTGTCTCATGCTGGCAAACCAGCATGAATGGCACCATGCGCTGTGCAAGAGGACCCTGCTTCTTTCTGCTGCCTGAGTAGATTTCCTACTTGAGCAGCTGATTCTTGAATGTGAACAGATGGTTTCTCAGCAAGAGTGATAGTGACAACCCGTGACCGCGTGTTGAGAAATCTCACTGTAAGGTGGTCTTGCATTAGACATTCGGAGCTGGCGCTCGCCAACTTAACATTGGTGACGACAAAAATTCACCTCTCCGCTTCATGGAGCGGTGTTTTTCTGAATGCCGCATGCTTAGTGGAGTGTGGAAAACTCTGCAAACACTGCGAACAGAGTGGAGTTAACCGCCCAGACTTAGTATTTTGTGGGGGCTGGCCTTTGACTATTCCTTTCTGCTCTTGGTATGCTTTCAGGCGACAATAGTCAATCCTGAGTTTTTTTGGTAACAATAGTGGCATTCTCTTGGGAACTGGAGGCTGCCAGCCTTATTGCCCAGAGACTCTGTTGGATCCCTCTGGAGTTCCACTGCTGAGGCCTCTTCCAGTCATGCACCATTTGCACACTTGAGGTCACTGAGGCCTCTTGGGGGTGATCTTGTCTGTTCCTTGGTCACTCCAAGGGGACTACTGAGTGGGGAATGGGGACTGTAGCTTGACCATTTTAGGCCCCAGGATTTTTCTTGTTTTGCAGGTGGGGATACCTCCTTCGGGTATCACCCTGTTTGTCAGGCATACTGAATTGTCTGTAGGGGTTGTTCACCTGGGTATTGCATTAGATAGCAGGTGTGGGGCCTCCGCTGTGGGGAATGCATCACTTATCATGGAGCCACCTTCTGGCTGGGTTTCTATAGTTTCCGAGCCTGTGTGGGGAACTTAGCTTGCATGTTGTCTGGTGGAGCCTCCATGATGGATTAGGGAACTTGTTTAAGGGTTTTTCAAACTTTTGATTGTCTCAAGATTTTAAAATAATTACAAACTCTACTCAGATTGTGGGAAAACTATATGGGATTGTTCCAGAAACAATCTACTGGTTATGAGCTATATAAATATTGATTCATTAAAACGTTTAACATTATGACAAGGACAAATTAAATGAAATATTAACAACCTGTAACAAAGTGCAATGGTTAGTTCACAACAGTGCGAGTTGATTTTTTGCAGTGAAATAGCAAATATGGAATTCTGATTTAAGAAATAATAGTTATTATTTCATAAACACATGAACTCCCTAATATGACATAACATTTGGTCATGAAGCATAATTACAAAGTTTTAATAGCACCACAACATTAAAAATGCAAACAATGGAACATCTAAAAGAAACTAGAAGAGAAAAGGTTGACAAAAAAAATAATATTGTGTCCAAAAATCCTTAACCCCCTCCTAAGGCCTACAGACCAAGGAGAGAATATGCTCTGCGTAATTCACAGAGTTAAGTGAGCCTGATAGTCTGTCAATACCTGCTTGGTGGAGAAGAATAGCAACAACTTGTGGGAAGAAAAAGGAATAACCTGGAAAGTACTGCCCTTCTGTTGCCGGACACAAGCTACACCTTATTCTCCAAGGTATTCATTTTTCCCTAATGTCAGAATTACACCTTATATCACACCCAGGGGTAATGCGTACTGTTTGCCTGATGCCCAGTGGTCCACGTGAAGAAATCCATCTCTTCACATCTTTTAGACACTGCCAGTGTTAATAAACCAGCAGTACCTAAGAAAATTCTTTTAACTAAAATATAAAATCAGGGTGGTAGCCATATATAATGCACCAAAGGCCTACGGTGCACCAGTTGTGCCATGCTTAATCATTCAAACAAAATAAAGAAGTGACCCTATATAACACTCCAAGGGTCCGGGGTGTACTGGTTGTGATTCTTAGTGGTTCAAGAGAAAAAACAAGCAAACTACCTTTACCTTCTCTAGTGTGCTGGCTAGGGAAAAAGTAATCTACGTGCTTGTCCTAGTTTGCCACACACCACATGCTGGCACTAAGGATAAGATGTAGTCTCTGACCCTGTAACAGTGAACTCCGGATGGACGTTTCCCTTATGGATTCAGCAGAACTTCTAAACAGTTATGGCATGTGCTCACTGATCTCGTTGCACAGATATAAATCCGTTTGGGCAGGGGTCTTTGTCCTTCAGCAACAGTCGGGCTAAATAAACTAATCTCTCGTATCTGGCTTTCCAAAAATTTGCTCGGATATCAATTTGAAATATAAAAAAGAAAAGAGGCGTTTGGCAAACCAGGAACAGGTTGGTTTGATTAAACAATAAGCCTAGGCAGAGCTCGCGGAGTGCTGCTACGCAGAACTCCACCAAATAGCAAACAAACTTTGCTGTACTCCGCGGAGTTCCGCGGGCAGGTGGCACCAGTGCTTGACATGCCCGTTCAGGCCATGTTTTAATCATGCATTTCAGATTCACCAAGGTATACGTTCAACACAAATTTATACTGTAGTTTGAACACTGGAAGGCACTCTTTAACTCTGTCCAAGCAGAATAAATTTTTTTAAGTCGGAGACAAAGCTTGTCCCCAGTGGGACACACCCAAAGATGGTGCCCAGTTACCACGTATCCCAGGTCCCTTGTCCCGGTAGCATAACGCTCCATTTTCTCCCCATGCCTCATGCCCACTTGCTGCCCACTCCACTTTCTCCTCAGGTCCCTTGCCCTTGTAGCATGATGCTCCATTTACCCCTCTAGGCATCATGCCCACTTGCCCCAGTCCTCTTTCCCCTATTCCTGCCTGTGTGTAGGTCATGTGCCATGGTGCTTAACAGTCTCTTTTCACTGTTGCAACCATTCTCCACCACCACTTCCTTACCTGCAGGCCGGTGAGCTTGTTACAAGTGAAGAATGCTCCCCAGGTAGCCAGCGCCCCTCCGTGTTAACAGCAGCTCGTCATGAGTTGGGAATCATCCTCGGGGACCTTCATGGCTACTCAAAGCTTCGGACCCCACAGCAAAACACTCCAAAAATTAAACAACGTTTGCCTCTGTGTACAAATAAAATAAGCTGGCTTCTCTGTCTAAAGAACCCCAAAGCAAACCCATCCCACATTAAAGCCGATAGTCATAAAACATATTGCGGAACTGCAAGCTATACGTCTAGCAGCAGGCCAAGTGCAATAATGGTCATTTCAAAACTTTTCGATGATGTGCTGACTTGATGTCACGGTTAGGCAGGCATAAAATCCAAACTGGTCTACTCGTGTGAGCTCAGGAGAGTTGTTGCAGTGTGAAACAAGTAAGTTGATCTAATATGGAGGAAAGTGCAAAGGTCAGTGTGAAATTATAAAGGCCGTCATACAAAATGCAAAACAGATTACAGGAAAAACAATGTGGAGAAGGACACTGGGAATTTTGTATTTATTCTAGTAAAATCAAAGCCTGTTCTTCCAAGTATTTTAGACATGTTGTTTTCGTATTGCATGTACCACAAACACCCCAAAACTGCAAACCTGACTGGCAGGCACGTAAGCTCAACCAATAATTAACAAATACAGGCAGAATCATGATATCTAAAAAAAGAATCAGATTTGACGCCACTTCCTTTAAATTATGAGGTTTAGTTGACTGGCTTTTAAACAAACACATACTTTCACAGGGCTTCAGTTATGTTATGCGCAAGTCCAAAGGTACAATGCTCGTGCCGTCCTCTGCTGTCACTTGTCAATCATGGCCCGGCCATGCCCCACGAATGGCTGTCGGAGGCCTCAGAATGGGCCCACAATGTCCTTCCTGCATCCATGCCATCAGAGCTGTCAAAAGACTGACTTTTGCCACTTGAACATCCGATTGCATCAATGATTTTCGGCCACCGGCCACGGGGACATACCAGCCTCCTCCTTGATCACTTTATGATAGTCACCACAGAAGGTTACATTTATTTGAGCTAAATCTTGCTCAATTTGAGTATTTTTTCAGAGTCAAAAGTCATGGTGGGCAGAGGTAAACTCCGCTATGCTGTGATTTGCAGAGTGTTTGATGAACTCCGCATTCCAAGCTGAGCAGTGGTGTCGCAAAGCTCCGCAAATTCTGACGGCGGAGCGAAGTTTGCCGCACACACTTATTAAACGCAGCAGCCGGGAGATCATCGACAGAGAAGCGTCTGGAAAAAGTGCCTCATTCTACAGAAGTTTTGGCTCACCATTTATACTGATCATGAGGTACAATAAACCAATCTGGTATTATTGGCCTAGTCATAAACCACAAGTACAACCATCTGATGAGGGGGACCAGGCCCGGACTGGCCATAGCGGGCACCGGGTAATCCCCCGGAGCGCCGCAAGGGTGGTGGCCGGTTTTGGGCGTTTTTGGTACAGGTGCCGTTTTTGTACCAAAACCCGCCCCGGCAAAGAGCTCGGCGGCACCTCCACCCCCCCCCCCCCCCCAGTGTGAAGGGGGGCCGAGCACTTTGCCGGGGCCGGTTTTGTTTCCCAGTCCGGCCCTGAGGGGGACACAGGTGGCTCTTGACTTCAGGGAGACCTAGTGTGAGCCAGTGTGTATTTGTCTAAATATCTGATGTGGGGAGCATGTGATCACTATGTATGTGTGCATCCTGCATCCTGATTGGTTGTATGTTTCTAACTTTTGTCACCCTAAGTGAGAAGTTTATGCCCAAATGTGGGTCACATTCTCACTCCACCACTGGACTCAAGCCAGGCTGGTCAATGAAGGGTGACACCCCAAAACTGGTCCCAGGATGCTTGTTTCCAGTCCAGGGAGGACCTGGCATGGCAGTTCGGGCTGAACTGTTCACATGAAGAACAGGGTCAAGATTGATTTGCATAGGACTAGGTCCAAACTAGGGTGACGTGCTGCGCAAAAGAATGATGGATTAAATCCAGATCTTTGTGACTGCCGGGGAATGTTTGCATTGTTCAGCATTCTGTCCATCACTTGTTCTTATTGCTCCTAACTGTATGTGCATCTATCTTTGTGTTATTTTGGGATCTTTGTGACTGGGGGTGAATGTTTGTATTGTTCAACCTTCCACCTATCACTTGTTCTTATTGCTTTTGTCGCCGTAATTGGGAAGGGTATGCCCAGACGTGGGTCCTGTACTCACTGTGCCACTGGATTCAAGCTAGGCTGGCTGATGAGGGGTAATGCTCTGAAACTGGTCTCAGGATGCTTATTTATGGTCCAGGGAGAACCTGGCTTGGCAGTTCTGTGGTGTTGGGTTCAAATCAGGCCTACATACTCTGCTAAGCTCTCGAACACCTTAGTATAGAAGTTGGCACGGACACTAGAAAAGGTAAAAGACAAGTTTATTAAGACCCCATGGGGTGGTGATACATTCCTACAGCACCCTTCGGCAGTGTAAGAAGTAGCACACCGAACATTGGTGCGCGACCTCTTTTATACAGTTTAATAGCAATAAAAAGATAGGCGGTCACAAGTTACACATTTTAGGTACATATAAGGTCATTTTTGGAACACAGCCAGCATGTGGGAGGAGTTAAATAGCACTGGTCAGTTAGTACCAACATTCCTAAAGAGTGACCAGTAAATGCATGATGCGCATGTGCGCTTGACCAGTACTAAAAATAGCCTGTTGCTGAGCAGAATAAGGGACCATGGATATCGAGAAAGGACGAAAGGGCACACTGACCACGAGGCAGCGTGTTCATAAGAAACGGAAGTCAGAGGGATTCAAAATGGCCCCCGTTCGTTTTGGTCAAGTTAACAGAAAAGACCGTGTAGCTGTGCTAAACGCTAACTCAGGAGCTGCCAAAACACGACAGTTCGGGCTGGACCGTTCCCATGAGGAACAGGGTCAAAACTGCTTTTCATATGGCTGGGTTGGCATGGTGAGCAAAAGAATGGTGAATTAAACCCAGATCTTTGTGACTGCCGGTGAATGTTTGCATTGTTCAGCATTCTGTCCATCACTTGTTCTTATTGCTCCTAACTGTATGTGGCATCTATCTTCGTGTTATTTTGGGAACCTGCGCCTTTGGCCAAGAGTGTTTTATTGAGGCCAATTTCCTCAGGCCTGTTTTCGGTGTAACTGGCTATCTTTGGGATCAATCCGGGTTTTCAATAGATTACGGAATACATGGACATTCTTTCTAATGGTATCAACATTGTTATGTGAGCACATTTGTTGACATGATTAACAGTGCAATGTATTGGTATTGCCTTATTGGGGCCTGCATATGTCATGGTGTGCATTAACATTATATTCATGGATATTAGATGAGTTAACTGCAGGGTGATACAAATCACTCCAGTAGAGGTTGAAGTCTCAAAGGAAGATTTGCGTACAATGTTGTCCCATGTTTGTAGCGATGATGTCCATAATTTGTTCTATGAAAGCAAGATTATCTCTTAGAGAGTGTTAGATCGTGTGTAGTTTGCATGGGGGCCTGTTGTTGCATGCGATATCAAGACATAAGTATTCAAATGTGAATAAAATAGCGGATTATGAATATGTAACTGATAAGCTGTTACGGTGTATGCAAGCAATGCCTCACCTGGTGTGCCGGGCCTATCCAGTCTAATGACGCCATGGTTAGTAGGGACAAGTATGTCAAAGATAGGAGCAGAGAAATCATTTAGCCAAGTTTCAGTGAGGATTAGGAGGTCAAGCTCATGTGTGAGGATAAGGTACTCAATATCTCCTGCTTGTCTTGCAGCCAATCCGCAATTAAGTAGCATGCATTTCAAGTAGGATTTATATTTCGCTGGGGTAGTCTGTGTGAGAGTAACTCGCATAAGGTTGTGCTTGTCAACCGCTCTATGATTGAGCCTAGGTGCTCTGTGTGGGTTCGCAGGAATGGAATTGATTAGACGCTGTCTGTCAACGTTATCAGGGTGTGAGGAATTATATGTTAAGAGGTGGGAGTGGATATCTTTGTCAGGGGACTTTCTGTCTAATCAGTCATGTGGGCACATTGGGATGAGGTATGGTTCATTTGATATATAATTCAGACTTTTAATAATTTTATTTTCTCATTCAAAATAGGTCCAACACCGAGAGTACATTGGCAAACACCTGCCACTGAGGAGACTTCATCTCCATGCCAGGAACAAACCATTAGTGAGGGTGCCACTCCTTCAAGCATTGATGATAAGGAGCTGGCTGGCTACCTTGTCTGCCTATGCAGACGGCTCCAGTGAGTATCACTTGGCCTACACCTACTCCTCCCACCCCAGCTGTTGCCACATTTCAGGACATTGATACCTCGACTTCCTGTATCTAAAGCAACATCATCTGAATCTTGTGCCCCCCAGTCCTGGTTGCTGGTCAGCTGACACCACTACCACCATTTAAAGTTCAACCAATATTCAGTGGGATGGGGCACTGTGGATCACAGTCACAAGGTAGTTAGGGTAGGGGTTGTGGGGAGTTAATGGGCCAGTAAAGTGAGGCATCTGGGTTAATTGTCACCCCGGCCAAACTTGACCAAGTTTTAGGATCCCTCCATCGATCCCAAAACATGATGGGCAAGGTACTCACAGCTCTCCGGGACATGAGGCAGTTGCAGAGTGAGCACAATGTACAGCTGGAGAATCTCAACTCCAATTTGGGTTTCCTGACTGAGGTGCTGCATGACATTCACACACAAACATGCAGGGCTTTCTGAGCACCATCTACCACTTACTGTGGTCCTACATCAACTGGCCCAAGTACAACTGCCACAGCCACAGAAAGGGAGGCCCTGCCACCAGAAGAAACACTAACAACCACCCTAGTCCCTGCAACTGTGGATCTCCTCGCAGGAGGGGACATCTATGCAGACTACCAGCAGGAGAGGATGGCAAGGCCTCTACCACCACCAGCAAGAGACGCCAAACCTACTTTCCTTCATTGTGGGACTATTTTCTGGCCACATTTACCTTTTTATGTCAGTTGTAGTAAGGATATTGTACTACTAACTTTGTTTCATTCACCATGAAGGACTTTTTATTTTTTGGTTTGCTTTTTCATTCATATCCTGTTTTAGTTCATTAGGTTTTGTTTAATAAAAGACTGGTGTTGTCTTTATCAACTCAATTAACTCATTTGTTCCCTTCCGTCAGGCATGAACAGGGTCAAAAAGCAATCGCGTGTGTAATCATAAATTAATTGCAAGTAGGTAATGTTTCTCTCAGGTGCTCAACCATGAAAACAAAATACAAATACCAATAACTCCTCAACTAGTAATTTATCACATTTTGCAAATATTTGTCTGTCAACATTTTCACAATCATAACAATCCATAAATAACTTAAATACTCAGTGCCATTTTCACATTGCTAATTCCAGGCCTTGCCACCATGGAAGAAGGGAATATAACAAAACTAATCAGACTCAATAGACAAATTATTATTGATTTATGTCATCAGCTGGAGCCAGATCATCTGCCTCACATTAGGAATCCCACATCAATAACAATAATAGCAAAAATCATAACATATTATGTGTATTTGTAAAGTGCATGTTCACCCATAGGTATCTTGGCACTGAATAACAGATGCTTATTTGTACCCAACTCAATTGTACTAATATTATCGACCTCAGATGGATGAAAGGCTGAGTGGACCCACCAGGTTTTGAACCTATGACCATGAGATCAAACACAGGCTCCTGCAGTGGAAGCATTAGTCCACTAAGCCACCAGACCCTGTTAGTACTACATTTTGCACACTCACAATCATGCCAATAAACTGTCCTAGTATCTGGTGGAATGTCACAACCAAGTTTAAGTGGTGTGCTTCAAGAAGTTTGTTCTACACAGATGAGGGACATCTAGTAACGACTAGTTGAACTGCAGCTCTTTGTAGAATTATTTGGATATTGGATACTATAATATTCATTGCCCACTGCTAATCTCGTCCCATAATGCTTCACAGGGCCTTTGGTTGGGATTGTTTTTTTGCCAATAACTGTGCTTGGGGTGATCCTAAGAGGATGGGACCACCACCGAAGTTCAACAAGATGTGCTTTTTGTTTATGCTCTTTGTGTTTAAGGCATCTGCTTGGTCCAACCCCTAGGTTAGGGGGAACCCCAACATTATTACCTCTCTCATTGCCTAATGTTTTCATGGAAAAAGTTAACTTTTGTGAATTGCTTATATGCTTTTTAGCATGTAAAATTGCTTTATCAAAGCATTTAGCTGCCATGCTACATGATTAAGCACAGTTTTTGTACTGTGCTACGTGCAATTTGTGGAGTGCGAATTAGTACAAACTACATATGCTCCGTTAGTGTAGTGTAGTACTATGCCCAGGGTTAGTACAAACACTTATGATGTACAAATAAGCTAAGCAGACAACTTGCATATTGATTGAATAGAAGGACTTACTAAGGCAATATGTGTGCCATCAATTGCTCCACGCACATGTGGCAGGCGACCCAAACCATAGAAATTGCTCTTCACATTCGCAAAATCCTCTTGTTGTGGCAACTGGATGGAGCTGTTCATGTGTCTCATAATTGACAAAAGAGCTTCTTGCCGCACACCACTGAAAGTTGGTTGTGACGTTCCACCAGATACTGCCACTGTGTATAGAAATGATCCTGTGGCCACAAAATGAAGAACTGCCATGAGTTTGATGATTGGTGTAAAAGATGTGGGATCTCTATTGAGAAGCAGAAGATGTGGTTCAAGCTGATGACCTAAATCCAGGATAGGTTGCCTATTCAATCTGAACATTTTGATAATATCCAGATTTCCAATGGTGGCAAGGTATGGAAAGGGGAGGTACAATTGAGGCTGTCATCCCCTCAGTCTCCTAGGGTTTAAATGTCTGCATTGGAAAAATTGTGAACATAAAAAAAAAAATCACATATTTATTTTTGATTATTACCAAAAATGTCATGATGTGCAAAAAATATATGTGGTTTCTCACTATATTTTATTCTAAAATTCGTTTTTTAAATTTTTACTTCACAAATGTTATTTTTTAACTGACAATATTTTAAATATGAAAGAATAAGTAAACAATACATTTATAATGTACTATATACACAATCTTTTGTAAAAACATTTCATTTCAACGTAGGTGTAAACAACACTGTGCAACTGTCGCATTTAACCACAGTAGACCACTACATATAAATGTTTTTTTAATACATGAGTGTCCTTCAAAGTTTTAATATGTAAACAAACTAGCCACCATTTTCAAAGGTGGTGATGCACTTAACTGTCATAAACACAATTTTTGAACTTCTAAAATTGCGAGCGCCTGACCTCGCCACCAGGACTTTTGTAATTATGGATTTCCCAGTGGCAATTGGCGAAGTAGTGGGTGTTCAACTCCATAATGGACGCAGCCATAGCCCTGTGTGAAAACAACATACAGATGCCAATGGCTATGTCTGTCTCCGCTGACGATCAAGTACGTCACGTACGTATAAGTGGCAGTGCGAAGAAGGCTCACTTGTCTCCTAACATTGCAGCCATCAAGACCTCCTCCAATTCTGCTGCCATTTGTGACCTCTGGAAGCAATGATACCTGGTTGAGCAGGTGACAGGGCCCCTGTCTTTTCACCAGAGTAGCTGTAGTTGCTGGCAAAGAAGGCCCTGTCCCTGAGTAGCTAGCTCTGGTGTTCCCCAGAGGAACAGGTACATGTTTCAAATGTGCATGTGAATCGGTCTGTTTTTTCCATTTACACAGGCTACAATGTCCCTTTGGGTTCCTCAGTGAAGTGTAGTATTTGATGTGAAGTGTCATATATTCTGTTCCTTACATAGGACAATTTTGTTGGGGATATGTAAGCACTTTACAATTAAAAAAAAAAAAACAACATTAATATGTGATGTGTCCCTAAACCCCTGGATTCCATTTGGTGTGTAAGTAAAGATATATGTTTTGATTACATGTGAAATGTAGAAATCTCATATCATGTAAATTAGAAAACACATTATATTGTCTTTACACCTGTACATATAAATGTTTCCTGTACAATACTAATGAAAATTATGTTTGTTATGTGAATCGTCCCAAAAATCACTCAGCCTAGATCAGGGGTCTGCAAACAGTTGATTGGGCACTACCAATAGCTCCTAGACCCCTTCAGTGTAGCACACAGCCTTGAGGTCAGTTAATTAGACGGGCACAAGTTAATTATTTAATGTAAAAGTTAAGGAAAGGCTGCTTTCATTAGACATCACAATCATCAGGCTGCAGAAAGCAGTGCCTGACACTGATCAGTGCTCAGTCAAAATTATGGAACAGACTGGGGCTGAGTAACAGCAGCAAACAACTGAAGCAGTGAGGTATATCTCTCATAAATATATTTTCTTGTCAACTCAAATTTGTATGTGTGAGCAAAAATATTCCCCTGGATGCTTTTAAATGGACGATATTTGAAACAGAGAGTTACCAAACTTCTTTAGCTAACACTTCATTTCATTTTCCTCCCATTTCAAAGTGTTCCAAAACTGCAGGACCCTTACTCTCAGTGGCCAGTATTCACTTTGCCACAAGTTTTCATGCAAGATACAGCCCTTTTTTTCAATGTAAGAATTTTGATGTGCAGAAAAATGTGTCTTGATATGAAGTCTTTGGTAGAGTATTTTTCTGTACCTTTAAGTTCCCCCCACTCAAAAGGACATACAATTATATGTTTGTGGTTATCCATGAAATGGAGACAAATATGGCAAAACGTGTATTTCCTTACTACTAGTAATTACCATGAGGATGGCTTGTAACAATGCACAAGTTGTTTAGCCTTCAGCAGTTCACAATGTTTTGCACCAATCTGAAGTAGCTCACGTCACATAAAATGTAGGAGCCGCCTGGGTTAGATGATGTCACTGGCCTAGATTAGTGAGTTTTGGACATGACAAGGGACAAGGGTAGTCAACAGGTCACTATATAAGTGTGTATTAATATATCTGTTTTGGTCAGTACATGTTGTGTGGTGATGTATGAGTCATGCTTGTGATAGATGTAGTAAAACTGTGTTACGTCAATACATACAAACAAAAAGTCATGAAACCATTCTTTTTTTCTTTCATTTTTTATATCCATACATGTCAATTCACATCAGAAGTGGGATATCTGGAAGGCCATCACCAGGAAGATGTGGACCCCGGGCTTCTTAAAGTGATGCTGCCTCCATTGCAGGAAGAGGTGGAAGGACCCATGATGCTGGACCAGAAAGTCAGCCAAAGTCCAGCTCAGGCAGCCCTCCCACTGTAGGAAGCATGTACGCCGCATCCCGACCCCACTAATGGCCTGCAGTCTTTTGGTGGTCTATCACCAGCTTGATGGGCAGTTGAGAGCCCAACAGCAGCAACAAGGGGGTTAGTTCTCATTTGAGTTTCACCTGTTACATGACAATCTTTTTGTTACAACAGCACAAAAAGATGTTGGACAGAATGCTGAACATTTTCAGACATTCATCCCTAACACAGAGATCTGGGCCTAAATCCACCCTTATTTGCTCATCATACCATTCCAGTTTGGACCCAGTCATATGCAAATCATTCTTGGACCTATTCCCATGGTAACAATTCTACCCGGACATTCCAGGCCAAGTGCTCCCTGGACCGGAAACAAGCTTTGTGGGCCCACCTTCGGGGTTTCACCCCTTATCAGCCAGGCCAGCTTGAATCCAAGAGCATAGCGAGCATGAGATCCACGTCTGGGCATACCCATCTCACTTAATGACACTAAAGCAACACAAAAAGATGATGGATGAAATACTGAACATTGTGAAATATTCCCTGACACTACAGAGATCTGAGCCTAAATCAATATTGTTTATGCTCACCATGCCATTCCAGTTTGAACCCACCCATATGCAAAGCCGTCTTCTTGACCCTGTTCCCCATGGGAACAGTCCAGCCTGAACTGCAGGCCAGGTCGTCCCTGGACTGTACAAGCAATAACATAACAGTGCATTGCACACTGGTATGTTATTGCTTGTAGGAGAGATTTAAAAATGCAAGAGCCCAGTGCAAATGTTAACAGACAAGCCAAAGAAAACAGGTAAAAGTGGAGCTTACTGTTGCTTTAGTCCGCAAAAGTGGTGATTTTGTTCATCATCAAGCAGCAGTGGCAGGGCTTGGAAGATCACGTCCATGGCCGAAAAGGAATTGTTAAAGTGAAAAAAGGTACGTTTCTGCCTTATATCCCTTCCTGTCTACCAACTCAGGTGTTGAGTTGTTAACGCCACAGCCACATCGGCAGGAAGGCACATCGTGATTGGCCTGGAGGAAAAATTGGCGGTGCTCCCTCCTACAGCCGCTTTTGTCTATTGCCCGTCGATGCGGCTGAATATACCTGGTGGGGTTGGTGGCACTCTGATGGTCCTTCATCCGTCGAACGATCAGAATCTAAATAGAGTGGGAGGACTGCCTACTAGGCGGGTGGAGAAACCATTGAAAAAGCAGTGGCTAGACCAGATCCACCAAGATCTAAATCAGGCCCTTAGTCAGAAAGCTTGCATTATATATAATGACCGCCCCTTATGTTGTGATGTGTCTTCAGATATAAGTGAAATGTATTGTGATTATAGGGTTCAGGACCTCTGGAGGTTTAATGTGATATGAGGGTGCCACCAAATGTACTTTTAGCTACATGCATTTGTATATTTATAATTTAATGCATAGTATTTAGTAATGTGTGTGTAACAAAAGTATGTTTCCTTCTTAAAAGATAAAATAGTTCATAGACAATAATTTATGGAGCGTCGTTCTTGTGGGCCAGTAGACTGGGGTTACTAAGCCAAACCACCTACCCTAAATACCATTCTGCATAGCTATCCTGTGATAGCCAAGCACTACAATGAGGTACTTTGTTCCCAGTAAAAAGAAAATTGCAAGTGTATTACTTATGAAAGACTCGAATCCTTCAGAACTAATAAACCAAATAATTACACACCGTTTAAGTATTGCTGTTAATCGGAGCCCGTGAAGGGGCTCTGATTAACAGCAATACTTAAACAAAAGGCCACAGCGGCTGGGGAAACGAGCGGAACAGAAGGCAAAAGGGGCACAAAAACAGGGAAAACGAAGTGGGACAGATGGCAGGAAGGCACCAAAAACGAGTGGCACAGAGGGCAGAAGGGCACCAAAAACGAGTGGGACAGAGGGCAGAAGGGCACCAAAAACTTGTGGGACAGAAGGCAGAAAGGCAAAAGAAAACAAGTGGGACAGAGGGCAGAAGGGCACTAAAAATGAGTAGGACAGAGGGCAGAAGGGCACCAAAAACGAGTGGGACAGAGGCCAGAAAGGCACAAAAAAACAAGTGGGACAGAGGGCAGAAGGGCACCAAAAACGCGTGGGACAGGGGGCAGAAGGGCACTAAAAACGAGTGGCACAGAGGGCAGAAAGGCAAAAAAACGAGTGGGACAGAGGGCAGAAGGGCACCAAAAACGAGTGGGACAGAGGGCAAAAAGGCACCAAAAATGAGTGGGACACAGGGCAGAAAGGCACCAAAAACGAGTGGGACACAGGGCAGAAGAGTGGGACAGAGGGCAGAAGGGCACCAAAAACGAGTGGGACAGAGGGCAGAAAGGCACAAAAAAACGAGTGGGACAGAGGGCAGAAGGGCAGCAAAAATGAGTGGCATTTGGCGCCGCAGACACGCGTGGTTTGGTTCCTGGCGCACATAGCCATTGTTGCAGTGCACAGAGACCCTCCACTGCCGCACACGGAGGAAAAAAATTAGAGGGAACATTGCTCAGGACCTGGGAAAATTGATCTCTATGGTCTTAGTGACTCCATTTTGAAACCCATCAAAATCTTGAGAAACTCTTTTTGCAGGCTAGACATATTTTCATTTTGATTCAAAGAAATGAACTAATAAACCAATTAATTACAAAGTGTCTGACGTAACCGCGCACCACCTCGCGTGGAGCGCGCACTCAGGACGTCGCGGGAGAGAGTTGCGCCGCCGGGTGCTTTACAGAAACGAGCGGCGCGAACATCAGGCACTTTTAGATGCGGTGGCGGTGGAGCGTGTGCTAAAGTACGCGCTGTGTTTGGAAACTGACTACGCTTTTTTTAGTAAAGCGCGGGGCAGACTGTGGCCTTTTGTTTAAGAATGGCTGTTAATCGGAGCCCATGAAGGGGCTCTGATTAACAGCAACACTTAAACAAAAGGCCACAGCGGCTGGGGAAACAAGCGGAACAGAAGGCAAAAGGGGCACAAAAACAGGGAAAAACGAAGTGGGACAGAGGGCAGAAAGGCACCTAAAACGAGTGGGACTGAGGGCAGAAGGGCACCAAAAACGAGTGGGACAGAGGGCAGAAGGGCACCAAAAACGAGTGGGACAGAAGGCAGAAAGGCAAAAAAAACAAGTGGGACAGAGGGCAGAAGGGCACCAAAAATGAGTGGGACAGAGGGCAGAAGGGCACCAAAAACGAGTGGGACAGAGGGCAGAAAGGCAAAAAAACGAGTGGAACAGAGGGCAGAAGGGCACCAAAAACGAGTGGGACAGAGGGCAGAAAGGCACCAAAAACGAGTGGGACACAGGGCAGAAGAGTGGGACAGAGGGCAGAAGGGCACCAAAAACGAGTGGGACAGAGGGCAGAAAGGCACAAAAAAACGAGTGGGACACAGGGCAGAAGGGCAGCAAAAACGAATGGCATTTGGCGCCACAGACACGCGTGGTTTGGTTCCTGGCACACATAGCCATGGTTGCAGCACACAGAGACCATCCACTGCCACACACGGAGGAAAACAATTAGAGGGAACATTGCTCAGGACCTGGAAAATTGATCTCTATGGTGTTAGTTACTCCATTTTTAAACCCATCAAAATCTTGAGAAACTTTTTTTGCAGGCTAGACATATTTTCATTTTGATTCAAAGAAATGTTTATATTGTTGAGTGAGCAATAGAAGATATCTTGCTGACCAGAGGGAGTGGTGTGTCTGTGCATTTCAACTTGGTATCTATTCTATGTATATGTTGCTCAAAACTACGGGCATGCAAATGTTCTTCCAGTAGAGTTAACCTCCTCATTATTGCCAGACTAGTGTGTTTTTCCTGCCTGCTGTAATGCTGAACATGTACATTATCTGGTGTTTACATCACTCATATGCTGCTTGTGGTTTTACTCACATCATAAGTCTAGAGTTTCCAACTTGAAACTAAAGCTTTGCATGTACTTTCACTTCCAGTCTAACACTGTGTGGAGCACTCTGTGTGTAAAACATGATTGCCCTGAGTGTGGATGTGAATATATTTCTTTTGCACGGAAAAAATTGCTTAAGTTTATCCCCAAAAATTCGAAGGCTAAATAAATGATGAGGAGGCCAAATTTAGTTCAAGTAATTATATGGTAAGTTACTTCGTATATATATGCTTGTTCTTTTTTCAAGTGCACATTTAAGGGGGTCATACTTGCTCTTATCTACACATCTCAATGCTTAGATGTACTCATGTAACTTATGTTTTCAGGAATTGGGCTCCTTTGATTTTTAAAACATGTTAATGTATGTATTCAGTCGTTCCATTGCATTTATAAATATGTTTGCAATATCAGTATTAAGATGTTGCTGTAAATTCATAGTCACATTTTTTGGTGCCATTGAATATTGAAGTAGATCATAGCTTAAATGTTACAAAACAGAATAAGTTAGCTAGTTAACGTGTCCTTACATCTTGACGTTAATCGGTGCACGCATTATCTTTTATCGACGTAGTACATTTCCTTGACATAAAACGTTGTTTCAATGACTAGTCTATAGCATGTAAGGCCTGTATAAGTAAACGATGAACGCGTGAATACAAACTACTCCAACTGAAAAGTGGCCTGTTTGGGTCCCTTAATCTATTATTTGGTAGACTGTCCTATTTTATGGTCTGGCCCGTTTTTTTTAACAAATTCATATAAAGAAAGTAATGCATGAGATAGTGACTTCGACACAGTCTTAACTGCCGATGATTTTCAGACATTAACATGGCCTTTGCAATGCGTGCAGAATGTCAGCCTGACGGATGCGCGTAACACCAATTCCAGAGAGAAATGTAACTGTTAAATCCTGCAAAATGCGTAGCCTCAGAGAGTGACCTTCAGGGGTACACATATAAGAGTTCATTACCCTGGCCTTTTCTGAAACTAGAGACACATCTAACTTGAATATTAGAGTAGTGGGCCCTCGACATGAATAGAAAGAGTGCAGGACGCTAATGGCTGATGGATAGCGCCAACCTACTTTAGACCAGCAGTCTGCAATCTTTGCATCACCTTTTTCAGATTACTAAACTTACTATACCCTCTGGACCTGGCTTATTTGATGCAGCCCCTCGGTCCCTTCCCTTTTACTTGAATGTAAATATCGTCCCAGGAGTATGTATTCTAATTTGTCTCTATACCCAAAGTGCACTTTCTTGCACCTTTAGCTCCTGCATCTCATTTGCCACATCACTGCCCGTCCCCCTACTCCTGTAAGGCCTTTTTCACCTCATTTGATGTTAATGCTCTACAAAACCTAGTTTTGTATGAGCCATAAATTCTGTTATTTTGCCCTTTGTTCCCTGCTAAAGGTCATTAATAGATATATTCAAATGCGGTAGGTCTCAAAAGGGAAATGAGATCGCTCCTCCACTTCACATTTATCACACGCCACATTATATCCATTTGGAGAGACTCTTTGCATACATTCATTGAAACACATTTCTCTTGATTTGATGATTTCCCAACAAGGAAAATGTTCCTGGTGGCGAGTGTGCTTTTCAAAGAACCTCTATGGGGCTCTAGTCAAACACTGGATATATTCAGATATTTAAAATAAGAAAATTGCATCCTTAGTGTACTTAGGTATGCCCTTAAGTCCAGAGCTGGACGAAAGCTGTAATGCAAAATATGGCTTTTTAAGCTTACGATTTGAAAGTGTTCTAATGAAACTCTAATTTATTTCCGTAAAGAGGGTAGCCGGCAAAGAGTAAGATGATAGATACAATGCATTACAGGGCCCTGCATGCCCCAGTCGAAAACTAGAAACTCGTGGTAATGGAGGATTTAATTGGAAAGAATTTAAACTTGACTTTCTGAGCACAGATGCATAATCAGTTGACAGGTACTGTAGCATCTAAAGCAACATTTCCCTTACAAATGCATGTCAGCTATGTCTAAAAATAATGGCAATATCCTGCAAAATAGAAAGCTATGCAACATTTTCGGAAACATATTGGCTTTCATGGGGATGTAAAAAGTTATATGCAAAGAGAATAGTTTTCATGGAGTAAATGAACACTTTGAAAGTGATTTTCTCCACATCTTGGGCTCCTAGAAATCTATGATCACACGTAGCAATGATGCTAAGAAAATACCAACTGGACTAAAGGTGAGCAAATGTATCTAAATATGTACTGCAAATTTTCATATATTTTGATGCATGCAATGTTCGGTTTTATTCATCCCATCCACAAATTCACTGAGGTTTACTTAAAGGCATGTGCCACATATCAAGAAATCCACAGCTTTAACAATGTGCTGCTCTGCACGGTGCAGCTGTGCAAAACCCAGTGCGTGTGCTTTATCCATAAGAGATTGTAAATGAATAAGTAGTTATATTTACCTATTTGACTCTTAGGTAAGGTCACAGTAATATGGTGCAGACTGTGCACCATTGTCATAAAAGTCACCGCTCAATAACTTTAAACACATAACTCCAGGACAGCCTTTGCTGCTCTGAAGGGCATTAGTCAAAAGCTGCAAACACTACATATCAAAATACATTTTTTTGACATGTTGAAAAGCAAATTTGAACATTACCTATGTCAACCATATTTATTGCATTGCTTACACGGACCGCAAATGGTTCTGGTGCATAATGTAAACAAGCATTTGCAATGCAATCGGTCTGTCAGCCAAAAAAGTTTAAGCTATTGGCATTGTAAATTACAATGCCTTTTATTTATCTGTTTTGATAATTAACATAAATAAAAGGAACTGTTATTTACAAAGCCAATAGTTAACTATCTTGTAAATGCGAGACCTTTTTATTTTAAATAAGTGACCGCCATTATCCCGGACTGCTTGGAAAGTGAAAGCGTGCATGGCGCACTGAATGTTGTAGAATCGCATGTCGGGCCTGCCATAGGAGGAACTAATTAAAGAAAATAGTGCTTACAGACATAAGACATACCGTGCAACAACAGAAGAAAAAGGGACAGTCCTCATGGGAGGTTACACATGAAGACAAGACAGTACTAAGGAGGGTCTAACAAACCTATAAATGAATCAAAAGCCAGCATTTACAAAGGACAATGACACAGCCAATGAAAAATATGGGGGGGGGAGTGGGCAGAGCTTACTGCCCCTACTCGAACACAGCATGCTGCTCAGGCTTGACCTAAACATAAGCTGCACTACTTCTGCTTTGGCTTGACTCAAAAAACAGATTCTTCTGAATGACTGCCGAAATCATCTGCAACTAAGTGCAGGCTCTGTCATTTACAATAAGAAAGCTTAATTAACATTCCGATCTGCCCCACGCTGCTAACTGAACGCAAGGGTTTGTTGTGGAGAATTTTTAACCAGCATGGTATTAGGTCATGGTGACATGCAGTAATATTTTGTCTGAAAGGCGAATTTCCTAAAGCAATTATAGCCTTCATCAAATTTATCATAATAGTAGACAGGTTATTGGCACTGAAAGTCTAAATGACCATTTTGCAACAGGCCCAGTAAATATTGTAAGCTACATTTAGGAGGCTGTATCATTGTTTACTTTATAAAGAACATATGGATGTGGCGATACTCTCTGTACATGTTTACTATTTTAATGCCATACACGTTTAGTGAAATTTACACTATTATCCCCATCCTTACCTTGGCTAACTAAGGGAAACAAGAAAATATTGACATAGAGATTTTATTTGTATTATGTTTACAGGAACTGCATCCATAAACCTGTTGGCCCGGTAGCGGAAATTTACAAAGTACAAGCAAGGGGTACTACCCTTACGGTTTCGAAATCTGGGGCCACCGTCCATCTGGCATTATAGCAAAAATTGAGAACTTCTTTTCCAGGCAGTTATTTGGCCTTCCCCTTAGCTCCCCTTTTACACCACTTTGTCTGGACCTTGGTATTAGATCATTTGCAGACAAAGCTGCCCTTAGACCCCTCTTATTTTGGCGACATCTGTAGGGCACCCCTGAACTGGCTGTATATAGGGAAGAGCTGAGCAAGTTGTTGAGTGTACAGGGTGCGAGCAAACTACCATGGCTGGCCTTCGTTAAAGATACATTTGTGGCAATGGGAAGTGGCAACCTGTGGTACAATGCACAGGAAACCTGTTCCATAATATCAAGGATGGACTTGATAGGGAGTTATAGGGAGGATAAACTTGCCCAGCTTCAGGGGAGCACCATGTCTGGCTCACTGACTGCTGCGTTTTTACAAATAAAAGATCAGTATGGATTAGATCCTGTTCTGGATGATGTTCAGCCAGCCCTTGCAAAGAAATGATACTTGCAGTTCAGACATGGCGTGCTCCCGTTGCGTGCGTTTACAAACAAATGGGCGGGCTTACCCAATTTTTGTTGTCCAGACTGTAGCAATGCAGTGGAAACAGAATATCATGTTATATTTTTCAGTCAAGGATACAAGAAGGCGAGACATCGATGGCTAATCCAGCTATGCATAACCATGGGAACTAAGCATTAAGCAGAGGTTTTTAGGATACTGAAATACGATACCCACCTGCTTATTGTGTTCTCAATATCAGGCTTTTTATTTTCCATATGTTGCGTACATAAAGCTCTCTTGAAGATTATCCCATAGGTCTTGCTTGATCATCCTAGCTTTTTTCTCTTAATTGAAAGAGGTACATTTTTAACTTGTATAAAAACCTTTTATGATTCTTAGATAATTATCTTTTAATTATAATACGTTGTACACTTGGTTTTTCGTACTTTTCATATTCATGCACATTTTGTTATGTGATCAGGCAATGATGGCCTTGTTTTTAGTATTGTGAACCCAGGCTCCTGGAAAAGGGCTCATGTCTATGTAGTTTGCACCTGCAAAGATGTTGTAAGGCACTTGCACTACTTTCCTGTAGATAATTTCAATGGAGGGATATGGGGATATGGGGGATATGGAGGGATATGGGGGGATATGGGGCTTGTGTCTTGAACTGCTTAGTGCTCGTTCCATCTTGTTATGGTTTTTGTATTGCACATGTGTGCACATGCACTTTAATGAAACGTGTACCCTTAGGCCAAATCCTAGTTCTTTGGAGGTGGGCACGTGAGATTGTCTAGTGTTTTATGGATCATTCATGTGATACAAGAACTTTTGTGAGCAATTCTGCCCCTAATTTAGAACATCAAATTTGATTTATCTTTAAAAAAGTCAATTCAATGTAATGTATTGTGTGTTTTTATCTGTGCTTTTATGGACAAATGTCCGAAATAAAGATTTTTGAGGATGATTATGTTTACAGCTTTACTGCACTTTTAGCGATATTTGCACTAATAGCTTTGCACTTTAATTCGAGAACATGGCTGTAATAACACGAGGTATTATGAGAGACAATGATGTCATCTCCATTAGCGTATAATTTTACTGCTTTTGCACTCTCTAGCAAAATTAACACAGATACTTGTAGCTTTACTACTGCTGACCAAGCAAACAAGACTATATGGGTGTGGAGATCCTGCTTGTACTAGTTTACAATTTTACTGTATTGTACCTTTTAGCAAAATTTGCCTTAATGCCTTGCACTTTAATCTAGAAGTATGGCTGAAATAACATGATGTTCCCTTATCAGTATGTATTAATGATGTTTAACATTTCAACTCTAGCTTCTATGTAGAAAATGTAATATTTTTAGGAACTTTAATAAATATACTTTGACTTTGGCTGTCGGATCCATGTCAATCTTAACCCGTTAAGTTCTTCCGTCGGCAGTTGAACGTTCGGAGCACTACCTGGCTGTTGCTGCGCACGTTCAACAGCCGACGCAGCCCCGCCTGTTCTTTAAAACGGCCACACTGCTGCGAAAAAACGGCCGCGGTTAACGGGTTAAAAACAAAATGGCAAAAACGTTTTTGGTCTGAAAATGTACACTTCCCCATTACAGTCACCGGCACTTAAGGAAATTATGCATGTGCACCTTGTAAAAAGGCAGAATGGGGTCACTTTCACTGAAGTTAGCTAGTCGTTCAAATGTATTTACACTCTGCCTCATGCTGTAGTGGGCATAATAAAATGTGAATGACAACAGACCAATGAATGACGAGGTCTGACTGAAAGCCATTGTAAGTAAAACTATATTATGGGGCAGAGCTTGCCGCAGCACAAGATGGCCGCATGAAAGACGTGCACCGTGAGCCATCCACACTACATATTAACTATCCTCAATCTTGATCACCTCATGAATGAGAAATAATAAAAGAGTATATAGAGGGCTACTCTCCAATGCCACCACTGAGGCCATAGTCTGCACAGAAGGGGAAGACCATGACTGTGGCCTTCGCTTCTGATGATCGCACAGAGCTGCATCCCCGGTGAATTTCCATGGCCGTGCGGAGGCTCTGCTTGATGCGTACTGCAGGCATGACCGGAGGCCTCTGCGCTGTGGCACCACATCGTACTCCGGAGACCCTACCGCCGGCAGCTGCTCCTAGTGGCATCTCTCCCGGGCCGGAGCCCGTTTCTGAATGTGCCTGGTATTTCCTGAGAACTCGACCTAACAGGCGAGGGACCTAGGATGGTGAAAGCTTCCCATGCGGCCTGGTGTGCTGCTCCAGCTCCTACAGTAAGGTGAGGCGGGGAGCGGGTCCCGCTAAGCCCTGGAAGCTTAGAATCCGATCAAGCTGCACTCTGACGCTACAACTGCGAGCGGGGCCAGCACGGAGGGATGCGTTCATGATTGTGGCCCTCGCAACGATTGACTGTGCAGAGCAGCAGGCCTGGTAGACTCCTGTTGCCTGCCGCAAGCTCTGCTGAGGTGGATTGCTAGCGTATTGCTGAACCAACTGGAGCCCCCTGAGTCACAGCAATAACCGTCTTCCTTCAAGTTGTGGCTCTGCTGCCCGTGGCTGTATGCCGTGGTGCATCCCCAAGACCTGGGCCTAGCCTAACAGGCCTGAAGCCGACTGTGTCCTGACCCCAACGGGATGATTGCCCACAATAGCGCAAAGGCCTGCACCGGTCAGTGGACTGCCCCAATCGCCCCTCTCAGGACGCTGCGATTAGTGAGTCCGGCTACGCCGTTCTGGACAGGAGGTGGGGCTGAGGCCAGCAGCGAGTATGTTGGTGCGGACTAGACAACAAGGGCCCAGAGATACCGTACAGGCCCAGCGTAACCCTGGGAGTCCGCAGTCTTGCATAGCCGCCAACATCTCTACTACTGAACTGAAAGGAGGAGGCCCACCAGCTCTAAACTAGCTGTGAGTTCAGCCCGAGGTGAACTGTGAACTTTGTTGAAGACCCCTGAGCTGCAATACATGCCGCCTTTCTGCGAGGGGATACTCACATCTGGGGAGCCTCGGTGTTACCCTGCGGTTGGTGGTGGCCCCACGGGACGTGTCCTCCAAAACAAAGCCACACCTGACAAGCCGGGAATCAACTGTAAGCCAGAACTAACAGGAAGATAGCCCACAACAGCACAAAGCCCTGCTGGTAACTACTGTGGTGGGAGAGATCAGCTGAGCCCCTCTGGACTGGAGGTGAAGGAGAGACCTGCAGCGTGTGTGCTGGTGTGCGCTGGAAGAAGGGGCCTATATGCCTTCTACAAGTGCAGCATGCTAGAGGTGACCACAGATCTGCATTGCCTCCTGCACACCTACTATTGAATTGGAAGACGGAGATTCCCCCTGTTATAACTGAGGGATGCCTCGAATCTTACCGGCCTATGAGATGCTGTCGCTCACGCTGACCACGGGCCACTCCATTGCAGGGCAAGTGTCGCGCTGTCAACCTTTCAGGTCTAGAAGGTGCCCAAGGGGAGGTGACAGCTCCTGCCCTTCTCCCTATCCTATTACATAGCACGCCCCTGGAATGTGAGAGGGGCGCCTCGGACTGGAAACTCTACTTAGGATATGGTGGAACCACCAGGCTAAGGCCCCTGGCTGGAGATAACTGGGAAATTGAGTTTCCACCTGGAGAGTCTGGACATCCTCCTGAGCATGGTGACCTGGATCCAGTGGCGCGGGCATCAGGAGAAATCGGTACCCTTCATCTCAGTGCTACAGTGCTCCGGTGCCCATGGTGCACCTCAATTGGTGGCACCATTGGCAAAGTTGATAAGACCCAAACAAAACTGCTCTTTGACCCAAAGAAAACCAGAACCAGGAAAGCAGTGAGCTCCCACTCCTCGGAGGACCAAGCGGATGCTCCGGACAAAGAACCCGGCGATGTAAAACAGATGTTTGCAAAAGAGCTTAATAATGATTGATGGCAAGATTAACTTGCTTGTCTTCCACATGGATAGGATATTGGAGCGTCTCGACAAACACGCGGAGCAGATTGATATGACTGAGCGCAGCGTAACAGAGGTGGAAGAAGCGCAATCGGAAACGGATTCAATCCAAACATATGGCTGAGGCACTCATGACACTCCAAAGCAAAGTGGAAGATTTAGAGGCTAGGTCCAGAAGAAGCAACTGCCGGAGTCTACCTCGATGGGTAAAGCTGAACAGTTCACAGAAAAATTCTTACTCTCCTTTCTGGGCTGGGAAACCTTCTCCAATATATTTGTTGTGGAAAGGGCCCAACGGTCGTTGGGCCCTCGACCGCCTCCTGGGGCCCATCCGTGCCTGATGAAGCAAAATTACTAAATTAAAGGGACCGTGACGCTACCCTGCGGCAAGCCAGGGAGTTGGGCGAGCTGCACTACGAGGTTTCTGCTATCTCCCTCTACCCAGACTTTTCTACGAAGGTCCATGAAGCCAGAGGACAATTCGACACTCTTAATCAGTGACCAAAACATAGAGTATACAATGCTCTACCCGGGGAGGCTCAGCGTGACCCTAGATGGTAAGGCCTGTATCTTCTCGGACCATAAAGTGTTACAAAAAGCCCTGAAGGACTTTTCAAAGAAGGTGGACCGAGACACAGAGGCAGAATAGAGCAGCAAGACAGCTGGGGGGGCAACAGGCGGCGGCCTGGACGAGCAACAGTTATCCAACTGCGGCAGCTGGGTGCCCCAGCTCTTGGTCTGGTGGATTTGACTGGTGAGGCATCCAGCTGTGTGAGACTTGCAACGAAGAACTTATGCTGGCTAGGCTCACTCTAAGACTGCATGAACATCGGCACGGCAGTGCAAAGGAACCCTAACTCTTGCAAGTATTGCTGTTGGAACCTCCTTTGGCTTGGTAACGCACCACTGTACTTATTATTACCAATGTTTATTTTGTCCCTACACTTTTAGGAAATGCTTGGACTAATGGGACAATGGGGCTCCATTCTCTCTAATGGTGTATAATTATTAATGATTGTTCAGGTAGTTTTGGATGTGTCATATAGGTTCAGATGGTGTGGCTTACCGGCAGTGGCCACTAGAAGTGCTTAGGTAACATCTGCACCTGCGTGTTACACACTGCATAGCTTGTTCCCTTATTAACCTAAGGGGTAGGGGTGGGGAAAGTGGGGACACTGACTGTGCTAAGTTTCGGATTGCATGGCGTGGGTGGTGGGTGGGACCACTGCTTTGGGAATTGTGTTGTCTGTATATTTTAATTTGGTCACAGTGAGAGGTTTGTACCTGGAATTTGCATTGAGAGTAACTTGTGATATTGTGCTGGATATGGGCTATCACACTACAAAGTTCCTAAAACTCCTTGCTGTGATTTTGTGTCCCCATTTCTTGATATTATGGGTTACAGGGTAAGATTGCTGACTTGGAATGTCAGAGGGCTGAATGACCATCGCAAAACTAGAAAAGTGATGGCGTACCTAGCCAGACACAACATAGACATTGTGCTAGTACAAGAAACTCACCTTTCAACTGATAGCAGGAGAATTTGCTGTACATTTAACGCAGCTTGCTTCACCTTGGGGGTACGTATGTGGGTTAATCCTAAAGCTGGTTTCTCCCTAGAAGCAATGTATACAGATACTGAAGGCAGGTATACAATATCTAAATACAAGGTGAAAGGCATGGAATGTATTATACTTAATGTTTACGGCCCCAATTATGATTGTTCACAATTTATTCAAAATCTCCTCGATTTAGCTCGCCAGTTACCCCCCCCTGCTGCCAATCTGGGGAGGGGACTTTAACTGTGTGTTGAATCCAGACATTGACTGCTCAGGGGGGCCTGTTAGGTGACAATCATTAGCAGCCAGATTGATCATAGATGCAATTACCGAACTGGGGTTGATTGATGTTTGGCGGTCCCAGTCTGGCGATGCGGGGGGTTTACATATTACTCCGCCCGCATGATCTACACACTAGGATACACTACTGGTTCCTGGCAGGTTCATTGAGGCACGCCAAAAGGGGCTGCGAGGTGTTACCTCACTCATATTCTGACCACTTACCAATACTAATTGACCTGGAATGCCCCTCAAAGCGCCCACCTCCATTTACTTGGAGATTCCCTCCATATGCCTTACAAGACAAAGCCTTCAGAGTGGAGATGTCAGAGGCCATAGATGTTTTCTTCACTACTAACATTGACTCAGTCCCGCAATTTGCCTCTATTTGGGAAACTTTTAAAGTTTACATCCATGCAATAACTATTTCTAAGCACTCGGGGTGCTGATATCTCTCAGAGGGCATCTAGCTCTTTTGGAATGGAAGCTGGCAGACTTGGAGCGAGACGCTCTTCAGGGAGGCAATGTTCAAACCATGGATGAACTTAAACTACATTAGGGGAATATCACGAAGAAACCCATTGGGAGGTTAAGCTAATAAAGAAATATGCAATAGCGGGAACATATGGGGAAGGAAAACGCCTGATAGCTGTGTTGGCGGCTACAATGAGAGGAAGGCGGGAGAGTGCTAGCCCCATAGAGATCAGTCCAGACTCTGGTGAGAAGACTAGTGATCCTAATGCGATAGCTGAGCGGTTCATGGATTATTACTCGATATTATATCGCTCAAATCCTATGGCATGGACACTAGCATGCAGTTTGATTTGGACTAAATAAACCTGCCCTGGCTGTCAGACGATCACAGAGCGTACCCGATGAGGCCTCTCAAAGCCTGGGAAGTCCATGATGCGCTTAAATCAATGCGGTCTAACTCCACGCTGAGTCAAGACAGGTTCACGGTGGCCTTTTATAAGGAGTTTAGAGAACAACTAACCCCTCATCGGATTTCTTTATTTGAGGAAATGGGCGAATGAGGTTCTATGCGCCGGCTGGGGGATCCTGAAGGCCCACACCGTCCCATCCGGCTTCTGCCTCCTGCAGTGGCTGGCATTGCTTTTTAGACCCAGGGAGCTGCTGCCATGCAACTACCTGAAGCTGGAGCACACTGTTTGCTATGGGTGGTTCATCCAAGTCACAAGATGGCTGCCAACATTTCCTGGTTTGAAGTGTTGGCAGCCAATCAGATCCCAGGCATGAGATAGGGAGGGGTGTGGAACCACCGCAGCCACAGTTGTATATCTGGGAAATCTTTATATTTCTCAGCAATTACTGAATGGAATTACACCATATAACAAAAAAATGCCTTCTCGACCAAGAGCTACTTTTTTTGCCCAATTTGGTGTAATTCTATTCAGCAGTTTGGCTGTAGTCGTTTCTAAAGTTTCCTATAGAAATTAACATGGAGAAAAAACATTTTGGGACCCAATTTTTCTCGGCCCCTGCTTTACAGATCACCCCAAAGATTTCAAGGCAGCAGCTGAATTGACCTGCATATTAGTTTTGAAAGTTTTGTGAGGATTCGTCAAATGATGACAAAGTTATTGGCAAATAAAAAAAAATGCTCTTACTATGGAAACTAGGTCCTAACTATAACTACATACTGTATATAATGTCCAGTAATATTAGCTAGCTGGCCATGGCCTATGACATGGACAGATTAGGCCCCACAGTAAAATGAACGAAATAATAGTGCAAAATCACCCTAAATCACAAAAAAATTTAGAAAAAAGTACTTTAAAAGTTACAAATCCTGGCCCCCAGCCCTCCCTAACCAGCACAAACTGTTCCTATTGGAAAAAAAATAAAATCAATATTGCAAAATAAAAGATCATACTGCAACTTCGGCCACCCCCAATCAAATTTAAAAATGGAAGAAAAAACAATACGTGAAAAATACTTGTGCATGCCCTCCTAAAACAACAAATGTACCCAAAAGTTATTGAACTTACTTGATTCATCTAAAAACTTCCTTGAAAATCCAATAGCATATGCAGCAGGGATTGTGGATAAAAAAGGGAGTGATCCTTTCTCCTCAAAATTCAAATAGAAAGTGACCAAAGCATGGATAAAACATTGGGAGGAGCCTGTTGGACAGGAAGAGGATGTTAAAGCCTCTGTGTCACTTAATTCACATAAAAAAGTAAAATCGAAAAATGTGTATCATAGTAAAATACTACCTGAAGCATCAATTTAGGTACAATATGTACTTGAAAATCCAATTTTGTGTTGATTTTCTGCTTACCGATTTGAAAATCCACTCGAGAAGCATCTCTCTGAACACGTCCTCTCATGACCATCCGCATTAGAAAATGGTGCCAGAAGGCTTCCTAGACACTTCAAATTGTGCTAGGGGAAGCCAAATCTCGCACACGCTTGGCAGCTTGTTTCCAGAAGTCTTGCGCTATTCCTGTTGCTTAGCTCGTACTGAAGCAAAATTCCATCACTTGGCGATTTTGTAGATTTGGCCATAACTCTGCGTTAAAGAATAATGTGGAGTGACCAATATTCCACCAATTCCGCGCTTGAAATTGTATTTTCCGCCCACCTCTAGTGACATTATTTTCACCAATTTTGGTAGGGAGCCATGTGTCAGATATTTCATCAAGTTTGCAATCTGGGACAAATTGCCATTTTTCTTCTGATTGAGCTCCACAGTCTAAATGATGACCACTAGTGGTTACCTACTTCAAAATATATTAAAGCCAATTTGCCCTTGTATTGTCACCATTACACCTTGTATCATAATTATTGAGAATATGCACTAGTTCTATTTCTATTTCCATTCTCAATAAATAGAGCTTTTGAATCACCTTTCATAATTCTTTCAGAAGGGTACAAAAGAAAGCATATGTCATGAGGTATCAAATGTAGTTTATTGATTATTGTGGTTACAAATATGAATAAAACACAAAAGCCCAATAAACCAATCAATACAATAATAAAAACAAATATAACAAATTTAAAAGCATATTTTATTTAGTGTAAAGTTCGTGTTAAAAAATGATAGTGCCATGGTCAAATGATTTCATTTGGTAGTCAATTTACAACTCGTTTGATTACTGTATAATTTCTGTATACTTTGGGGGCCATTAGTATGGCGGGTGGACTTTGTCCGCCTGCCATTCCCCCGGGAATCGGGACTGCCTGCACTGCTTGCGGCTGTCCTGCACCCACAATTACGATGCGCCCGCCACACTGGCGGGCGCATCGCGCATTTGTAACATTGTGGTGGGCGGTGCTGAAAGCACCGCCCGCTGCAATGCCACAAAAGCAAGTTGTGCCTTTCAATGCACAACGTGACAGGCACCATGCGGTGCCTGCCACGTTGTACATTGAAAGGCAGGGGGGTAGTGGTACCCCCCCAAATGCAATCCCTACCCCCCAAATTCCCTTGGCCCTGCAAAGGGGCCCCATAAGTAAACTCTGCATGCCTTTCAGTGGCGGCAATGCTGCCACGGAAAGACATGTTTCTGCCCCCATTCTAATATGGCTGGCGGTGTCTAGCAGACACCGCCACCATATTAAACTCTTTCCAGCCCAATCGACTTATCGACCGGGCGGAAAAGCGGCAGACGGTCTTTCTGTCCTCTGCGGACCCCCCAGCCATCATAATATAGCGGGGGGGTCTTTGCTGTGTGGATGGCGGGCGGTTCATCCGCAAACCTAATGGGCCTCTTTGTTCTTATCTTCAATCCATATATGAACATTATAGAAATAGCAAATGTCATTCTTGGAGATGTTAAAGTCACTGCTTTGTCTAAACGCAACCAAGTAGCTTTAGATTCCCAATGTGTCTCAGAGATTCAGATTGGGAAAGGGTAGGAAAGTAGCTTCTGCTTTCTTGGTTACCCCCACTTGTTGCTGGTGTTCCACTGTTTTTCTGAATATTCTGACTAGAATCCTAATAATTAGGACCCCAGTCACTTTGCTTCATCCCTAAATTGATTATGGTGAGTACCTTGCTACAATCCTATTTGGCTACTGGGGCAACCTTATAAGTCCCTATTATATGGTAATAAGGTACAATCCTATTTGGCTACTGGGGCAACCTTATATGACTCTATTATATGGTACCGAGGTATCTAGAACAAGGGTACCCCAGGGATCCCCTATAAGCACCAGCATGTATTATGCCACCCATGAGGGACCCTCCAAACTTTGACTGTGGGCCTGCCATTACAGCATGTGTGAGCATTGCATGCACCTCTCATGTAAGATATGTTTCCCAAAGGCAGGGTGCACGGTTCTGAGTGTGAGGGTGGCCCTGCACGAGTAGATCACCCCTATATACCCTGGAGTCCCTACTCCAGACTTTGTAAGTGAATCAGCCATTCCGATAGGGAGGCTATGCATCATTACACAATGATATTCTCTAAACTGGCTGGAATGAACCTGGGTCTATTTGGTGTCCAACATATTTGAATCATACCCGAACACCATATCAGCTGTTGAGGTATGATTCCATCCATGGTAGGGCCCCTCCAGGAAGTCCTTCATGCTCCCAGGACCGATCTTACAGAGCCTGACAGCAACCTAGGGCTGCTAAGGCCACAGACAGGATTCTGCCCTCCTGCTGCTGGGTCAAGCCCAAGCAGGGGAAGGTAGGACAATAGGTTTCCTGTCACAGGGAGGTGTGACCACCTCCCAGACATGATTCAGTGTATTAGGCTGGGATGGGGGTGCTTGCCAGTGCCACATAGTCTGCTAGAAGAGCACATTTGGTACCCTTCCTGCATACTCCAGTTCAAACCAGGTCCGGGTGGCTTCCTGTTCTGGCGCAGAACTGGAGAAAGGACATGGGAGTATCATTGCCTCTGTCCAGCTTCTCCTCTTGGAGGAACCCCTGAATCATCCCAACCTTCCCCTGAGGGTATTTAAGGGCTTACGTGTGGGTGGGAACCTAGATTTGTCGGGGGATTATATTCAGCTCCAACTCCACTTCATCTTTGACCATCTGGACATACTGGCTGAGTCATGCCGGCCATGGCCAGAATGAGCGCATCATCATTTCCTTTAGGACAGAGACTGCAACTGAGAAGAAATGCAGTATCTAGTTGTGTATCCTTTTGTCATCCGACTGTCGTGGGGTACCTGGGCTCTCATCTGGGGGTGGTATCTTGTGTCCGTAACTCTCTATACTTTCTGGGTCCAATCTCATCTACTGTTGTGATTGGCATTCCACTATTATTATATATGGTATGGTCTGCCCCTGGGGACCTCTGTGTATTGGGGCTGCTTACTGCTCTATTGTAAGGTATTGTGTGCATTGACAGTATATATTCAATTAGGAGATATTGTATAGTGTCAGTGAGTGATTATAATAATCTTCTATTTTTATAAATAGACTGGGTGGTACTTTTTAAATTAGCCTATTCTAAAGATTGGATACTGGTAAACCGAGCTGCTTTACACTACTCCTAGACTAATCCTGAAGGATGCTCTCCACAGCTACCACTTAGGGAACCTTTATAAGGTTGTCTAAACCACTAAAATATCCATAAGGGTCGTCTGGATTAGTGCAGGGTGCTACACTTACATAAGTGAGCATCATGTACTAAACCAATCTCTCACAGAAAGGCAGAAAGTAAAAAGTCTTGAATGTCCTGAATATTTACACTAATATATCATAAACCTTGATAACACCAATATGCCCAATCCAAACATGATTTCCATTGGCTTAGTGAATAATGGCTGTATTGAGTCATGGTCGGTCTCAAATCTCGGTATGTGTTTCGTAATACATACCTTTCAGTCAAACTACCACAATCATTCCTCAGCAACCTTTTCTAGTCTACAACAGTCCAATATATTATCTTCAACTCTTTAGCTTTAGGAGCTGTAATAAATTTAAATTGACACCAGAGATGTGACAGGTTCAACTTCAACAAGATTTGACCATTCAAAAACCAGGATAATTTCTAAAATCTTTAATATCTCACTAAGAGCTGCTCTATCATGTAAAAATTCATCATTTGATCATATCCGACACCAAAAAAAGTCGAAAGCCTAAGCTATGCAATATGACCAATACTTTGCATACTCAGTACAGTCAACATTGGTCCAAAGAGAGTATTTCTGAGCAAACTAAGAAGATATTGGAAGAAACAAACTTCAGCTCCTGTCATCTTCAAATACACAACTCCCCATAACTCAGCACCATAAAGTAATGCTGTCTGCATTTGTGCTATGTTAACCTCTACTGGTGGTGAGACGGCCTATGATCCTATTTGTCTTGCATAAGCATGTGTGGCCTTAGCCTTATGCATTAACGTGACTATATTTTTAGCAATCAGGTTCATCCATTTGGCATTATCAGCCAGCCATCATAATGCCTTAGTAGCCAAATTCATGGATGTAGTGGATGTACAGCTGTCACTCAATCCAAATAATCAGATATAAGTAAATAAAGACACTCAATGAGGAACGATACACCAATAGCATGCACAAATTAGCTTTAATGAAACAGTAAATTAAATATATGGGTTAGCACAAAAGCAAGGTGATTAGAAACAAGTTTGTATCATGGTAGAGCAAATAATAATAACGATCAAAAGATCAAATTCACTAAAAGAAGCTATGATTGTATGCACAGTCGCTCAGTGTCAAATACCTAATTGATATGTAACAGTTGAAATACTATTTCCTTGTTCCTGACTTGCCAAACAGCATTAATCAACTGGCTATGAAATACACAATGGCTACTGCATTACATTGGAATATCCAAAGCAATTCTGTAAACATATAAATCACAATGGAGCATAATACATTTGGGGCCATATGTAGGTAGCTAAATACCGGTCAGTAACGGCCGAAATTCGGTAAATTTGCCATCACCGACCGGTATTTAGGCATTTCGGATGTAGGAGGCCAAAGTAAGGATTCGGTAAATATGAATCAGTAAACACCAATTTATCATTACCGAATTCTAAATTACCCAATCAGTATTTACCGAATCCTTATTTACCAAATCGGTAAATAAGAAATGGTAAAAATGAGAATAGAGATGTAGGTAACTTCGAAAATACTGAATTTCATGAAATTCGGTATTTAAGAGTCGGTATTTACCATGGATTGAAAGCAGGTGGTAACCAGGCGCAGGCCATAAAACAGGCCCCAAAATATAACAGTGTGATCGGAATGGCGGCTTTCTATGTGATAGCAAGGTGATAGCAAGGTGGCTACGGCTACAGGCAGCAGGAGAGAGGAACTGGAGATGGGAGGAGCAAGTCTACAGACAGTGGATCACACTCTTCCAACTCACTGAGGCAGAGATCCATGAAAGGTACAGGCTACACCCCCGCACCATCCTGGACTTGATAAGCGACCTGCACCTGCTCCTGGAGCACCCAACACCAAGGGCGCATGCCATAGCACCACAAGTGCAAGTGCTCTGTAGCTTACACCAGCTTGCATCTGGCAGTTACCAGGGGGTGATAGCTGCGATAGGTGAGGTGTCCCAGAGCTGCCTGTCTCGTTTCTTCAGGAAGTTCTTGGAGGCCATGATGCAGAGAATGCATCATTACATCAGCTTCCCTGACACACATGCGGAACTATTGAAGACCAAGACTGACTTTTACCAAATGGCACAGTTCCCACATGTGATTGGCTGCATTGATGACATGCACATCCCAATCTGCCCACCTGCAGGCACTGAGTACATCTACAGGAACAGAAAGTCCACACACTCAATAAATGTGCAGGTAATCTGTGATGCTGCCCACACAATCACAGACATCGTGGCCAACTTCCCGGGAAGCACCCACAACTCATACATCTTCCAGAACAGTGGGATCTACACACACCTGGCAGCGGGGGAATTCGGAGAAGGATACCTGCTAGGTAAAACACTGTGACAAACCCAGATAGATATTGCAGATGTAGGTGTTGTTGTGCATGTGAGTAATGGCTCGCTCTTTTCCACATAGGCGACAGCGGATATGCCGTCCGCTCATTTATCCTCACTCCCTACCTGAACCCATCAACCCCGAGTGAGAGACGTTACAACGTGGCACACAAATCTAAACGCAACATCGTGGAGCGCACCATTGGGCTGTTAAAAAGCAGGTTCCGCTGCCTCCACAAAAGCGGAGGCGCACGTCAGTACTCACCCCTCATCTGCTGTAAAATAATTGCAACTTGCGCAATGCTGCACAACCTTGTCACTAGGAAAGGAACAGCAGTAGAATTAACAGATATTGAGGATAATGATGCTGAAGATGCACAGCCTGAGCCCAACACAGCATGAGTGGCGCCAGCAATAGATGGGAGACAGAGACGGGCAGCGATCACACGCAACTATTTCTAAGTAAGTAAAGAGATACAGCCAGGCGTTGCATGTACATGACGTAGTTTAATAGCTGGGCACTATGACAATGAACAAATGGCACATCATGCCAGTCCAAATGGTGATAACCTTTATAGGTAGTAATGGGTTACTTCACCCTAATCATGTTCATAAATGTGTGGGCAGCATTAACGTCTGCGCCCATGAACAACAGTGCTGGATGCCTGTAGCTGGCCTACCTCACTGTCTGCTGAGCCAGGGCCCACAGCATGCCACCTGCTGCTCTTCCGGGTGTCGGGGACTGGGGAGGTAATACTGCTCCTGCTGGTGGTCTCAACACTCTCCCCCACACCTAGTGCACCAGCTTTGGCTGACTGGGTGGTCAGCAGCACTTCCAGTGCGGTTGTCACCTTCCCCATCCCCCTGGTGACATCAGTGCAGCAGTGCACAAGCCCCTCCTGTATTGCCACGGAGCGACTGCAGAGCAGGGAAGTGGCAGTTGCCAGGCAGTTCACTGCCCTGGTGTGCTGCTCCATGTACTGCCTCTCCCTGCTCCTTCTTGCCCTGTCCTCATCCAGTTTGTCACAAAGTACCATCATAGACTGGGACATGTCCAGCATACCCTCAGCCATCTCCTTGATGCCCTCCGCCATAGAGCTGATGACCGTGACAATATTAACCATGTTCTGGTTTAGGTGCCGCATTTGTCTTTGCACTGACTGTATCGCCTTCCCCTGCAGGGGCTGCACCTTGACCATACTGGCCTCCAGCCCTCTGAAGACCCTGTCACCCTGCCGAGTTGTGCTGTGCTCAAGGGCCCTGCGGCATCACGCACCTCGGAGGTGGACTGCAGCCCAGAATTTGTTTCCTCCAGTGGAGCAGTTGGTGTGTCACCCCCCCTTGTGTCCTCAGAGGATGACTCCATGACATGGAGAGTGACAACAGCCTCCTGGGCCTTACCACTACAGGTCATGTTGCTGCTGGTGAGGCTGAGAGTTCTTGTGAGGATTGCTGTGGTGGTGAGTCAATCAGCAGTGTCGATGCTGGCTCTGCTGTTGCGACTGGCTCTGGTGGTGCAGCTGCCTGTGGTGTTGGTGCCGGTGGTGGTTGAGTGCTGTGACCTGCACTTGTGCTGGCATCCTCAAATCTTCCCTTACGGGGTGCCCTTCACGTCTTCTTCTGTGCAGCCCTGCGCAATGACTCTCCTGTGGACAGATATGGACATTAGCTCAGTGGTCCTGCAGCCCTGTATTTCAATATTAAATTACAATCCTGTCACACTATCTCAATGTCCTCTGCTGCTTCTGACTGATGTGTGTGGCATGCCTTGATGTTTAGTGTGATGACTGTCTAGATGGGTGTTTTACTGACTACATTTCCCATAATGCATTGCTGGTGTATACTAAAACCTGTACTGGAGTGTGAGTCACACAGCCACATTGGGGAATGGGGATAGGGAAGGGGGGGGAGGATTGCTGTGCATGCTTCTTACCTTGTTTTGTGGCAGATCTGGCTGAGATGTCTGCAACCCCGATTCCAGACACACTCTCGGCTCCATGGTTGACTCAACTAGCTGCTCCTTGTCAGTGAGGGCAGGTGCCCTGCTCCTTCCTTCCCCTGTGACACTGGCCTCTTTCCTCTGTGCAGCCAGCTTCTTCTTGGTAATGATCTGAAGATCATCCCACCTTTACTTGAGGTCATCTATGTCCCGTGGGCTCACCCCATTGGCATTGACCTTTGCTTGGATTGCCAGCCAGATCTTCCTTTTCACAGCCTCTGCTACCTGCAGGGACTGCTTGCCAAAAAGCTGTGTGTGGTGTTTCACCACCTCCTCCACAAGGACCTGAAGCTCACTTGCACTGAACTTCCTTTTTCTTTTTCTTTCTGCTCCTTCCCTCTCTGATTCATTGGATGCCATCCTGCAGTTCTCCTCAGCAATGTTCAGTCAGTGGCTCAGTTGCTCCCAGCTCTCCAGAAGGTTCTGATTGTCTGCACCTGCATGGGTGTGGCCACATCTTGGTTGTGGGGTGGGATGGATGTACAGGATTGGTTGAATCCTCAATTGCTTGGCTTTTTAATCTCTGATTCGGTATTTACCGATTCGGGAAATACCGATTCGGTACACTATTGCTGAATTTTTCCGATTCGGTAAATGTTACCGATTTTTTTCCTACATCTCATATTCATGAGTACCGAATTGGTAAAATTCGGTATTTAGGAATCGGTAAATTATATTCACCTACATATGGCACTTGATCACAATGACACTTTGACCAATTAGAAATAAAGCAGTGAAATAAGGCCTTTCATCCCTGGGTGGAACTTAAGATAGAACTTAACTTATCCACAGTGCTGGGAAGCCCTCTCCTTTCTCTTGAATTGTTCTCTCTCTCAACGTCACAGCCAAGGAACAGCATACCAGGGAGGCAGCTACGGGTGAAGGCAGTTTCCACAACCCCATCTGCGAGCTTCAATCTTCCACACGTGCATCTGTGCTTAAATATCCTGAAGCTTGGCTAATTTCCTATTCTGTTCTTTTCTCGCAATTTCTCGCTGTGTTATCAGTGCGTGTTTTTTGGCTGCCCTTACGTTAATAAAATAAAGCGACACAGAAACATACAAATGGGTTCAGTAAGGCCTCTAGAAAATACATGGCGACCCAGCATTGCCTAAAATTATGGTGCGTCAGGATTGGGAGTATAAATGTTTTCCTTTCCACAGAATAATTTCTACAAAATATTACAATATATAAGTCTGACTGCACGGCATGGTTATTGCAGGGGCAGGGAGCAAGATTTGCTAGTCTGTGTTTAATTTGAGAGTATCCCAGGAGTATTCATATTCAGTCGGAAGCGCAATAAAATAAATCTGTGCTGCGCATTATTTATACAAGATAAATAATGAAAACCTTCTCCTGATATTGATGGGACCAGATCGTATGCAATGAAGGAATGATGGATACAGGTTTTTTTTCCCGTCGGACATATTTTAATCTTTCGGTATATAAATCCATTATCCATTTCTTTGTGACCTCTTTATAGGGGTCAGGGTCCTGAAAAAGATTTACCAGCCCTAGAACTTTTGGTTCAGTTTCTACATAATTTAGCCACCCAATCCTTTTGTAGTGATCTAGATTACATTATTCCCTAATGTTTGTTTGGATCAAGTCCACTGTAGTTCTCCGCCACATTGAAAGCCACAAGAGGACTGGAGCCAACCTTATTGTGTCACTCAAATAGGGAAGCCCCAATTCAATATGTAAAATGTAATTTGGGTCTGATTGGGGTAAAGACACGTGATTTTTAAAAAAGGAGTCTTCCATTTGCTGTAACGAAGCACTATTAACCATCCCCCAAACACCTGCTCCATATGTTACGCCCAACTTTGTTTTGGCTAAATAAATATTTTTAATTGCATCCAGTGGGCTTCCTCCAAGCTTTTTTACAAATCTTTTAACACCATTGAGGCTCCTTCGCATACCCTGGCCTGTTGTTTTCAATAATTTACACCCCGGGTGATCCTTATCAAAGAGCACTCCAAGATATGAAAAAGATTCAACCACCTCAATTCCTTTGCCTGCCAATTGAAAGTTAGGATGCTTCTCACCTCTAGTCACTCCGGCCACAATTATAACTACATGATTCAAAAAGAGAATATCTCTAACAAAAGAGAGGGGCCCTAAAAACCCAAAGGGTAGGGCACCGGAAGACAAAATTTCAATAAAGTTTCCCCTTTGGGTGAACTTTTAAGTAAACCACAGTTAACCACTTATATACAAAAACATAAACTAGGAGCAGATAATGATCAACATGAAGCAGTCATACAAAGCAAGTACATTTTATTTTGGTAAGTTTTAAAAACAGAAAAAATTAAACATTCTATACACATCAAATAATCATATTACAACACAGGGGACAACAAAATTAGGAAAATAATTCCAATAAAAAATTTGGTAAGAGAACACCAAAACGAATAAATTAATAAATCCTACTCAAATTCATACACTTGATTTCTTAGTAATAGGAAAATCATTCTTTAGTGACTTAGTGTTTCTCCACCCAAATAGATTGCATCGACGCGTTTCGGTTAAGGCGTAATAATGTTCACAGCCAAAAACCTTCTTCAGGATTAAAAATAGTGTCCCAAATAAAATACAATCTGAAATAAAAATACACAATATAAGATATACAATGCTGGACTAAACAAATGCAGACATTCATCATGCTGTACAATACTGCTCCTACAAACATACAGCTATTATTACAAACATTTGCAAAGAAAGTAGCAATCATTCTATGTTTACAAAGCTAAAACATGGCCAAGGATTTTTTGATTACCTAATATTTAATGGTAATCCGGGCAATTAATCGCACCCAACTGTGTCATCTGACACCTAAACCAATCATGTTAGATATCTGTTGATGGCTAGAAACTAAAAAGGCTCAAAGGCAGGACATTGCCTACCTAACTCAAATGATTTAGATTAGATGTTTTTACCTTGTTAGATCAGCAGGTAGATATTTACAGCGGTTCTGTTGAGATCAGCCACCTTCGAAAAATACCTACAATGGTTGATTAATGATTAGTGATAACCTCTATATTTTTTTATTAGAGTTTACAAATACTCTCGTCATACAGCATAGTTATCTAAATATCTGACAAAGCTGTGTCAATTATTATGTGGGATCACAGCATATATAAAAACCACTGAACGGCAAACCAATCTCTAAAGTTCTATCAATGGGAGGAAGCAGTCTGTATCTAAAACTTCTACTTTTCGACGAAAGTTATTCAAAGATTAATATAATGTAGATACATTGATCGTTTCATATGTTAGCGGGCCATGAACAATTCAGTAATGCGTCTATTTTATAATGCGTTTAAAATAGCATTTCTATTATAGACAAATCAGTAATGGCTGCTATTTTTACCTCAGAGATATGTCATGTGCATATATGCTGCACTCTATCAACATGGACAGCGCTATCCCAGTCTTTATAGGGATGGTCAGAAGGAGTTTATGCTCTCGTCTTCACCAGACCACCCACCACCTAAGGAATAATTAGGGCAAATAGAGTTTAGGTACTAGTAAGCATATGTAATTAGTCACCCAGACCCTCCAACATTATGCATCAAGTAAATAGCTCCTATCATTACCTCAAAGATATGTTATCGATGTGCGTATATAGATATACTGCACTTTATCAACAAAGACGGCGCAATCCCGTTCTTCGTAGAAATGGCCAGAAGGAATTTTAGTCTCGTCTGAGCCAGACCGCCCGCAGCCTAAAGGATACATTCAGGCAAAAAAAGGTCAGGTTCTATTCAGCATTTATACTTAGCCGCCTACACCCTCTAACGTGGCACATACCTGCTAGTAAAACATACACGCCGCAACGTGGGGTTCCGTGCCCTGTCCACTCCGCTGTCACGAAAGCGAGTGAGGACTGTGACTTTATGTATGCAAAAACCGCGCGAAAGCGCAGCTTCGTAACAAAATCGGTTTCCGCGACAGAAAGCGTATCCGGGTCATACTTCGATAGTAAACAAAAATAAATGACGGACTCGCGGTAAACAATAGCGAAGACCCGCTTTTCATTGATGTGCTAGTTGAACCAGCTTGACCCGTGTAATTCACATGAATGCATGGCAGTATTTCTCAGATAATGACGATAATTCATCCAGAACTACATTTATTGCATTACACTATTTTTATGCTGAATTCTTTTTATATGAAAGAAATAGACATCCCTGGTTATATAACGCCACTATTTACTCTCAAGAAATTAGAATTTCAAAAAGAGAATAAACAAGGTTGGGACGAATATGTATCCTTGCATAACACCTATGTTCATGGGACATTATGTAGAGTTTTCCCCTTGGGGAATATCTTATTGTGGCAAAGTTATTACTATGCAGGCAAATAATATATATATATATATATATATATATATATATATTACCTACTGGCGGTCGCCAGTAGGTATATATAGTTAGGATTTTTTCCCTATGGGATTTTTGAAAATTCTATGTCTAATAACTTTGGCGTTTGTGGACGGAATTGGCTGAAATTTTCAGGAAAATGGCACATTTTGTTTCTGAGCAGCCCTTGAAAATTTGGGGGGGGTTCGTCAAGGGGGGGCCGAGAAAAAAGGGGGGTCCCAAAACGTGTTTTTAACATTGAGTTTTCCATAGGGCGGTTGGCCTCACTTTTAGCTCGAAGGGCTGAATGGATTTGCACGAAACTTGGCAAAATTGTAGGGACTGGTAGCCCGATGTGCCTTTTGTAGGTCTCAATATATGTGCTTCAGTGGATTTTGAGAAATTAACGTTCAAAAAAAGATATATATCTGTAACAGCGGACCGGGCAGCGCTCCAGTTCGCGTACTTTTCGCGCAACGGAGCTTTGTGAAGCGAAGCTGATTGGTTCTCCGGCGTCTGTAAACATTCCAAACAGTCCGTAGCGGCCGCCATCTTGTCTCTCGGTAGGATCGAGAGACAAGAGGAGGCCAAAGCGAAGGGGCAAATGACCATAAGGGGGCATAGTAGATTCTCGCTGACCCCCTAGGTTTGATGTGGAGGTTTTAAAAGGGCCCCGCGGGGCAAAAAAATAAAAAATAATAATAATCGAACGGCTGAATGGATTTGCACGAAACTTGGCAAAATTGTAGGGACTGGTAGCCCGATGTGCCTTTGCTAGGTCTCAATATATGTGCTCCAGTGGATTTTGAGAAATTAACGTTCAAAAAAAGATATATATCTGTAACAGCGCTCCGCTTCGCGTACTTTTCGCGTTACGGAGCTTTGCGAAGCTGATTGGTTCTTCGGCGTCTGTAAACATTCCAAACAGTCCGTAGCGGCCGCCATCTTGTCTCTCGGTAGGATCGAGAGACAAGAGGAGGCCAAAGCAAAGGGGCAAATGACCATAAGGGGGCATAGTAGATCCTCCTTGACCCCCTAGGTTTGATGTGGAGGCTTTAAAAGGGTCTCGCAGGGCAAAAAAAAAATATATCGTTTTTTTTGTTTTTTTGCGTGGAGTGCGCCCGGTTCGCGAACCGGGAAGCGTTCTGGGGAGCGTACTTTCTTGAAAATTAGTGAAAAAAGTTAGAGTAAAATAATAATTGTGAGTGAATAGATGTAGGGTAGCTCTGAGAAGAGTTTTTGGGTTTATGGTACATTTAGGTACTTATAAGTAGGTACCAATGCACAGTCTTAAATTCAGAGTGAAAATTCTGTTGCCCTCATCTGAGAAGTGAACTCCATCTCCTCTGTAGATATCTTGCATGTAGTAACGCAAGTTATTGTTGTACAGGGAGCCCATTCCATGGTCTCTCATGTAAGCTGAAACAGATTTGTTTACATGCTTCCTCGATTTCTCAATTTGTGGACAAAATTGGTTCGACCACCTCCATTTTTGTCTTTGGCATATATTTGAATATACCAAGGCAGTCTGAGGAAAAAGTGCCATCAATTGCTCAAAGGTGTCCTTTAAAAGCATTTCCAGACCTACCCCAGTCAAAGTGCCCAAATCATTACCTCCACAGTGCACAATTAACAGGTCAGGTTTTGGCAAATGCATAAAGGTTTTCACCAATGGTATCAATTGGTGACATTTTAATCCTCTGTGGCCAAACCACTTAATTTCCACATCTTGTAAATTGAGGTTAGGTAAATTCCTGTTTTCAGCGTACCTCTGAGCCCAATAGATGTAACTATGTCCAACAATCCAGACAGAAAACATGGCGAGAGAAGGTTCTCCTGCAGTCAGATGAAGTGTGGCAATTGAAAAAATGAGAGTGTAAAATGAAAAAAACTGAGGAGTTTCTGTGTTAATGAAGCAGTAAGAGTGATTGGTGGATTTTGATTGCTGAAAACAGAAAGTTAGGGTGCATGGATGAGTTCGTTGAAAGATGTATTTTGAGTGGCGAAGAAAAAATCATTAAATGAAAGATTGCATTGGATATGCAGGTGCACTGAGAGTTCAGAGTTCAATTGCAACATTGTTGTGTGAACTTGGAAACACCAGAGGTCTTGCAAGAGGTGGTTGCTATGCAGAAAAAGCAGAGAGGGGGCAGAGGGGGGAAGGGTTTTGATTTGAAAAAAAGTGAGGGAAGAGTTTTGATTGGGTGACATGAGAGATATGTGTGAAGAATTACAGCATTTCTGTGCTTTTGATAGCTGCAGACTCTGGAGTGCATAACTTTTGCTCTGCTGAAGACAAATTGGTGTGTTTCTGAGACTGTTTTGAAACTCAAAGTATTTGCTAAGGTGAGAAAAGATTTCTTTAATTTAGATAGAAAATAGTGTGCTTTAAGGAGAAAATTATGAAGAAAGTTGTGTTTTTCAAATGTTGCTTTGTCTCAAGTGTTTTACAAATAGATTTTGTTTCTTTGAGAAATTGTAATTGGAGAAAATGTGAAGTATTAGTACTGACAGGGTTTTTATGTGCATAGGAGCTGTGGAGTGTTTTCAAATTATGACTTGTAAATCGTTTTTGAGAAAAAGCAATGGTTTTAATATTGATGACAAGGACATAATGGTGTCTGCTTCTTTATAAGGTAATTGAGAGTCTCTGATGTTATTTTTCCCATTTCAATGTAAGAAGTTTGTCTGTGGAGCAAATTGCTTGTAAATATGCTCCCACCTGTGCATGGCAAATTTAGATTTTGAATGTTTGCGTTACATAGGCATGTTAAAGGTGACTGAAACATGCTGCAAAGGCAATCAAAAAACGCTTTTATGTGTCTTAAGGACATTTTAAGTCATTTCCCCATGTGCAGTGTTTTCAAATTATGAGTTGAAAATCGTTTTTGAGGTAAAGGAATGTTTTCAAAATGTATGTGCGCCATATGCCCCCAAATTTCTTTTTCAGGGGTGCAGCAGGGTGTTCTTGAGACACCCCGTTACCCTCAGAAAAATGCGTAATTTGCGATGAGGTAATTGCTAATCGCAAATTGCACCTTCATTCCTATGGGCCTCCTGCTGCATGGAAATGAATGGGTAATTTGTAATTAGCAAAAAGCTCATCGCAAACTAGGAATGGTAAAGAATCGCTATTTATTCCTTAAAGTTCGCTATTTAGGAAATGCAAAAAACTTTGATGATACATATGGCGGTTCATCTCTAACAAGATAAGAAGCATAGGGATAGATTTATGATGACTGGCGCATCACCAGGGATGTGTTAGTCATTCTGTGCCGCTGTTCCGTCACCTATGGTGTGCTGCATTTACAATGCGGCGCATCATGGGACAAAAACAGCACAGATGCGTGACGTATCTGTGCCGTAAAGGTGGCGCATTGCTGGAGTTGTATCGCAAGTGTGATGAAGCTCCAGCAAGGCTCAGGGGTGCCCCTGTCGCAGGGTTTCTGTTCTCACACAGAACTGTGGACAGAGGATTGGAACCTCGGCGAATTAGGGTGCCCCAAAACTCACCTTAGTAATCAAAAACCCCTTAGCAAGCTAGGTACAGTGTCACATTGGATATAACAAACTCTCAATGTTTAGACAATCCAGAATATGAACTTATAGTACCTCAGGATACGTGGAACTCATGAAGAGTCGGTCGTTATATATTTCTTAGAAACCAGAACATGGAGTTAAGAAGAACACATGTGTATTTGAAATGTTTATTTACTAATGCTGTCTTCTCAGGCGTAGTATCTTAGATAATACAAGTACACATATTATCAGTAGCAAAATTACCAGCATAGTTACTAGTACATAAAAAGCGAATGGTGACAGTATGTTAACATGCTGTAAATGAATAAGAGTTAGCAACACTTATAAGCAGCCGCGGGCCGTGGAGGGAGTTACGGTGGGGCAGGGAGGCGGGGAGGGGGAGGGGCAGGGTGGAGAGGGCTCCACCCTGCCCCTCCCCCTCCCCGCCTCCCTGCCCCACCGTAACTCCCTCCAAGGCCCGCGGCTGCTTATATCTGACCCTCCCTAATACACATATTATATTATTTGCTAAGAAGGTCTCTTTGTGTTGGTTTAGGGCGTGCCCATACTTTAGTGTCTTAGATTTGAAGGAATCACATCAGCATACACCAGCTCTCTCTTCATGTGAACCGCATCAAGTGTTGTGTATGTGTGTTCGGCAAAGCAATATAAAACCCGCCTTATGTCGTGGAGATCAGACCTCATAACAATTCTGTATCGTGTTGTTCTTGAAACTTCAGCAGTCGCTGTACAGATATAGTTTAACAAGCAAAGCAGATAGTAGAGCAATAACATATTATTCTCATGTAAACCACGATGAACTACTAGGTTGAAAGCTAAAGCAACAACTAAGTGTTGTGTGCAGAAGTTGCAAAAAAGGAAAAATGGCGTTTAAACCGGTAATGAGCCCATGCTAACTTAACACGGTGTAAAGATATCCAGGATCTAGATGACACCTCCCCATGATCCGGAAACGAACTGAATAAGATAATAGAAGTGGCATCTCATGAGAGCAGATTGCAACTTTATATGTGGACGGTCCGCAAGGTAAAACATTAAAAACTAGGAAAATTTAATGCTAAAGAAAAATAAAACAGCCAATTACTTTATCGAGGCTTAAGCCAATAGGCAAGCTAAATAATAAAAACTTGACAAATAAGTCAATGAATTGTCAATGAAATGCTAGTACTCAGCATATCAAACATGAAAAAGGTCTATGACATAACTGTGTATGCAAAATAAGCTGCAACAGCCTCCAATAGGAAGTCACCGTCTTCATCCGAAAAGAGTTCAGACATCCAATTTAAAAGCGGAAAAGAACATACGTGCTCTCCCAGCACCGGATCCTCTATCACCATCAGAGGACAGCTCGGTGGGTTTTCAAGAAAGCTCTGTTCCAAGAAAGACTGTGTTGCCGCCAGTAAATTCCAGGGACAAATTAGTCCATGCATCAATGCCACAGCCATAATCCTTTGGCCAGGACAAACCAACTCGTGAGTAATGATAGGAGTCATCAGCTGATTAAAGTCGACGTCAGGAGAAACCGGTCCGCAGAGACACAAATCAATGGCCCAATCGAAATCACAGGTCAGGCAGTGAAATACAGGCTGGACACAGGTGAAGTAGGAGAATCGAAAAGATAATCCATATGCCGTGCTTAATATCGCCAACGGCATTGTGCCATAATATTCAAGCATGCCATTGCGGAACAGCGTCAGCAGCTGCAGGGCGGGAGCTTGCACAGGAGGGACATCCATATTTAAAAATGTAAAAAAGCACAAGAGCGTCCGCTGGTAATGCAAGTAAAAATGGGAATCCACCAAGCACAGTGGAAAAAATAGAATGAAAGAAAGCAGGGATGACTCCAAAGATTTTCTCAAATGAAGTCACGAGACCACTGGTAACAACTTTAAAAAAGTGCGCCAGGCCCTTTGTGGAGGACGCGTTAAAGATAGTCCGAACCATCTTGCTGAAATGGAAAGGCAAATCTGTATTTAAAAGGGTCTGCACCTCTGTACGGGTGTTCGCTATGTGAAGCACGAAAGTTTCACGGGCCGAACTCAAGGCCACCTCTCTCTGAGACAAAAGAGCTCTTATTCTTGCCATGCCGTTGAAATCTGCTCCCAAGGTTGGTATTTGTGGCCAGATTGAAAACTCCCTATGTTCATGTGTGGGAGGAAATAGAACATTTCTGCAGCAAATAACCCGTTCACTTACTGTTACGATAAAAGGAATACTTTTAATTAACCCAGAACAATCTTCATTATTGAGCATCAAATAACTACCATTTTCCAACAACTTGAACGTGGGGATGATAGCAGGAACTGGCGTGCCTTGCAACACGCAAGCCATATTTGGTCGGTGTTTGTTGCATGAACCGTGTAACTGTATGTGCCTACACATTAGTGAATGATCTGGCGTCTCAGTGCATTCCTCTCCATTCAGATAAACTTCTTGATCATCTTTGAAACATCTGTATGTGTATGGAAGCGACCAGACCTCATGAAGAAAACCACTACCTAAAGGTGCATAACGACCTATTGGTATATATTTCATACAATTTGAAAACTTATATAAAGCAAAAGGCAGCGTTATTAAACCGTGGATAAGGCACGTTGCCAAAGCAGCCAACCTTTTGGATTTATACTGGAAATGTTAAAGGAAGAATTACGGAGTAGGGCCTGTAAATTTTTAATGGACAACCGAGTAAAATTACTCCAACCATCATATTCCTCTAACTCCGGGATAGTAGGGGTGTTTAATTTTTTAGAAGTAGCCAATCCAAAGCATTTGGTCTGGGAAATTGTTTCATTCACAAACAACATATGATTTGGGATGAGATATGCACGGTGCAAAGCCTCAGTGCCTTGTACCTGCCAGGTTCGTGAACCCCAAACTGATGTAGATCCTGGATATCTTTACACTGTGTTAAGTTAGCATGGGCTCATTACTGGTTTAAACGCCATTTTTCCTTTTTTGCAACTTCTGCACACGACACTTAGTTGTTGCTTTAGCTTTCAGCCTACCTGCGTCAAGATCTATGCCTGCTTCAAGCAGGCGCAGGGTTTTGATGCAGCTTTGTCCTATCTGATTGTAAATGCGGCAGACCGTGGTTGGCAGAGCAGCGGTGCACGTTAACTGGTGCATCTCTGGGGATGTGCTAGTTAATATAAATCTGCCCCTTTCCATACATACTGAGCATGTCATGAATGATGTAATATGTGACATCATCAGCAGTGGATTACGGGTAATAGTATCTCTAGTTTACTCCCCTATAGCTGTCATTCTTTTAACATAACTGTCTGTTTCCTTCCCTTATACTTACTGTTTTTTTGGTTCGCTTCCGGTTCGCGTACCGGCGAGCGAACTGGGAAGCGAACTAAGAGAAATAGAGGTTGGCACAGTTCCAAATATTGTACCAATTTTTTAATACCGGGGAGGTAGTTCTGAAAAGAACTTTTTTTTTAATTGTTTTTGTTGTTTTATATTTTTTTTATTTTTTTTCTGAACATTTTTTTACTTTTTTTGAATTTTTCTGAACAGTTTTATATTTTTTGGGGTTTTTTTTCGGAGGGGGCAACGAAAACGATTCATTGTAAAGGGCTCAACAGGAGCAACAAAAAAAAAAAAAGAATTTATTGTTTGGGGCGTTTCGGACAAACATGAGCATGATTGTCAATAGCTCTGTTGATCAGAGTGATGCTTCTTTCTCCGTAGCAAATGAATCCACTGCAATGTACGCAGACTTGTTTTACTTCACGAAATCTCGTTTGTATATTTGGCACCATCTCCCTGCCCTCTGGTCCCGTTACTTCCGGTACAACAGATCTTCTGGCCATAATAGGGAGATTATCTAGGTCGTTACGAAACTGTGCAGCACTGTAGTTGTTAGGATGCCACCTAGTCATATGGCGATGCATTGTGTAGTTTCCGAAACTGTATTTTTTCTCGGTCCCTCTGGACAGTCTATCTTGACATATAAGGCAAGTTACGTATCTTGCATTTACTTTTTTCTGACCTTTGGGAATTTTAAAAAATTGCCAAATGAAGTTTTCTTTCCGGTGAGACGTCCTGGGCTCCTCAGGCAAAAAGTGCCTCTCTTTGTGCTCGTCGTCCTGTTCCTCTTCTTCCTCTTCTTGCTGAATTATAACTTCAGCAGGTGGTCCACTCTTCCTTGGATGTGGTGGAGGTGGTGGGGAAGCACCAGCTGAAGCTACTAAAGAAGCCATTGCTCACTGGTAACAAAGGGTCTTTCTCTCACAATGATGAAAGTCAGAGTGAGGAAAGAAGGAGGGATTTTCATCATTTTGGAAAAACAATAGTTCTCAACCAATGAAAAGTGTTCATTTTAGATTATATGACCTAGTATTACATCATTAGGAAACCAAAAGTGAAATGAACCAATGAAAAGTGTTATTACCAAGTCACATGACCTGCTGTGTTTACGTTACGCGCATTGCAGGGCCTCCCGGTTTGCTTCCAGAAACCTGCGCTTTGCGCCTCGCTTCGCGTACCAGTTCGCTAACGTAGCACGTCATATGACGTATCACGCGACAACGCGAAACGTCATGTGGACGGGAGGCGTCACGATGTTGTTTTCTAACGCGGCAGTTGCGGTAAAGAAACGTTTACCGGCTCGCGGTCTATTTCGCGGCATCAAGGTCAGCTAACGGGAAGTTTCCCGATTCGCGAAGCGGGAACGAAGAAAAAAATATATAAAAAAAAAAAATTATTAATAAACATATAAAATATATTTTTGGATTTAAAGAAGAATACATTTTACAGCTACAGATATTAGCTGTTAAAAAACCAATGAAATTCACTGAAAAAACCATAGGTTATAGACCATATATAGTTAGGAATTAGCATTTACAAAACCTTGAAAATTCACTGAAAAAACCATAGGTTATAGACCATATATAGTTAGGAATTAGCATTTAGAAAACCTTATTTCACTCACACAAAACCATTGAAATTCCATATATAGTTAGTTGCACTAACTATATATCGCGCACCCGCAATCCACTGCTGATGATGTCACATATTACATCATTCATGACATGGTCAGTGACATCACTGATGCATCACTGATGACATCTCAAATGACATCACTGATGATATCTCTTTTGACATCAATGGTCACATCAATGATGATATCATTAATGTGACAATACAATGCATCTCCTCACACTTTAATATAACCTCTGTTACACCCAGTGTTAAATACAGAGTATAATTTTTGAAACCATTGACACACCAATACTAGTTACTACATACGCATTCACTGATTCCTACGTCTACACACACATTCACTCATTCACCCATACAATCATTCATACATACAATCACTCATCTTTACAACACTATCATATGCACTCATACACCTATACAGACACTCACACTCTGCCACTCATCCATGGAGTTACTCACACACCTAGTCAGTCCTGTAAAGAATCAATCACACTTCCATTTTCTAATCTACACAGTTAAACATAGAGTACCTTACATTTTCAAACATATACTAACACATACTTACTCTCTTATAGAATCACTGATACAAGTACACATTGATCTGCACAGAGTCACACACCTCCCAGCCAGCCATACACACACTCAGTCTCCCATACAAATACTTGTGCAACCAATCAATAACCCATATAGCTACTTATATAGCTACTGATCAACACATGCAGCAGCTTGCACAACAACAGACATACTGATGCACACTTTCAGACAGTTTAGTCACTAACCCGTGCATTTAGTAAGACGCATTTAATCACTCACTCATACAGTCAATCACGCACCTGCTAAAACCTTCATTCAGACACTTATACATCCACTCATTCTTCAATATGTAAAACATATTTAAACTTTACAGAAACACATAATCACTGGATGTTGTCATCAGTGATGGCATCAGTGATGTCACTGACCATGTCATGAATGATGTAATATGTGACATCATCAGCAGTGGATTGCGGGTGCGCGATATATAGTTAGTGCAACTAACTATATATGGAATTTCAATGGTTTTGTGTGAGTGAAATAAGGTTTTCTAAATGCTAATTCCTAACTATATATGGTCTATAACCTATTATTTTTTTCAGTGAATATATATATATATGTATATATATATATATATATATATATATATATGTATATATATATATATATATATATATATATATATATATATATATATATATATATATATATATATATATATATTACCTACTGGCGGTCGCCAGTAGGTATATATAGTTAGGATTTTTTCTCTATGGGATTTTTGAAAATTCTATGTCTAATAACTTTGGCGTTTGTGGACGGAATTGGCTGAAATTTTCAGGAAAATGGCACATTTTGTTTCTGAGCAGCCCTTGAAAATTTGGGGGGGGGGTTCGTCAAGGGGGGGCCGAGAAAAAAGGGGGGTCCCAAAACGTGTTTTTAACATTGAGTTTTCCATAGGGCGGTTGGCCTCACTTTTAGCCCGAACGGCTGAATGGATTTGCACGAAACTTGGCAAAATTGTAGGGACTGGTAGCTCGATGTGCCTTTGCTAGGTCTCAATATATGTGCTTCAGTGGATTTTGAGAAATTAACGTTCAAAAACAAGATATATATCTGTAACAGCGCTCCGCTTCGCGGAGATAAAATTATATCTGTATTACCTAGCTGTTGCTAACACCAGTTAGCGACGGCTAGTAGGAGATAGCGACCATCTTGGGCCCCACTTTGCATGTGAGTGATATTTATCACTAATGACATGCAAAGTGGGCATGCCAAGATGTTAGCGACTGGAAACAGTCGCTAACATCGCTATCTCCTATTATCAACTTTTGGAAATATTCGAGATAAGCGCGAATATCTCCAAAAGCTAGCACCTGCCCTGAGCAGTTCTTAGCCATGTTATCCAATGGGAGGTGGATAACATGGCTAAGAGCATTAGCTCGGTAATGCATGAATATCGCTGAGTTTTCAGCGATATTAATGCATTGCGGTCGTTTATTATCGTATTTGCGATAAACCTTGATAATAGCAAGGTTTATCTGCGATAATTTCTGACGATGCTTAGCGGTAAAAAAATCGTTGCTAAGCATCGTTAGGGATAAATATCGCTTAACTTTGGTAATATGCCCCAACGTCTGTTAACGTTCGATTCGAAGGAAATCAGGAAGTGTTGAAAAACATTGTCTGCGCCATCTTGTCTTTTTTCAAATGCCACACTTTTGTCGTGCACGGCAGCCATTTTAGATGCCTTGACCAGACCCACTCTGTGCACGCTGTCGATCCTTAGCATGGCTCCCCACCCTCGCAAGCATCTCCCCCAGGCAGTGGTCACCCCCGCTCTCTGTCTTATGCATGGGTAATAAACCTCCCCCCATCTGCGCTGCTCTTCCCTGAGAATCACACCCTGTGCCCGCCCGACACCTCCCTTTCGCCCTATTCACTACCGCACCCTCTGACACTCCTTTTCCTCTGTGTCCGATTGTCCAGGCTGGTCCTAGGGTATCAGCTAGCCCTGCAGATGTAGTTTATGGCCCCAGCTGTAAAGAATCACCCCTCTTCAAAGGAGTTATAGTAGATCAAGGCCGACACTCGATGAGATCCGTCACAGCAGACGCGTTCCTATTATCTGAAAACCATCCTGTATTGTGATTGGGGAGGGGACCGAGCCTGAAGCGGAAGATTCCAGGGATGACTCTTTGTACATCAAAGTTTTTACAATTATGTGTCACATTAAAAATATATAGCACTCCGACAAAGTAGTAAGATTATAAAACTTTAATAACTTATAAATATATACAAGAAAACAAAAATAGTAATAACATATAAACATTTTTAGGGAAAAACAACGAAGTAGCGGTCGGCTGTGCGAATAGTCCCAACGCAGCACAACGTCCAGATTTCCGGTGTGGGGCGTCGCGGGGGGTGGGTCATCAGTAGCAAACTGTTGTGCGAATAGTTCCAAGGCAGCAGAACGATGGCACCAAGGTGATGTCCAGTAAGTTGCCGCACTGGTTTTGGTATCCTACAATGCTGCTCCGAATAACGGCGTGGGGCGCCCCGGGGGAGGCGGCGTGAACGGGCCTCTCCAGGTGGAGTGTCATCTGTTGTAGTGGGGCGCCCCTTTACCGTTTCAGTTGCCATTCCGTCCGTTTTTGGTCCACTGTGTCAAAATCCGCCATTCAGCTGAGTTGCGCCCACTCTTGCGGTGCAGCGATAGGCGGCTGTCACAGGACTCTCAAAATGGCGGCAGGCTCTTTCCTTTTTGGGCCTGGTCCACTGAAATGGCCCTGGGACACCTTGGAAATCAGACGCTTGTCTGCTAGGTCTTGGACCCCATTCTCGAAAGCGTCCCCTCCGCCTTGAGGATTCATCAAAAGTTTTGGGGGCCCCCGACTCCTGTAGGCTTCTGGTGGGGAGCGGTTGCCATGATTGCTCGCGGAATGACCACGACGGAGCTACGAGATGGTGGTGCTCTCATGCTGACGCCAGCTTCAGTCTGAAACATCCAGAAACAAGGTGGGGCTTTCATCGTTTGGGAAAAAAAAAGTTTTCATCCAATGAAAAGTGTTGTTTTTAGGTCATATGATCAAGCCTTCCATCATTAGGAAACCAAAAGTAAAATGAACCAATGAAAAGTTTTATAAACAAGTCACATGACCTGTTATGCGGCATAGGGTATAAAATGCGGAGAAAATACGTTGGCACGTGAGGCGGCGTCAGTAGCGGACCGATGTGCGAATAGGCCGAAGGCAATACAATGCGCCAAGATCCGGATGGCACCGAGGTGGTGTCCAGCAAGTTGCAGCACTGGTGTGGCCATCCTACAATGCTGAAAGTCGGCGTGGGGCGCCCCGTTGGCCTGTGAGCTTGCGTCAGTAGCGGACCGATGTGCGAATAGGCCGAAGGCAGCACAACGCGCCAAGATCCGGATGGTACCGAGGTGGTGTCTAGTAAGTTGCCGCACTGGTGTGGCCATCCTACAATGTTGAAAGTCGGCGTGGGGTGCCCCGTTGGCCTGTGAGATGGCGGCAGTAGCGGACCGATGTGCGAATGGGGCCAAAGGCAGCGCAACAATATTTTCGGAATAGAAGACACCACAAGGCGCTGAGATGCCAAGATCCGGATGGCACCGAGGTGGTGTCTAGCAAGTTGTGGCACTGGTGTGGCCATCCTACAATGGTAAAAGTGGCGTGGGGCGCCCTGTTGGCCTGTGAGATGGTGTCAGTAGCGGACTGATGTGCGAATGGGGCCAAAGGCAGCGCAACAATATTTTCTGACTGACACCACAAGGCGCTGAGATGCCAAGATCCGGATGGCACCGAGGTGATGTCTAAGTTGCGGACCGATGTGCGAATGGGGCCAAAGGCAGCGCAACAATATTTTCTGTATGGAAGATACCACTAGGCGTTGAGATGCCAAGATCCGGATGGCACCGAGGTGATGTCTAGCAAGTTGCTGTACTGGTGTGGTCATCCTACAATGCTAAAACTCGGCGTGGGGCGCCCCATTAGTCTGTGAGATGGCGTCAGTAGCGGACCGATGTGCGAATAGGCCGAAGGCAGCACAACGCGCCAAGATCCGGATGTCACCGTGGTGGTTTCATAGTTGAGAGGCACTTCATCTGCAGTGGGGCGCCGAGATCCGGATGGCACCGAGGTGATGTCTAGCAAGTTGCTGTACTGGTGTGGTCATCCTACAATGCTGAAACTCGGCGTGGGGCGCCCCATTAGCCTGTGAGATGGCGTCAGTAGCGGACCGATGTGCGAATAGGCCGAAGGCAGCACAACGCGCCAAGATCCGGATGTCACCGTGGTGGTTTCATAGTTGAGAGGCACTTCATCTGCAGTGGGGCGCCGAGATCCGGATGGCACCGAGGTGATGTCTAGCAAGTTGCTGTACTGGTGTGGTCATCCTACAATGCTGAAAGTCGGCGTGGGGCGCCCCATTAGCCTGTGAGATGGCGTCAGTAGCGGACCGATGTGCGAATGGGGCCAAAGGCAGCGCAACAATATTTTCTGAAGAGAAGACACCAAAAGGCGCTGAGATTCCAAGAACCGGATGGCATCGAGGTGGTGTCTAGCAAGCTATGCAGTTGAGTTGTGTGCGCACTTGCGGCGAATAGGTCGAAGGCAGCATAACAATGTTTTCTGAATAGAAGACACCACAAGGCGTTGAGATTCGGTTACCACCGAGGTGATTCTAGCAAGTTGACGCACTGGTGTGGCCATCCTACAATACTGCTCCGAATAACGGCGTGGGGTGCCCGAAGGGGGGGGGGGGAGGCGGCGTGAACGGGCCTTCCTAGGTGGAGGCTCGTCTGCTGTAGTGGGGCGCCCCTTTACCGTTTCAGTTGCCATTCAGCTGAGTTTCGGCTGCTCTTGATGCTACAGCGACAGGCGGCTGCAACAGGACTCTCAAAATGGCGGCCTGTTCTTTGGATTTGGGCCTGGTCCACTAAAATGGCCCTGGGACACCTTAGAACTCGGACGCTCGATTTTTTTTTCCTTTCCTGTACATGCAAAAAAAGGTAAATGCCCGGTACGTTACACGCTTCATCTGCCACGATGAACTCTCCAGAGGAACCGAAAAAAAATATAGTTATGGTAACTATACCATGCATCGTCATATGGAGAGGTGGCACCAATTAATTATAGTGCTGCATAAAAGAGAGATTTGGAGGAGAACCCCTGGCCTGCTAGTACATTCATCAAAGAAGTGGCACTGACAGCATCAGAGGCAAGGGAAACGGTCCCAAATATTTAGAAGAACTTTGGAAAGATTAAAATGACATGTTTAGATTGTGGCAAATTAATTTCATGTGGACAGATGAGTGTTACTCTAATAAATACAGCATATGAACATCATCATAGTCGATGGTTGGTAGAGACATTTTGACTATATCCTGGACCTGCCCGTCCTCGCCCAAAATGGCACCGGAATAAATGGGACTCGTAACTCCTTGTTGTGTACTGGTTGCAGAACCTTGAAATCACGAGATACGTATGCAGTTTTGAAGCACATGGCGGGCGGGGACGAGAATTGATTGAATATTTCGACATCCCTATTGATATTAAGTTCTGATGTGTTATTTATTACTGTACTATTGAAAGTTCGAATTAACGTCACCCATGGTACTTGCCCGCAAATGTATATCTAGATAATTTTATTGTAACTGGCCCTGTCGTATTTTAATTATAAAATGTACGTCCACCGATTCCGTAACTGTTAGACACCTTAGTTCTTGCAACCTAATGGCCCGCCTGTTACGTTCCTCTACAGTGTCTACTCATCATATACGATTACAGTTTGCTCCGTGGCCGGCCCACGTGGTTATAGGCTCGTATTTCTATAATGAAATTTTCACAATAAAGGTTTTTAAAAGAAAACATGGTAGTAGTATATACATTGGTAACGTTTTTAATAATAGTCACTGTTTTAGAATCATTAAAAGGCAAGTGAAATAAAGCAGACCAATTACATGAAGGGTAAAAGGTATAATACGAAGGAACGCAGTAAAGATAAATGGTCAAGGGCTGTTGTGTTTTCTATTCCTGCAACATAAAGTGATCGATAAGAATCTCATATTCAGGCGTATCGGCGACTAAGACAGCAGGTCGACCCTCTTTTGCTCAACGGCTCCGTCATGGGACGAAGAAACGCTCTTTTTTTCGAAAAAAGAATATATTTTACTTGCAGGACAGTTGTAAATTTTCCGGGAAAGTACATTAGCCTGGAACATTATAACATATATTTAAGAAAAAATAATGTTTGGAAGTAATAAAAAGCGTAATTTTTAGGTCATATGACCAAGCCTTTCATCATTAGAATAAGAAAAGTAAAATGAACCAATGAAAAGTTTTATTAACAAGTCACATGACTTGTTATGCTTACGTTACGCGCTGCGCGCCCCGGATGACTTCCGGATGCGCTAACGCGGCGCGTCATATGACGCATTACGCGACAACGCAGGTCCAGAATATAGTCAAAATGTCTCCACCAACCAGCGGTCGGAACACAACCCCTTTCAGCAGGCTAAATAGTTCTGTTAAATGACAACAGAAGGGACAGGCAACAAGAACCATCAGTCAAAGAGGGGAGGGCTAGTTCTTCTCTACCGGGTTACATTGGGGCGCTACCGGAACTGATCGAATTGGTAGTCTACAGTGTTTCTGGATGTTTCAGACTGAAGCTGGGGTTAGCATGAGAGCAGTACCATTTCGTAGCTCCGTCGTGGCCATTCCGCAACCAATCATGGCAGCCGCTCTTTATCGTTATTTTGGGCGGGGTGGGTGGCGGAGCCGAGCTGTTTTGCAGCCATCATTGTGTGGAGTTCAGTTCATCTCACTAGTTTTGTATTTGTCATGAGGGGTTGTTCCTAATGTTTCTATTTTAGCGAGGTCAAAAAGAGATCCCGTTAGTGGCCTACTGATTTTGCTCGATTCCTTTTCTTTTTTTTTTTACACGATTTTTCGTTATCTGCAAAGACTAAACAGAGTATTGCGACTCTGTGTTTGTTTGTAAATAGAGAATGAACCAAAGAGAACCTATTCTAAAACAGTAAATACTTGGATAACAATCAATCAAATGGAGAGAGAAGCAGGCACGACGTATTACAACGGGGGCAAAGGCCTGCAATAACTACCCTTCACTATGTGCAAAGAGAGAGTACTCCTAATAGAAATGAGGGGGGGGGGCACCATTCAAAGCAGATCAGTGTTTATAAACACGAAAATGTTTTCACTTACCACGTACTTGACATTCAACAGCTTATGATATTTGCTATTAAAAAACCATTGAAATTCACTGAAAAAACCATAGGTTATAGATCATATATAGTTAGGAATTAGCATTTACAAAACCTTGAAAATTCACTGAAAAAACCATAGGTTATAGACCATATATAGTTAGGAATTAGCATTTAAAAAACCTTATTTTACTCACACAAAACCATTGAAATTCCATATATAGTTAGTTGCACTAACTATATATCGCGCACCCGCAATCCACTGCTGATGATGTCACATATTACATCATTCATGACATGGTCAGTGACATCACTGATGACATCACTGATGACATCTCAAATGACATCACTGATGACATCACTGATGACATCTCATTTGACATCAATGACCACATCACTGATGATATTATTCACGTGACAATACAATGCATCTCCTCACATTTTAATATAACCTCTGTTTCACCCAGTGTTAAATACAGAGTATAATTTTTGAAACCATTGACACACCAATACTAGTTACTACATACGTACTCACTGATTCCTACGTCTACACACACATTCACTCATTCACCCATACAATCATTCATACATACAATCACTCATCTTTACAACACTATCATATGCACTCATACACCTATACAGACACTCACACTCTGCCACTCATCCATGGAGTTACTCACACACCTAGTCAGTCCTGTAAAGAATCAATCACACTTCCATTTTCTTGTCTATACAGTTAAACATAGAGCACCTTACATTTTCAAACATATACTAACACATACTTACTTTCTTATACAATCATTGATACAAGTACACATTGATCTGCACAGAGTCACACACCTCCCAGCCAGCCACACACGCACTCAGTCTCCCATACAAATACTTGAACAATCAATCAATAACCCATATAGTTAATCATATAGCTACTGATCAACACATGCAGCAGTTTACAGAACAACAGACATAATGATGCACAAATTAAGACAGTTTAGTCACTAACCCATGCACTCAGTGAGACACATTTAATCACTCACTCATACATTCAGTCATGCACCTACTAAATCCTTCGTCCAGACAGTTATACATCTACTCATTCTTCAATATGTAAAACATATTTAAACTTTACAGAAACACACAGTCACTGGATGATGTCATCAGTGATGTCATCAGTGATGTCATTTGAGATGTCATCAGTGATGTCATCAGTGATGTCACTGACCATGTCATGAATGATGTAATATGTGACATCATCAGCAGTGGATTGCGGGTGCGCGATATATAGTTAGTGCAACTAACTATATATGGAATTTCAATGGTTTTGTGTGAGTAAAATAAGGTTTTTTAAATGCTAATTCCTAACTATATATGGTCTATAACCTATGGTTTTTTCAGTGAATTTTCAAGGTTTTGTAAATGCTAATTCCTAACTATATATGATCTATAACCTATGGTTTTTTCAGTGATATATATATGTGTGTGTGTGTGTGTGTGTGCGTATGTATATATATATTTACACAGAAAAAAACATTGGTTTCAGGGGTGTTATAGTTAGCTGGACATTTCACACAAAACCATTGAAATTCCTCCATTATATTTAGTTGTACAAACTGTAACTCTCGCACCCGCAATCCACTGGTGATGATTTCAGATATTACATCATTCATGACATGGTCAGTGACATCACTGATGACATCTCAAATGACATCATTGATGACATCATCCAGTGAATGTGGTTTCGTTTGATATATAAATATGTATTTTTATAAATAGCAATCTGAATGTAAGAATCAGTAAAGATATTCCTATCTTGAGAGAGGATTTAGTAGCAGTGTGATTGACTGTTTACTTGACTAATGTATAGCGTCTTACTAAATATATAGAATAGTGACTAAACTATGTGAATATCTGTATTATTTTGTCAGTTGTTGTGTAAACTGCTGCGCTAGTCAGTTACTAGCTACGTGAATGTCTATATTAGTTATTGGTTAGGTAACTCATTATTTGTATGGGAGAATGAATCTATGTGTGGTTCGGTAGGGGATCTGTGACTGCCCAAAGATATGTTAATAGTTAATTCAGTAGGTATATGACGTTAAGACTACATGTTATAATAGATGTTTGGGTGAGTGAATATCTTTATGGGTGTGGTGATGAGCAAATATATTTCTCAATGGTACATGTCCAACAAAGTAGAAAAAATAAAAGTCAGTGTATATGACAGTCGTTGTATATAAATAACTATACATAAAACTCATTAATTGCATGAGTAACTGTATAGATAACTGTATACTTCTAATAGTGATTTCATAACACACTAAGTATCAGTTACTATCTATATGAATAAATGAAATGTTATTAGTATAAGTGTATAGCTGAGTAAATGTAAATATCATACATTATTTTCAAAAGTGAGTAGGATGATTTCATAAATGAATAGGATGTGTGCTGGTGTGTAATGTCAATATAGGTGTATACGTATATTTGATAGTGTTCTATTGAATATTGACAGCATATATGAGTGAATCTATAGGTAATTGATTAGAAGTGTGTGTAGATCTATAAATCATTGAGTAGGTTTTTAGATACTTGTATTGGTGTGTTAAAGGATTCACATATGATAATGTGTATTTTTTAGTGAGTGATGAAAGGTTATACTAGTGTTTGATGAGGTGTAACTGATTGTCACGTGGAGGATGTCATCAGTGATGTCATTTGAGATGTCATCGGTTATGTCATCAGTGATGTCAGTGACCATGTCATGAATGATGTAATATGTGACATCATCACCAGTGGATTGTGGGTGCAAGAGTTACAGTTAGTACAACTAACTATAACAGAGGAATTTCATTGGTTTTGTAGGAGGGAAATGTCCAGCTAACTATAACACCCCTGAAACCCATGGCTTTTTCAGTGAATTTCTAAGGTTTTTTAAATGATAATTCCTAACTATAACCTGCCTGAAACCTATGGTTGTTTCAGTGAATTTCAAAAGTTTTTTAAATGCTAATTCCTAACTATAACATGTCTGAAACCTATGTTTTTTCAGTGAATTTCAAAGGTTTTTTAAATGATAATTTTTAAATATTTTTCTTGATTTTTTTATATTCTTTAACTACATTTTTTTTAATCTACTTATTTTAGATACATTTCTTTGAAATTACACTACACATATTTTTTAAAAATATTTAAAAATATATATATATAGATTTTTTTATTATTTTTGATTTTTTTAAATATACTTATATATTTTTTGGGGGGAGTTGCGCACCCTAAGGGACCCCCTTCTTGGTCACTGCGCGGAATGTATCCGCCATTTTAGGATTGATGTGTAGGGTCCGTGTATGGCGTGCAACGAGTACAACTTTCCGAACGCAGACGGTATCCGACTGGTACGCGATTTGTGGCGCATATGCGAGATGTATGTATTACGCAACGTGACGGTTGCGCCGTTGTGCATGACGTCATATGTATATTGGACGCGATGAGTGTGTGACCCCGTGGAATTTTTTAATGTTCAAAAACCTATATATATTTATTTAATATAAATATTAACACAACACATTATCTGAGCTAATTATAAAAATAATATTCTTTAACTTTCAATAAAGTTACATTTCTTTTCAATGCAATTTCGCAGAGTCGCGCTCGGTGCGAGTTGGGGGTGAGCTGCGTGCGCGTACCGTGTGCGGACATCATGTGACAAAAAAAAGAGATTTGATTGGTTCATTACACTATTGAAAGTATTGAAGGACCCCACCCATTTCAATCACTCTTGTTAGACCTACCTTATGAGAAGACCTCTCCTAGCAAGAACTGCTGTTTTTTGTTATTATACATCTGTTTCTGCTCAAACTTGGATACATGGCAGGTAATGCACCATCATCATCATCAGAACATTCTGATACTGAAGAATTTGTGCCTGAACCTCCCCCTCCAGAGAAGTACACTTCCATTGTATGGAAGCTTTTTACTTTTCTCTTGGGTCAGAAGAAGGTTAATGACACCAAAGTCAGTTGCAAAATCTGCAAGGTGGTTCTGTCCAGGAGTGACCCTACAAAAAATACTCTTGTGGAACAGCAAGTATGAGGAGACATCTTCAGACAAAACATTCGGTTTACTTCGCAAGAGAGGAAATGAGGAGACTAAGAGACAATGCTCCTGCACCACCGACTGTTGCCAGTACATCTGGGACAACAGCTTCAACTTCAACATCTCCACCTGATATTCGTTCCCAATTTGGAAGACTCAAGATGCATTGTGCGCAATGCAACAGACTCATTTCATATGGAGAGCAGTCAGTCAACCTAGTTTGCTGTGCTGTAGACAACCACCGTGGCTAGTTCCCTTTTTTGTCTCCTCCTACTGTTTACTTTTGTTTGTCCTGTTGACATTTTTTCCCTCTTTAAAAAAATAAAAATATATAAAATAACAAAAAGAAAAAAAAAGTTATTTTCAGAACTAACTACTCTGGTTAAAGAAAGAGCTAAACTTGTATGCTAGTGTGTGAAAGTTTAAATGAATGTATGTCTAGTAGATAATTGAGTGAAAGAAAGCATTTGTGGTATATGGTCACCAAAGCACTGTCAACACTTAAACCTTGAGATCTATGAATAGTCACTGCATATGCCAGAGAAACTGGAAATTGTTTTCTACGGACATATAAATCTTTAACAAGCAAAAAATGAACTGAACAACGACCAATTTGTTTAACTTCTTCAATCTGATCAAATTTTATTTTTAAGAATTCAATACATCTTTATTCTGATAATTAACAAATTCCAAAACTTTACCCATTGCTCCATTAACTAAACCTTTTTCTACGTCCAAATTACGCCTTAAAATGACTCGACAGTTTTCTACATGCATGTAGATTATTTTCTAAACCAGCAGTTTTAGATATCGATTTTTCTAAAGAATCCAATTTTGACTTCAATTTTCTGTAAAAATAATAGTGATTCCTTCATGTTCTATTTTATCGATGGCTTCCATTTTTATTATTTCTTCATTTTCCAGTTTCAAAAGTTCTTCGTTGCTCAGAAATAGGGGCAGATTCAATACACATTTTCGCAACCTGCCCAAAATTAGCTCTGACCTTGCTTAAAATACAGAACCTACTAAGCGAAATAACTAACCAACCAATTTCCTTAAACCCTACGATCATCCTTCTGGGGACCCAATCTGATTCACCAAGAATTAAGGAGGAAGGGCTAGTCTTTATCGCAATGGCAGTATGGAGGATCTGTGTTTCCTCCGGTTGGCTAGACTCCGATTCCCCCTCCTTCGCACAATGGCTGGCCAGGTTGGTAGCCACATTCCACCTAGAAAGGGCAGTATACACCAAGAAAGGACGAAGAAAAAGGATGATAGGCTCTGAGGTTTGGGGGAAATGTTCCACCTGGAGTGAGCAACAAGGGCAACACGACTAGGAGATCTAGTAGGTGACGCCTTAAGGAACTCTTAACATGTCTCGCTACTTGCTTATACCTCTCGCCTTTTGCTCTTCCTCTTCTCTGTTTTTTTGTTTTGCGTCTATATTAACGGTTTTACAGGTCTTGAGGGGTGAGGCGTTGGAGGGGGGTAGTCTTAATTAAGTAATCTTCATTTGATTGGACATTGTATCGTGGTGGAAAAATAATAAAAACTTTAAAAAGAAAAAAAAATAGTCTTCTTGTGAGAAACCTCTTCCCACATTTCCTTCAATTGCATCTTTTCTGATTTTGTAATATAGGACGTTACATATCGAGCAACAGCAATGGAATTGTCCGCAATATAATGAATATCCATGTTAGCATTCCACATGTCCAGAAAAATTGGGTTGTAGTCATTGGCTCTTCATTTCTTCTTAAGTTGTAGGTATTTTTTGGAGACTTTCTTGTGTTGGTATGTCACAAAGATGACATAAAACTGTTCACTCTTCTTTTGGATATTACAGGCTGTGAAAATGCAAAACGACATTTGGTGTAGAACTTATCCTTAGATTTGTACTTTCGTCGACAGTATTTTCCACATTGGTGGCTTTGGAATCGTAAGACTTGTTCTCTTAAGTTATATTCTTCTGTGCTTATGGGTACAGCACATGTGGCATGTTGTTCAATAAAAGACAAAACGGTATCATCCGCATCTGTTCCAAATTTGGGGGACGTCCTTGATCCATAACAGCATATGTATGTGAGGAGCACCTCTTGCTTGATACTCCTTTTCTCCAAAAGAAATCCACAACTTCTGCAAGTGGAAGATTCTTTTTATTGCAGATAAAAGACATCATATCTTCAAATCTATTATTGAAATACCTGCATACATTAACAGGATCCTAACAGCACAATTTCCCAGGTATCTTGCATTTAATAGTTTTTATATTGGAATTTGCCTCTCGAAGAAATTCAAGTAAATCATTCCAAGCGTACTCAGCACAGCTTAGGGTAAGGAACCATGTAGGAGTTTCTCAGTTCCTTAGCATACATTTCAGTTCTCCATGATGACAGTACCAATATTCATTAGTCCCACTGTGACATGCCATCAGAATAATGAGCTGAGATTCTAAATGATCATCTCTCTGGTGCACTTTATCCATAAAATATTTTCCAGATACATTTTGCAGATGTATTCCAGTTTTTAAAATGTGATTGACTGCATATGAAAGTCCAGACAAGTCACTTTCAAACAAAAGATGAAATATATAAGGGATACATTGTCGAAATCTTGGATATTCTACATATAATCTTGTTGTCCGATATTCAGATGCAGGAACCTGCACAGGACGTTCATCATATCGTCCAACTTTTCCTGTTGGAAACAACTGCAAAAAACAATGAGCTTCCAAGCTCTCTTCCCTTTCACTCTTGGGACTTCCTTTTGCTTTTTTCAACAACTCAATAGTGTTCCCCATCACCTCTTTTGAATGAAGTGGATGCACACTGTAATGCTCATTGATTTCTTCACATCTTAACATATCCACTTTTTCAATGTGTCCAGTTGACGTTTCAGTATCTTCTGCTAAAAGTATTTCTTCTTCTCCCATGTAAACATTTTTATAGTATGTTTTCTTTTTTATCAAATACAAAGTTGCCTTCTGTACTTTGCCAACATCCACTAACTCCTGCCAGATTGTCTTATTCTTAGTAGGCACACCATTAACAAGAATAACAAGTGGTTCACTTTCTACACTCTCTACACCAATAGTTTCAATATTTTTCTTTAAATCTAATGGTAAATACACAACTCTTCCTTTTAATCCTCTTTGTAAATCTGAAGGAGGCAATTTACTTGTTTTAGGCTCCATACGAACAATAACCTTAAACGGGTGCACAAATTGAATGTGAATAGACTCATAGGTGTTTACATCTATCAATTCTGGAGGAATAGCAACTAACTCTAAATTATTATGCATAGCTCTAGCGGGCATTTTATTTTTATCTAATTTGTTATAACAATATTTACAAATAAGCTGATCAGAACCCAAATCAAAACAATTCTCTACCAACAATTAAGTTGCAAATTCCTTCCACTTATCATTATTTTCTTTTTTACTTTTTAAATACAGATCAACACTCCTAGTCTGATTTTTATAGTGAGTTCGCCGACAACAAATACAAGAAAAATTTGGTCTTTCACCTGAAATCACCTTAAACTTTGTAATTTCACCTTCAAAATTTTTTGTACAACAATTTTCCACATTCTCTCCAACATTTTCTTCTATTAATATCTGGCTTTCTTCACTCTCTTGTTCAAGACAAAAGTAGCAAAACTCAATGTCATCACAAACCTTCTTCACATCTGATACTGACCCACGCAAAAGAGCACTGTTCAACTCATTTAACTTTAGTGCTGGACTTTTTGCATAATATAATCTTCTGACTAACTTCCGCATTTGAGTATGATGTACTGCCAACATCCTGAAATGGTGAAAAACACTTTGACATACTTTCCTAGAAAGACTAGCCAGAAAATGACCTTGCAAACCAGTACTTTTCTCATTCTGCAAGGGTCTAATCCTTGCAACAGCTTAATCTTTTGTTTAACACTTTTTTTTAGTATATTCTCGTAAGAAATTGTGTAAAACATCAATAGATTCCTGTTGAACACTTTGACCTCCTGAGGCGGAAGCCGGGAGAGTCTAGCTAGCGCTTTTTAAAAATTGTATTACTGTGAATATAAAGTGATTTTAGACTTTATTTTACTACTTTGAGTGTGTATTTGAAGGTGAATAACAACTTTCCTACCTCGACCCCCCTCTGCCACGGGATACTTTCTCGAGTTGAACGCCCTGCCCGGGGACACGCAGGCCACGCCCACCACCTGACAGGCCACGCCCCCTTTAGACGAACGAATGCTCAAATAGCGCGCCACTCCTAGCGCGAGGCAGAACACTTTGACCTCCTGAGGCGGAAGCCGGGAGAGTCTAGCTAGCGCTTTTTAAAAATTGTATTACTGTGAATATAAAGTGATTTTAGACTTTATTTTACTACTTTGAGTGTGTATTTGAAGGTGAATAACAACTTTCCTACCTCGACCCCCCTCTGCCACGGGATACTTTCTCGAGTTGAACGCCCTGCCCGGGGACACGCAGGCCACGCCCACCACCTGACAGGCCACGCCCCCTTTAGACGAACGAATGCTCAAATAGCGCGCCACTCCTAGCGCGAGGCAGAACACTTTGACCTCCTGAGGCGGAAGCCGGGAGAGTCTAGCTAGCGCTTTTTAAAAATTGTATTACTGTGAATATAAAGTGATTTTAGACTTTATTTTACTACTTTGAGTGTGTATTTGAAGGTGAATAACAACTTTCCTACCTCGACCCCCCTCTGCCACGGGATACTTTCTCGAGTTGAACGCCCTGCCCGGGGACACGCAGGCCACGCCCACCACCTGACAGGCCACGCCCCCTTTAGACGAACGAATGCTCAAATAGCGCGCCACTCCTAGCGCGAGGCAGAACACTTTGACCTCCTGAGGCGGAAGCCGGGAGAGTCTAGCTAGCGCTTTTTAAAAATTGTATTACTGTGAATATAAAGTGATTTTAGACTTTATTTTACTACTTTGAGTGTGTATTTGAAGGTGAATAACAACTTTCCTACCTCGACCCCCCTCTGCCACGGGATACTTTCTCGAGTTGAACGCCCTGCCCGGGGACACGCAGGCCACGCCCACCACCTGACAGGCCACGCCCTACCTCCGCCATTATTTATCATGTGTTTCCATCGGAGGCGCAGCGGACGGGCGCAGCGGGGGCGCCGTTTGCGCGCCGAAGGCGCGCCTAAGGCAAGCCCGTCTGCGCCCGTCCGCGACCAGACCGCGGCCGGGGCCAGATATGCTGCCGGTAGTGGAACACATGATGGAAGGATAGCGTGGTCAGGTGAGGACCTTAAAGCGCTCGATCCCCCATCCAAATGCTGCCCTCACTCTACAGACCCTTTGACCTTTGAACCCCCCCAGATCTGTAACAACTGTGGGATAGCTATTGGCAGGGAGGCCTCCATGATACCCCCTAAGTACAAACCTCCACCCCAAACAAACCTTAGGGCAGGTCTACTTAACTGCAGATCCCTAGCCAAACATGCAGATGATGTCTGGCTTTTATTAGAAGAACAAGAATGGGATATCCTCTTTTTAACAGAAACATGGATCAAGGAGGACAACCTGACTTCCATTGCACTGGCAGTCCCTCCGGGATTTAAAATATGCCTCGCCAACCGCCCTGGGGAAAAAAGAGGCGGTGGTGTAGCCATTATTTTCAAAGAGCATTTAGTATTAACATCCTCAGCCCCCACTGCTATTCAAGGAATTGAAGGCCTTCACTTTTGCTTTCAAGTGAGCCCCCAGCTATCACTAGCAGGACTAGTGATATATCGCCCTCCGGTCGGCTCAGACCCCTCCCTAACCACCTTATTAGACACGATCGTCCAGAGTTCGCTTCTTCACCCCCTTTTTATTGTGGTAGGTGATTTTAATATCCACATGGATAAACCTGACTGTGCCATGGCAGAACTGCTAAAAACCACGTTAAATATGGCCAGTCTCAGATTGATCAATGAGGGCCCTACACACACGGGGGGCCACACTATCGATCTCATCTTCTCTAATATTAAGAATGTGTTCTCTGAGACTCCTCTCCCTCTGACATGGTCAGACCACTTACTCGTCCCTTTTTCACTAAACATTGTGAATAACATTCTTGCTACGAGTAAAAGCTACTACTTAAAGAGGCAATGGAAAAAACTGACCCCCGATACTATGTGCCCTGTCCTAGTGCAAACCTCCCCATCCTTGACAAATAATGCCAACACGGATGCTCAACTACTTAATGAATGGATCGGAAAGATGGTCTCCTCCATTGCCCCAGCCTCTCGGGCTCTATCAAAAAGAGACTCCCCCTCAGCTCCCTGGTTCTCACAGGAACTCAGGAATGAGAAAGCAGCCTGTAAAAAACTGGAGAGACTCTGGAGAGCAAGCTACGGTCTGGAAGAAAAAGCGAGGTATAAAGAAGCTTCCAAAAAATTCCGGAAAGCTATCAGAAAAAGTAAAAAGTGTTTCTATGCGGACTCGATTCTTCAGGCAGAACAGTCTAGCAAACAGGTCTTCAAAGTGGTACAATCTTTCTTCAAACCAAAATGCATTGAAAGAGAGGTTGTACCCACAGCTACGCTATGTGAGCAAATTTCAGAGTTTTTTGACCAAAAAATTAAGAAAGTATATGACTCCTTTGGTCCAATAATAAAAACTGTGAAGCAGGACCGAGCGAATAATGGTGGGCCAGACGAGACGCTCACCCAGTTTATGCACATCCCCCTGATTGAGGTAAGGCAGGAACTCATCCGCTGCAAATCCGGCTCCCCTGACGACCCCTGTCCAGCTAAACTATGGAGTGCCATAGCGGACTCGGTCGCCCCCACACTTCTAGGTATCTGGAACTCCTCCATCATGTCGGGCATATTCCCGGACATCTGGAAGCACGCTACTCTCCTACCCCTAAAGAAAAAACCTAATGGGGACCCAGATGACCTTACGAATCTCCGCCCTATATCTCTATTAGCTGCCCCGGGAAAAATGCTGGAAAAAGTTATACAGCGCCAACTGAGCAAATTTGTAGAAACCAACAACATTTTGCATGAAACTCAATCTGGCTTCCGCCCCGGCTTTAGCACAGAGACAGCGCTCATTGAAGTCGCCGAGTCTGTGAGGTGGTCGATGGATGCAGGAAACTCAGCAATGCTGGTACTCCTGGATCTGTCGGCCGCCTTCGATACGGTGGACCACGCCAGACTACTCAGCCGGCTGGCTGAGATAGGTATTCAGGACAGAGCGCTGGGGTGGATAAACTCCTACCTATCTCAGAGAACGCAGAAGGTGGCACTTGGAACGATTTCTTCTACACCTAAAACCCTCAGCTGTGGAGTCCCGCAGGGGTCGGCCCTCAGCCCCCTTTTGTTCAACATCTACCTGGCTCCTCTCTTTACGCTTATTGCCAACTGGGGCGTCAAGGCAATATCATATGCCGATGACACCCAGTTGGTATTTCCTTACTCTGAGATGACGCAGGAGTCGTTCTCTAATTTTAAAGGGTGTCTCCAGGATATAGCATACTGGATGAACACTAATAAATTAAAACTTAATGCTAATAAAACCGAAGTCATCTTCTTCGGCAAGGGTCCCTCCCCCCCCCCAGAATTCTGGTGGCCAACGGAGATGGGCCCGCCCCCTCCACCCAGTCACTCGGCAAAAAATCTTGGTGTGAGATGGGATGATAACATGTCCTTCTCATCCCATATCCAACAGGTCGCCGGATGCTGCCTGAGCAAGCTGAGAAATCTCCGAAAAATCCTAAGACTCCTACCGGTGAGCTGCAGAAAAACGGTTGTCCATGCGACCGTCACCTCCCGACTGGATTATGCCAATGGTTTATACCTTGGCCTTCCAAAATACCTGACTCACAAGCTTCAGGTAGTTCAAAATGCGGCTGCGAGACTACTACTGCGAATCCCGTTCAAGCAGTCAGTCTCTCCGCATCTCCGAACCCTGCACTGGTTGCCAGTAGCCAACAGAATAAAATTCAAAGCTCTGACGCTGGCGTTCAGATCTTTGCATGGCTCCTGCCCACAATACCTGAAAAATCGCCTCCCAAGATACCGTCAAAGTCGCGCACTACGGTCCAACGACCGTGTCCAGCTGGCCGTCCCGCGCGCAAAAAAGGCCCGTCTAGGCGGTCGGACCTTTTCAGCAAACGTCCCCGCTCTGTGGAACTCACTGCCTCAAGCAATCCAACAGGCCCCGTCTGAACCCTGTTTTAAGAAATTACTTAAGTCCTGGCTATTCACCCAGCCACGCTAGCTTCCCTATTCTTTAGCCCAGGTCATTTGTGTTCGACTAGCGCCGGGACACCTCCTTGTGAGGTAGCTGTTCGCGCTGTATAAAATCCAGTATTATTATTATTATTGTACACTACAAATACTACTGCAATCCCAAGTGAACACTGGGGCTTTAGGACGTCTGCCTAAAACTTCATCAGCTATCACTTCTTCTGCAATTCTGGAAACCACTTTCTCTTTCTCAATTGGACAACCATTGCTAAATCTCATAAGCTCGACCACTGGTGCCAACTGCATACAACAAATCATTGGTCTGAAAATAACTCTCTTTATTAAAGAAAGGGTCAGAACTTGAACTGTGTTTCCATTCCCCTAGAAAAACATTACAAAAATGAGTTGTGTTAATTACTCTTTTCCACTTACTTTTGACCTTCGTTAAATGGATTGGTTTATCTAGTGAGTGATCGAATTCTGTTTAATACTAAAATGAATAGTTTTCTTTTTACTTCAAAAGCCTTTTCAACAATGGATTCAATATGCTTCTTTTATTATAAAATAGTGCTCTCTTTTTATATTTTTTTGTATCTTTCAATAAATTATGTACTACTCTCTTGTAAAATATTTTCTTTCGAATCTCTTTATATTGATTTTGTCTTATTTTACCATACATCGTTTCCTTTGACTGTCCATTTGCTTTTTTTTGTTTCCTATTATTTTCAGAATTTTTTCTAGTTGAAACATTCTTAGTAGTTTCAGTAATCTGTACATTCTGTCTGGCACTACAAACAATTTTAAGAAATTACTTTGTGATCTTACCAGTAGAGTTTGTCTTTTTAGCCACATTATGTTGGACATCCAATAATTGTGGTTGAGTTTTCTTCAAGTAATTCACCTTTTTATGTTCTTTTCTTTGCCTTATTTTCTCTGGCATCATAACTTTATTTAAATGCTGAATAACATTATCTGTAAAAAATAATCATAAATAAATATATATTAATAACTTTAAAAATTAAACTTTTCTATTACTATACAAACACATTTCATATAAATTCAGACTAAGAAATTGTAGGCCTGAAGCACAAGTGTGAAGGTGGTTACACCACTACATGCATAGTCCAAAACACTTTGAAACACTCCATGCCCTAAGGCCTGGCTCACTGCATGAGTATATGCTTACTGACTAAAAGATTACAGTACTATAAGGAGAGACACTGGGTGAATTCTTAATTGGATGACTTTTACTTTAGTGAATGGATTACTGCATGATACTGAAAGAGTCATTGTGGGATTGGAACAGCAGTCACACTGTGTTTGCTAGAGTGTATGCATAGTGCTTGGGGAATTGTAGGCTTGAAGCGCAAGTGTGAAGGTGGTTACACCACTACATACATAATGCATAGCACTTTGGAGCACTCTATGCCCTAAAACCAGGCTCATTGCATGAGAACATGCTTACTGACTGAATAACTATAGTACTATAAGGAGAGACACTGAGTGAATTCATATTTGGTTGAGTTTTACTTCAGTAAATGGATTACTACATGGTACTGAAAGAGTCACTATGGGATTGCAACATCATTCACACTGTGTTTGCTAGAGTGTATGGATAGTGAATGGAGAATTGTAGGCCTGAAGCACAAATGTGAAGGTGGTTACATCACTAAATACATAATGCAAAGCACTTTGAAGCACTCCATGCCCTAAAGCCTGGCTCAATGCATGAGTAAATGCTTCCTGACTAAAAGATTACAGTACTATAAGGAGAGACACTGGCTGAATTCTTAATTGATTGACATTCACGTTAGTGAATGGATTACTACATGGTACTGAAAGAGTCACTGTAGGGTTGCAACAGCAGTCACACTGTGCTTCTGGAGTGTGTATATATACTGAGAGGGGAATTTTAGGCTGAGGCTCAAGTGTGAAGGTGGTTATACCACTACATGCATGGTGCATAGCACTTTGAAGCACTCCATGCCCTAAAGTCTAGCTCACTGCATGAGAACATGCTTACTGACTGAATAACTATAGGACTATAAGGAGAGACACTGGGTAAATTCATATTTGGTTGGCTTTTACTTTAGTGAATGGATTAATACATGGTACTGAAAGAGTCATTATGGGATTGGATTGGAACAGCAGTCACACTGTGTTTGCTAGAGTGTATGCATAGTGATTGGGGAATTGTAGGCCTGAAGTGCAAGTGTGAAGGTGGTTACACCACTACATACATTATGCATAGCACTTTGAAGCACTCTATGCCCTAAAGCCAGGCTCACTGCATGAGGACATGCTTACTGACTGAATAACTTTAGTACTATAAGGAGAGACACTGGGTGAATTCATATTTGGTTGAATTTTACTTCAGGAAATGGATTACTACATGGTACTGAAAGAGTCACTATGGGATTGCAACATCATTCACACTGTGTTTGCTAGAGTGTATGAATAGTGAATGGAGAATTGTAGGCCTGAAGCACAAATGTGAAGGTGGTTACATCACTAAATACATAATGCATAGCACTTCGAAGCACTCCCGCCCTAAAGCCTGGCTCAAAGCATGAGTACATGCTTACTGACTAAAAGATTACATTACTATAAGGAGAGACACTGGGCGAATTCTTAATTGATTGACATTTACTTTAGTGAATGGATTACTACATGGTACTGAAAGAGTCACTGTAGCATTGCAACAGCAATCACACTGTGCTTCTGGAGTGTATGGATACTGAGAGGGGAATTTTAGGCTAAGGCACAAGTGTGAAGGTGGTTACACCATTACATGAATGCTGCATAGCACTTTGAAGCACTCAATGCCCTAAAGTCTGGATCACTGCATGAGAACATGCTTACTGACTGAATAACTATAGGACTATAAGGAGAGACACTGAGTGAATTCATATTTGGTTGAGTTTTACTTCAGTAAATGGATTACTACATGGTACTGAAAGAGTCACTATGGGATTGCAACATCATTCACACTGTGTTTGCTAGAGTGTATGGATAGTGAATGGAGAATTGTAGGCCTGAAGCACAAATGTGAAGGTGGTTACATCACTAAATACATAATGCATAGCACTTCGAAGCACTCCATGCCCTAAAGCCTGGCTCAATGCATGAGTACATGCTTCCTGACTAAAAGATTACAGTACTATAAGGAGAGACACTGGCTGAATTCTTAATTGAATGACATTCACGTTAGTGAATGGATTACTACATGGTACTGAAAGAGTCACTGTAGGGTTGCAACAGCAGTCACACTGTGCTTCTGGAGTGTGTATATATACTGAGAGGGGAATTTTAGGCTAAGGCACAAGTGTGAAGGTGGTTACACCATTACATGCATGCTGCATAGCACTTTGAAGCACTCAATGCCCTAAAGTCTGGATCACTGCATGAGAACATGCTTACTGACTGAATAACTATAGGACTATAAGGAGAGACACTGGGTAAATTCATATTTGTTTGAGTTTTACTTCAGTGAATGGATTACTACATGGTACTGAAAGAGTCACAATGGGATTGCAACAGCAGTCACACTATGTTTGCTAGAGTGTATGGATAGTGACTGGGGAATTGTAGGCCTGAAGCACAAGTGGGAAGGTGGTTACAACACTACATACATAATGCAGAGCACTTTGAAGCACTCCATGCCTTAAAGCCTGGCTCCCTGCATCAGTACATATTTACTGACTGAATGATTACAGTACTATAAGGAGAAACACTAGGTGAATTCTTAATTGGTTGACATTTACTTTAGTGAATGAATTACTACATGGTACTGAAAGAGTCACTATGGAATTGCAACAGCAGTTACACCGTGTTTCCTTGACTGTATGGATAGTAAGTGGGGAATTGTAGGCCTGAAACACAAGTGTGAAGGTGGTTACACCACTACAGGCATAATACATTACACTTTGAAGCACTCCATGCCCTAAAGCCAGGCTCACTGCATGACTACATGCTTACTGACTGGATGACTACAGTACTATAAGGAGAGACACTGGGTGAATTCTTAATTGGTTGAATTTTACTTTAGTGAATGGATTACTACATGGTACTGAAAGAGTCACTATGGGATTGCAACATCATTCACACTGTGTTTGCTAGAGTGTATGGATAGTGAATGGAGAATTGTAGGCCTGAAGCACAAATGTGAAGGTGGTTACATCACTACATACATAATGCATAGCACTTTGAAGCACTCCATGCCCTAAAGCCTGGCTCAATGCATGAGTACATGCTTACTGACTAAAAGATTACAGTACTATAAGGAGAGACACTGGATGAATTCCTAATTGATTGACATTCACTTTAGTGAATGGATTACTACATGGTACTGAAAGAGTCACTGCAGGGTTGCAACATCAGTCACACTGTTTTTCTGGAGTGTATATATACTGAGAGGGGAATTTTAGGCTGAGGCACAAGTGTGAAGGTGGTTATACCACTACATGCATGGTGCATAGCACTTTGAAGCACTCCATGCCCTAAAGTCTGGCTCACTGCATGAGAACATGCTTACTGACTGAATAACTATATGACTATAAGGAGAGACACTGGTTAAATTCATATTTGGTTGACTTTTACTTTAGTGATTGGATTACTACTTGGTACTGAAAGAGTCATTATGGGATTGGAACAGCAGTCACTGTCAGATTTAGTACCTGAAATTTCTTGATATCCGCAGGAATGCCAGGCTGAAGATGATGCTAGCTCCCAACTCCCTCACACCACTGCGCCAGATTTCTCTTGCCTCAGTGACGCGGGGGAAAGGGGAAGTGGAAGTGACAAACAGAGAGACTGCCCACACTAGAATCTTCACCTCGAATGTTCAGAAGAGAAGAGAGGAATATTCTTCCTGCAAGAGTTAACACACATTACTAAGTTCATGCACTTTAATGAAAAAACTGTTAATTCCAAACTCCCTCTCTCACTCTTTCTTTACCTGATTTAGTGTGAGCGTTAGCCTCTCTCAAGAGAGTCTCTGTATGGAACTCTACTGCCAGGTACTATCGCCAAATGAATACTTGTTGAAATGCTGACTGAAGATATAGGTGGTACACAAGAATATATATATATATATTGTTATCTACTTGAAGACACAGTCTCTTGAAGAAGAGTTCCTTAATGTCCATTCACTTGTAATATTCATATGGCAATGACAATAGAAGTTCCAATGCGGACCCTCTGGTGGTCTGAAGAGGGTGCTCTTGAATAACGAGTAACTGCTCTATCTCCTTAAAGTCTTACAGCTGAGTTCTATGAGGCTATGGCTTCTCTGGTGCTCATTGCGTCATGAGCAAACCAATATGAAGTAACATATATTTGAGATAGTCTTTACTGCTGATACGAGTAACTGTTCAAGAATTTAACCAAAAATGTGACCTGATAACCTTCACTAAATAGAGTTCCAATAACAAGGAAAAATCTCACCAATGCTCGGTGACTGCAGCTTCTAGTGCACGAAGTCTGAAGAGAATAAACTGTCTCTGTTGCATACTATACAGGAAGGCTGAGGAGAAAGAACTGCGAGAGAACAAGCCAGCTCCTCAGCAGCCGTCCGTAGTACTGAGGTGAGCCGAGAGCTGGCAAATCTTCGGAGACCGGAAGCTTGACGACAGGAGCCGTCTCCGGGACTGGGAATTAGGAAGGTCTAAATACACCAATGTTCTAACGGGGTCTAAATACTCAGGTTTCACAGGAATAACCAAGGAGAGCGCGAACAAGCATCCGCCTCCCGAAAATGAACGGTTGAAGTGCGACGTTGCATTAACGCTCGCGCTCAACGTTCAGCTGCGTCAAAAATTCAATGGGCAACTAGAGCGCTAACCTCGAGGACTAACAGTGGCAACTTGGAAGTGTCTGTCCTGGCTCAATCTGTATATAGCGACCAAAGAGCTCCAGCTTGTTAAGGGGCAAGGGCTCTTTACGGGCAGGGAACACTTGTACCTGGGTGCAACTAACCTTGAATGACCTGCAGAGAGACCGATCCTGACAGTACCCCCCACCAAAGCCCCCTCTCTAGGCCTGTGTGGATAAGTCTTGTGAAACTCCCTAACCAATCTTGGAGCGTGGATATTAGAACTAGGCTCCCAGGATCGTTCTTCAGGACCATAACCCTTCCAGTCAACCAAGTAGAAAACTTGACCTCTCCTGATCTTGGAGTCCAGAATTCTTTTTACTTCAAATTCCTCAACAGAATCCACCAACACTGGAGCGGGTGGTAGAACCTTACGGAGATTAGGAGGATGTTTCCTGATTAATGAGACATGGAAGGTTGGGTGAATCTTTAAAGTTTTTGGTAAGAGTAATCTCACACTCACGGGATTTATCATTCTGTCCACAGGATAAGGACCCACAAATCTTGGTTGAAACTTACGATTTCCTCGCAAGCGCATATGGCGCGTGGAGACCCAAACTTGATCCCCAGGTTCGAAAACTGGACTCTCCTTACGACCCTTATCTGCCTGTCTCTTGAAAGCTGCCTTTGCTTTTACTAAATTAGAGGAGGCAACTTGGTAAGCTGATTGTAACTTCTGAATGACTTCTCCAGCCGCTGGAACATCCACCACTACTCTGCCCACCAACATGTTGGGATGCCTGCCAGAATTCAAGAAGAAAGGGGAAAACCCAGTGGCTGAATGTACAGAGTTATTGTATGCAAATTCTGCTGGACTAAGCAATGAAGGCCAATCTCCCTCTTGTTCCATAAGATACAAACGAAGGTACTGCTCTAGATCCTGATTTACTCTTTCCGTCTGTGTGTCAGTTTCAGGGTGATAACCAGTGGACAGACGAGAGTCAACCCCCAAACCCTTTAGAAAGGCTCGCCAGAATCGAGACACAAATTGGGGGCCCCTATCAGAAATGACAACCTTAGGAATTCCATGCAGTTTCACTATATGTTGCACAAACAAGGAGGCTAGTTCGGTTGCATTAGGAAGATTCTTTAGAGGGATGAAGTGACTCATCTTGGAAAACTGATCAACCACCACCCAAATGACCGAATTCCCCTGACAGGATGGTAACTCCACTATGAAATCCATTGACACAGTGTGCCACGGATAAGGAGGTACAGGTAATGGCATAAGGAGGCCCTGTGGAGATTGTCTAAGGCTTTTACCTTTCAAACACTGTTCACAAGTGGCAACATACTGTCGAACCTGAGCTTCCATACCGGGCCAAAGAAAGTTTCGCTTCACCAACTCCAAGGTCTTTACTACTCCCTTGTGTCCAGCCAACGGCTGATCATGGAACATTCGAATGGTTTCTTCTTGAAGCTTTTCACCTGGAACAAACATTTTTTCTTGAAAAAACGGTTTCCCATCTTTCACAGAGCGATTAGGACCTTCAGATTCCCAATTCAAATAGTTCTCTTTCTGAAATTCCAGTACAATCTTTTCCTCCAACTCATCGACCACAGAGACCGCAACTATCTTCTCCTGAGGAATGAGGTATTCTTCTTGTCTTGCTGTTGGATTTTCTCCCACATTTAACCGAGAAAGAGCGTCAGCTTTCCCATTCATCACTCCTGGTTTATAAGTGAGTACAAAATCGAAATCAGCAAAAAACAGTGACCATCGAAGTTGCCGTGGAGTCAAAGTTCGAGCAGATTTAAGGAATTGCAAATTTCTATGGTCAGTAAACACTGTAACCACATGTCTGGCCCCCAGTAGATAATGCCGCCACTCCAGGAAGGCATCTTTGACTGCCAACAACTCCTTGTCAGCGATGGCATAGTTGAGCTCTGCGGGGGACAGTTTTCGTGAATAATAAGCAACTGGATGAAGTTGTCCTGTCTTCTTGTTGCGCTGAGATAAAACTCCCCCAATGGCCAGATTGAAAGCATCAGCCTCCACAAAGAATGGTTCCAACGGGTCAGGGTGTTGCAAAATTGGAGCCGAGATGAAAGATTCTTTAAGAAATTGAAAAGCCTGCTCAGCCTCGGATCCCCAAACAAATTTTTCATTTTTTCGAAGTAAACGGGTGATTGGGCTCACCTTCTCAGAAAAATTCTGGATGAATCGCCGATAAAAATTGGCGAATCCCAAAAAACTTTGGATTTCTTTCACGGTACAAGGGGCAGGCCAATCTCGGATTGCCTTAAGCTTTGATTCCTTCATTGAGACACCGTCTGGAGAGAGTATGAAACCCAAAAACTCCACCTTGGTAGCATGAAATACACATTTCTCCAACTTTACGTAGAGCTGGTTCTTCAATAGGCATTCCAAGATGGTTCGAACATGCAAAACGTGCTCCTCAATATTCTTGGAAAAAATAAGTATGTCATCAATGTAGACGACTGCAAATCGATCCAAAAACTCCCGAAGGATATCATTTACAAAATGCTGAAAAGCCGCAGGAGCATTGCACAACCCAAAGGGCATCACCTGGTACTCAAAAAGCCCGAATCGGGTTCGAAACGCCGTCTTCCACTCATCCCCTTCAGCCATCCGAACCAGGTGGTAGGCTCCCCTTAGATCTAATTTAGTGTAGACATGGGCCTCCTTAACCTGGTCCAAAAGCTCAGAGATGAGTGGCAACGGGTAACGGTTCTTTCTAGTCACCAAGTTCAAGGCTCTATAGTCAATGCAAGTCCTCAAGCTCTTGTCCTTCTTGTGAATAAAAAATTGGGGGGAAGAAACTGGGGACTGAGAAGGTCTTATGAATCCGTTTGCCAGGTTCTTATCAAGATATTCCTTTAGATGCACATTTTCTGACTCCGAAAGGGCATAAATACGACTGCAAGGAAGTGATGCTCCTGGCTCCAACTCAATGGTGCAATCATACTCCCGATGGGGAGGGAGCTTCTGCGCTTCTTGTTCGTCAAATACGGATTTCAAATCTAGGTACTGCTCCGGTACTTCTGGCAGATCCACCAGGCAAATCATCTGAGGTTGATTAGCCAGACAATAAGATTCACTTGACTCCTTCTCCAGAGGAAGAGGATGAAAACAATGTTCCAAACAATACTCAGAATTCAAATCTACGGTTCTTTTGGCCCAATCAATCTTTGGGTTGTGTTCGGTTAACCAGGGCAGGCCCAAAATTAGCTGGAATTGAGGGGCGTCGATTAGACTGAAACAAATGAGACTGCAATGTTTTCCGGGACCACAAACCGAAATTACTTCGGTATCAAATTCAATCGGACCAGAGGATAAGGGAGTACCATCAACTGCCCGCACCGGCTCTGGTTTGACCTTTCTTACAAAATTAATTCCCAACCTTTTGGCGAAAAGAATATCGCAAAAATTTCCGGTGGCTCCAGAGTCTATCATTATGGCTACTGTTGCACCTTGATCTTTTCCAAACTGAATTTGACAAGAAAGAATGAGATGCGGAGCAGAGAACTGCATAGTATTAGAGAAGGACTGCTCGAGGGGAGTTGACTTAGATTCTGCATCCACCAGAGCAACTCCGTCTACTGGTGGAGCTTGTCTTTTACCCATGACGATGTCTTTGGTCTTCGAGGACACTCCTTGACAAAATGCCCAGAACCTCCACAGTACATGCATAATTTTCCTACTTTTCTCTTTTCACGTTCCTCCTTACTAAGAGGTCCACGGACCGTTCCTATTTGCATTGGTTCTTCAACAGTAACTTCTTCCTTAGCTTTTACTCCTTCAGAACGAATCCGATCAAACCTGGAAGGAATAAATCGATTTTCCTTTCGCCGCTCAGAACGCCTCTCAGATTGTCTCTGATCAATCTGAAGAACTAGGTCGATTAATTCTGACACATCTGTAGGTCTCTTCGGAATCCGAGCTAGACCATCCTTCAATTCGTCTCTTAGACCTCTGTAGAAAATCGCCGCTCTTTTTTCTGATGGCAATTTTGTTTCCACAATAAGTTTGTTAAACTGTGCTAAGTACGCTACTAATTCACGATTTCCCTGTTTCAAATCTAGAAGCTCATTGTCAGTAGTTTGAGAGATTGCTCTCCGATCAAAAATTCGTAAAAATTCCGTCTTGAACTCTCCAAAGTTGTATAGCACGGGGTCATTGGTGGACACTAAAGGCAAAGACCAGGCCGCGGCATCCCCACTCAGGTACGACAGCATGAACGCCACCTTGGACTGATCCTCCTTGAAAATGATAGGTTTGCAAAGAAAATGCAGCGAACACTGCGTGACAAACACCTGAGCCTTATTTGGATCACCCATAAATCTTTCTGGAGGGGCTAACGGGATAGTAGGGGACATGGCATGCACCACCTGTGTGGTAAGCTCAGAGGAGGATGGGGAAGGATTAAAGGTTTGAGACTTCTGGCCCCCAAAATCAGGTCTAGGACTAATTGTGAGTTCATTTAAACGTTGACAAAGGAAACTAGTCTCCTGATTTGATTTTCTAACTTCTTCTCTGGTCTCTATCAACTGTTTCTGTAAGCCTTCCAATATTGACCCCAAGGCCTTAACGTCAAATCCTTCTGCCATGGCAACCAGGCGGAAAGCAACTGCGGGCACTTCAATCTGTCAGATTTAGTACCTGAAATTTCTTGATATCCGCAGGAATGCCAGGCTGAAGATGATGCTAGCTCCCAACTCCCTCACACCACTGCGCCAGATTTCTCTTGCCTCAGTGACGCGGGGGAAAGGGGAAGTGGAAGAGACAAACAGAGAGACTGCCCACACTAGAATCTTCACCTCGAATGTTCAGAAGAGAAGAGAGGAATATTCTTCCTGCAAGAGTTAACACACATTACTAAGTTCATGCACTTTAATGAAAAAACTGTTAATTCCAAACTCCCTCTCTCTCTCACTCTTTCTTTACCTGATTTAGTGTGAGCGTTAGCCTCTCTCAAGAGAGTCTCTGTATGGAACTCTACTGCCAGGTACTATCGCCAAATGAATACTTGTTGAAATGCTGACTGAAGATATAGGTGGTACACAAGAATATATATATATATTGTTATCTACTTGAAGACACAGTCTCTTGAAGAAGAGTTCCTTAATGTCCATTCACTTGTAATATTCATATGGCAATGACAATAGAAGTTCCAATGCGGACCCTCTGGTGGTCTGAAGAGGGCGCTCTTGAATAACGAGTAACTGCTCTATCTCCTTAAAGTCTTACAGCTGAATTCTATGAGGCTATGGCTTCTCTGGTGCTCATTGCGTCATGAGCAAACCAATATGAAGTAACATATATTTGAGATAGTCTTTACTGCTGATACGAGTAACTGTTCAAGAATTTAACCAAAAATGTGACCTGATAACCTTCACTAAATAGAGTTCCAATAACAAGGAAAAATCTCACCAATGCTCGGTGACTGCAGCTTCTAGTGCACGAAGTCTGAAGAGAATAAACTGTCTCTGTTGCATACTATACAGGAAGGCTGAGGAGAAAGAACTGCGAGAGAACAAGCCAGCTCCTCAGCAGCCGTCCGTAGTACTGAGGTGAGCCGAGAGCTGGCAAATCTTCGGAGACCGGAAGCTTGACGACAGGAGCCGTCTCCGGGACTGGGAATTAGGAAGGTCTAAATACACCAATGTTCTAACGGGGTCTAAATACTCAGGTTTCACAGGAATAACCAAGGAGAGCGCAAACAAGCATCCGCCTCCCGAAAATGAACGGTTGAAGTGCGACGTTGCATTAACGCTCGCGCTCAACGTTCAGCTGCGTCAAAAATTCAATGGGCAACTAGAGCGCTAACCTCGAGGACTAACAGTGGCAACTTGGAAGTGTCTGTCCTCGCTCAATCTGTATATAGCGACCAAAGAGCTCCAGCTTGTTAAGGGGCAAGGGCTCTTTACGGGCAGGGAACACTTGTACCTGGGTGCAACTAACCTTGAATGACCTGCAGAGAGACCGATCCTGACAGTCACACTGTGTTTGCTAGAGTGTATGCATAGTGATTGGGGAATTGTAGGCCTGAAGCGCAAGTGTGAAGGTGGTTACACCACTACATACATGATGCAGAGCACTTTGAAGCACTCTATGCCCTAAAGCCAGGCTCACTGCATGAGGACATGCTTACTGACTGAATAACTATAGTACTATAAGGAGAGACACTGGGTGAATTCATATTTGGTTGAATTTTACTTCAGTAAATGGATTACTACATGGTACTGAAAGAGTCACTATGTGATTGCAACATCATTCACACTGTGTTTGCTACAGTGTATGAATAGTGAATGGAGAATTGTAGGCCTGAAGCACAAATGTGAAGGTGGTTACATCACAACATACATAATGCATAGCACTTCGAAGCACTCCATGCCCTAAAGCCTGGCTCAAAGCATGAGTACATGCTTACTGACTAAAAGATTACAGTACTATAAAGAGAGAAACTAGGTGAATTCTTAATTGGTTGACATTTACTTTAGTGAATGAATTACTACATGGTACTGAAAGAGTCACTATGGAATTGCAACAGCAGTTACACCGTGTTTGCTTGACTGTATGGATAGTAAGTGGGGAATTGTAGGCCTGAAACACTCCATGCCCTAAAGCCACGCTCACTGCATGACTACATGCTTACTGACAGGATGACTACAGTACTATAAGGAGAGACACGGGGTGAATTCTTATTTGGTTGAATTTTACTTTAGTGAATGGATTACTACATGGTACTGAAAGAGTCACTATGGGATTGACACAGCAGTCACGCTGTGTTTGCTGAAGTGTATGGATAGTGGGTGGGGAATTGTAGGCTTGAAACACAAGTGTGAATGTGCTTACAATACTACATACATAATGCATAGCACTTTGAAGCACTCCATGCCCTAAAGCCTGGCTCACTGCATGAGTATATACTTACTGACTGAATGATTACAGTACTATAAAGGAGAGACACTGGGTGAATTCTTAATTGGTTGACTTTTACTTTAGTGAATGGATTAATACATGGTACTGAAAGGGTCACTATGGGATTGCAACAGCAGTCACACTGTGTTTGCTGGAGTGTATGGATAGTGATTGGGGAATTGTAGGCCTGAAGCACAAGTGTGAAACTGGTTACACCACTGCATGCATAGTGCATAGCAGTTTGAAGCACTCCATGCCCTAAAGCCTGGCTCACTGCATGAGTACATGCTTACTCACTGAATGATTACAGTACTATAAGAAGAGACACTGGGTAAACTCTTAATTGGTTAACTTTTACTTTAGTGAATTGCTTACTACATGTTACTGAAAGAGTCACTATGGGATTGCAATAGCAGTCACACTGTGTTTTCTAGAGTTTATGGATTCAGAGTGGGGAATTGTAGGCCCGAAACACAAGTGTAAGGGTGGTTAGACTACTACAAACATACTGCATAGAAGTTTCAAGCACTGCATGCCCTAAAGCCTGGTTCACTGCAAGAGTGCATGTACTTATGTGTCTGCAAACACATTAACCAACCAAATCTTTCTCTCTTAATTTTCCCAAATGAACACTGACTCACAGTGTGATTCTAGACAAATAACAGTATCCCTTCGACTTCCCTGAAAAGATTACTACATGCTACTGAAAAAGTCACTATGGTGTTGTAAGAGCAGTCATCAACATACAAAACAGAGGGAATGAATGTTAATACTCATATTAAAAAGAGAGTAGCCTCTAGAAATGCTTTAATAAGAAAAAAATTGTTTATATGAAGCATTTTGGAAATTAATTGAAAGTTAAAAAGTATGGAAAGAGGCACGTTTACATAAACATGTGACATACTGAAACAGGGGAAATGTAAGCACCTGTTAACTGAAAAACGTGAGTTAAAAGTAGGAGGAGCAATAAATTGATCCCATAGAGTGTTAAATAACCGAAAAGTATATAAACCACACCCGTGGGATGACTAGTTCCATTTCAGAGAATCAATACAGGTGAAGAAACTACGAACAAGGTAATGATTCGGGGCAGTTGAAGTATTTTGATAATATCTTCCATTTCGTCAGAGGGAACATATTGTTAATGTATATTTAAAAATACATAAAACATTATGTTCCCTCCAGAGGAGTTGGATGAATTTAGACAGAGGAAGGAAAGATTATCGAAGAAAGGTAAATTATGCGAATGGGTATATGTTTGATATTTTTTTTAAAGAAATGCAAAAATATTTAAATGATTATAGAATATAGTATGTTTAAGTTAAAATGGAAAATAATAACGAGTTGATGAAAGAACCATTACATGAAATATAGGTTAAATAAGGAAATACTACGTGCAAGGTAATGATTACGAGCGATGGTCTCAACTTGAGTTTATCTTTCATTTCCACAGAGGGATCATATTGTTAATGTATAATTTAATTTACATTCAACTTTATGATCCTTCAAGTGGAATTGGATGACTTTCAACAGATGATTTAAAAGAAAAATAAATAATATTTTTTTTAGTATGCAAGTATTTCTTAATGATCGAAAAATATAGAATAAATAAACTATCGACGCAAAAAGGAAATCATTTGGAATAAAGGAGAATACTCTTTATCTTCTAGTGTGAAATTGGGTTAACAGTATTTATATTTAGTAGTGCTTTTACCAATTTTAACTCGTGAATAACAGGAGGATTATCTTTGCAAGCACTTGTTTTTCAAAAAAATAATATAATTGTGTCTTTAAATGTTAATGTTAATGCTGTCAATCTTTAAAAATGATTGTAAAATCTAATAATGACATGAAATGTACATAAAAAAGAAAGATGAAGTAGTGAGGGAGTGTTTGTCGTAGCACTTCTATTCTACTTTATCTGAAAGTAAAAAAAGCCCTAATATTAAAATAAGAATGATAGGGCAACACTTATATAATGTAAACATAAGGGATGAGTGCTTATGATAAAATAAAAAAAATGTAGTCCAACGCATGACACCAATGAATGAAAAAAAGATTTTGCATTTCACCCATATGATGAATATAAAAGACTCAATTAAAATATTTTGAAAACTTGTGCATTTTTCTTTCAAGGATTCTTTGAAGAATTATACATTTTAAGAAAGGACAAAGTACTCCATGCTAAAGGACAAAAGTCAGCACAATCATGATAGAATACAAAATAAAATAATAATTTTAAATACCTTCACAGTCAACAAACTCGTAAGCAAATATAGACAGTTTATGTTAAAAACTCTCTACCATGACTAGTTTTTGAAACGCATTGTAAAATAAAGTGCGTCACAAAATGGGTTACGTACATGATGAGAGTATTGAAACGTCACATATAAAAAACAAGCCAATCAACATTAGGATCAGGAAGGTAGAGTTAAGCACACAACAGCCAATCAAATGTTTTTGAAAATCTGCGCAAGGGAATGGATTGGTCAGTAATACGTCTTACAATGCTTCACAACCAATGAAAAAGATGTATAGAAAGTTTCTGTTTTTAACAGACGAGCAAATCAGATGACCTTGCGTAGGAGAAGGCAATTGTTGCTTACATTAAATAGTAACAATAAAAAAAGGGTAGTTTAAAATAACGCTGTGCAATAAAACACAAGGGTGTTTGACTAAATAAACTTTCCGAGGTGAAGTATAATCAACAATCTTAAAAAAATTATCCAGGATATTACCAGGCACGGGATTAACATTATCGCTGCATTAGCGATCAATCACGTGACTCACATTTCACCACTATCTACCGCTCCTTACTTCACTTGCAAAGTTAAAAAGAACATGTGTGACATTTGCATAACAAGTGTATTGTGATGTGACTTATTGAAGATGACTTGCTTTAGCAAGACCCTGAAAGGCTTTTTCCAAAATGAGTACGCACTTATCTGCAAGACCCCATTTAATGATTATCTAGGCTCTCAAAGATAAACATGCCGGAAATCGTCTCTTGTCACTTTCTGTTCGTCCAGGTTGACCATGAAAGTGCGTGTCTACTTCTCCTTTAACTCCTTTCTTTTTCATAGTAATTGTTACTTATACAATATACAGAAAATACCCCACAGATGCAACCCCCTAGATTTGGAATAGTAATTTTAGTTATACAGTCTCCAGCACTTACACAAAAGATGCACTACCCCTGCATTTGAAATAGTAATTTTTACTCCTACACTATCCTGCACATACCCTACAGATGCACCACCTTGGGGCTGGAATCTTTTTTTTACTGATACACTATCCAGCACATACCCTTCAGATGCACCCCCCTGGAGTTAGAATAGTAACTGTCACCCCTACACCAACATGCACTTACCCCACAGATGCACCCCCCTGGAGTTAGAATAGTAATTTTTAGCCCTACACTAACCTGCACTTACCCTACATATGCACCCCCCTGGAATTAGAATAGTAATTGTTACCCCTACACTAACCTGTACGTGCCATACAGATGCACCCTCATGGAGTTAGAATAGTATTTGTCACCCCTACAGTATCCTGCACTTACCCTACAGATGCACCCCCCTGGAGTACCTATGTGTCTGCAAACACATCAACCAACCAAGTCATTCTCTCTCAATTTACCCAAATGGACACTGACTCCCACAGTATCTCTTACACTTCACTGAAAGGATTACTACATGGTACTGAAAGAGTCACTATGGGATTGTAAGAGCAGTCACAGAGTGTTTAATAGAGTGTATGGAAAATAACTGGGAAATTATAGGCCTGAAACACAAGTGTGAAGGTGGTTAGACTACTACATGTATAGTGCATAGGAGTTTGAAGCACTGCGTGCCCTAAAGCCTGGCTCACTGCAAGAGTACATTCTTACTGTCTGAATGATTATAGTACTATAAGGAGAGACACTAGATGAATTCTTAATTGGTTGAATTTTACTTTAGTAAATGGATTACTACATGGTACTGAAAGAGTCATTATGGGATTTTAACAGCAGTCAACCTGTGTTTGCTGGAGTGTATGGATAGTGAGTGGGGAATTGTAGGCCTGGAGCACAAGTGTGAAACTGGTTACACAACTACATGCTTACTGACTGAATGATTACAGTACTATAAGGAGAGACACTGGGTGAATTCATAATTGGTTGAGTTTTACTTTAGTGAGTGGATTACTACATGTTACTGAAAGACTCACTATGGGATTGCAACAACAGTCAAATACCAAAATGCTTCTCTCAGAATCATTTGTAAATACACTATACCTTGTATAATACGAAAACACATTTACTAGACTATAGGAGCCTGACTCATTTTACAAATATATAAACAATGACTGGTTTCTAATCCTACCAAAATATGACAACAGAATAGTTTTTTAATCAGTTATATGTCTGCAAACACATGAAATACTAAAATAATTATCTCAGAATGATTCCTAAATGCACACAGCCTCACTGTGTGTTTCTACACAACCAACACTATCCCTTACATTTTATCAAAACACATTTACGTGACTGTACACATGCCACAAAATTTTCTAGTACACATTAGTATAGAGTACTTCTCTCAGAATAATTGCTAAATGCACACATACTCACTGTGTGATTCTAGACAAACAACACTATCCCTTGCATTTTACCAAAACACATTCCAAAGTCTGGAACGAGTACTGCATTTTAGTGTAGAACCTTGATTCGTTTTGCAAGTACATAAACAATGACTGGTTTCTAATTCTACCAAAACATGAGAACAGCACAGATTTTTTAATAGTTATCTCTCTGCAAACACATGAAATTCACAAATGCTTATCTCAGAATGGTTTCTAAATTCACACACACTAACAATATGATTCTAGAAAAAAATACTTCCTACACTTTAGCAGGAGAAACACATTAGTCTCATTAAAATCAAAATGCACCACATAATCCCCTCACAAATTAATAACTCACCTTTCGAATTGTTTTGTAGATGAAGAAGTATGTCAGTCACACACCAAATTTTATTGGACAGAATTTCTGTACAGTGCACCTGTTAGCACAACCAAAGAATGGCAAAACCTCCCTCTCATTTTGCACACATATACTTGTATAATCATCAAATCACATTGCTTCCCACATTAATTCAAAAGCAAACACACATTTCTATTGGTTACACATTTCAACCCTTTTCAATTGACATAGATTTCAACCCTGCCCCCAACCTGCCTTCTGCCTGTTACCATAGAAACTGTTCATGGAACACTTAACTGAGCACACAGGTCAAAAGTTCACCACACAATGTTGCTAATCAAAACAGCAAGTGTGCTTGACTTTTCAACATATCAGCTTATCCTATGTAATGTTCCTTTCAATCAGATTTTGTTAACCAATAAGAAACATGCTTTTAGAAAACAGAAACATGCACCCTATTTTTCACTGTAGAATGTTCTCAAACAACCAATCATTTATTTTCCTTTTCTCAAAACTACATCCTATCCACCATTTTAGAAATATCTTACTTTTCAAACTGCCATTTCATTTACAGAGACTATCTGAGTGCATCCAGACCTCCCTTCAAGATGCTTAGAGTGTGGATTGTGGGACACAGCTACATTTTTTGGAGCCAAAAGTATGCAGAAAACAAACGCATTCACAAAGACCCAAGTTTACCCAATGTGGACATTAAATGGATTGGACAAAGAGGGTTTAAGTGACACCTATTGATGCCATTGGTTAAATCCTTTATGCATCTCCAACACCCTGACCTCATAATTGTGCACTGTGGTGGCAATGACCTAGGCACTTTGAAGGGGGTAGGTCTGGAAATGCTTATGAAGGACACCTTTGGAGAATTGATGACACTTTTCCCCCAAATTGCCTTTGTCTATTCTAACATTTGCCAAAGGCAGAAATGGAACTAGTCAAATCAATTTTGTTCACAGATTGAGAAAGCTAGGAAACATGTGAATAAGTCTGCTTTTCTCCGACACTATAGAATGGGTTCCATTTACCACAACAATCTGCGTTTCAATATGCATGGCATCTACAGAAGAGATGGTGTACATTTTACAGATGAGGGTAACAGAGTCTTCCTTTTGAACTTTAGACTCTGCATAGGTACTTACTTGTAGGTACAAAAATCTCTCAATAAACAAAAGGGCTCTTTTTAGAGCCACCTAAGAACTAAACACAAAAACTTCATGTATATCTAAAAAAAAATTGTAATTTTTTACTTGGAGTCGCGCACCTAACGCTTTAGACTCGTGCACCAAACGCTTAGAAATCGTGCATCAAATGTGTTGGAATTGCGCACCCTACAGATTATGAGTCGAGCATCCAAGGTGTGCACACTAGGGGGCCACACTGAGCGCTGCGCTGTGTGCAAGACTTCTTATTTTACTGTAAAAAAAAAAATTGCCCCTATCAGTAATTTCTAATATCTCCGGAGACCCCATTCCTCGGGGGTTCTATAAAACGTTGGTGACCATCAGGGGAGCCACAATGCCCCCACAGTCCCAGCCAGCTCCCCGTGACCTTCGAGGTGGGCCACTATAGAATGGAGTCCATTTACCACAACAATCTGCGTTTCAATATGCATGGCATCTACAGAAGAGATGGTGTACATTTTACAGATGAGGGTAACAGAGTCTTCCTTTTGAACTTTAGAATCTGCATAGGTACTTACTTGTAGGTACAAAAATCTCTCAATAAACAAAAGGGCTCTTTTTAGAGCCACCTAAGAACTAAACACAAAAGCTTCATGTATGTCTAAATAAAATTTTAATTTTTTACTTGGAATCGCGCACCTAACGCTTTAGACTCGTGCACCAAACGCTTAGAAATCGTACATGAAACGTGTTGGAATTGTGCACCCTATAGATTATGAGTCGAGCATCCAAGGTGTGCACACCAGGGGGCCACACTGAGCGCTGCGCTTTGTGCAAGACTTCTTATTTTACTGTAAAAAAACATTGCCCCTATCAGTAATTTCTAATATCTCCGGAGACCCCATTCCTCGTGGGTTCTATAAAACGTTGGTGACCGTCAGGGGAGCCACAATGCCCCCACGGTCCCAGCCAGCTTCCCGCGACCTTCGAGGGCCGGCATTGCTTTTCCACATGGGGAACTGCTAACATGCAGCTCCCCATGTGGAAAAGCAATATGGTTTGGTTTCCCTGCTGTATCTTTCAAAATCCAAACCAAGGGGTAGATTAGGATCGCGGACGGACTTGAGTCCGTCCGCGACCCCAGAGGAGGAGGGAACGTCCGCATGGGTTGCGGCGTTCCCTCTGTTCAGATTAGGATGTGACCGCCAGGGTGGCGGTCACATCCTCTATATTTAACATTGCGGCGGGTGCAGCTTCAAGCTGCACCCGCCGCTATGTTAAAAATCCATGCATCGCATTTGCGTGCACAAAGCGGCAGGCATGGCGCGGTGCCTGCTGCTTTGTACACGCAAATGCTGGGGGTACCATAGGTACCCCCCATGTGCACCCTCCACCCCCGCTTCACCCAGGGGGCCCACAACGGGCCCCCGAAGTGAAGGTCCGTATGCTTTTCCACGGCGGAAAAGCCGCTGCGGAAAAGCATACATTTGACACCATCCTAATATGGCTGGCGGTATCTGATAGACACCACCAGCCATGTTAAAGCTTTTCCGCCGCGGTCGGAAGGCGACCGCGGCGGAAAAGCTGCGGACAGATTTCAAGACCCACCGCCATCCTAATATGGCGGCGGGTCTTTTGAGGCTCTGCAGCGGTTTTCCCGCATCCTCCGGGCCGGCGGTGGCTTCCGCCGGCCCGGAGGATGCGGGAAAACCGCGATCCTAATCTACCCCCAAGTTTTTTATAGGGCGTCGAAAGCCACAAGACTCTCACCCTCTCATAGAAAACAGCAGTGTCCCTAGTGTATATCCCCGGGACTCTGCAGGAGCCGGCCTTGGGGGTTGAAAGTCTCCAGGGCCCTCGAGAGCTCCAGGTGGGGGGCCACGCAGCCCCCTCCCACAATACACAAACCCCCGGGGAGTGGTAGTCCCCGGGGCTTTGGGGGCCTTGGAGCCCCCACAACCAAATCATGTTGCCCCCGGGATTTAGCCCCCCTGGGGGCTAATTATAAAAAAAACTCTGTTTTCCTTTTTTTTTTCACGGCAGAGCCCACGCCCTATTTTTACCCTGCCCCCTTTCTACATTTTGCACACTTGTTCCATTGACTTCTTCAGCCTCGCTTCTACCGCGGCACAAAATGGCTGCCAACAGTTCCTGGTTACGAATGTTGACAACCACTTGACAGCCAATTATCATTCAGCGCGTGATCAGAAGGCTGCTGCTTATGCTGCGCTCACGGTGCGCTCAGAGTCAGCGGATCCACCGCGCCCATAGATTATTTATTTATTTATTTTGTGTATTTATTGAGCGCAGTCCTGTCACCCAGAGGGCATCCTGGCGCTTGAACTAGAGCAGTGGCACTATTCACTTACACAGCAGTTTTAGGGAACAAGTGCGTTTTTAGCGCTTTCCTGAACGGAAGGTAGTCACTGTGGCTTCTCAAGGAGAGTGGCAGAGAATTCCAACATTTGGCCGCTGCCACACTGAACGAGCGGCCACCCATCCTGACTCTCTGAAACCGCGGGACCACCAGCAAATGCGGAGAAGAAGAACGTAGAAGTCGCGGGGCAGCGTACCAAGTGAACATGTTCTGCAGAGGTATTGGGCCCAACTGATGTACTGCTCTAAACACCAAGCAAGCGACTATGGTGTTTGTATATATGTATATATATGTATATGTATATATATATATATATATTCACTGAAAAAACCATAGGTTATAGACCATATATAGTTAGGAATTAGCATTTACAAAACCTTGAAAATTCACTGAAAAAACCATAGGTTATAGACCATATATAGTTAGGAATTAGCATTTACTAAACCTTATTTTACTCACACAAAACCATTGAAATTCCATATATAGTTAGTTGCACTAACTATATATCGCGCACCCGCAATCCACTGCTGATGATGTCACATATTACATCATTCATGACATGGTCAGTGACATCACTGATGACATCACTGATGACATCTCAAATGACATCACTGATGACATCACTGATGACATCTCAAATGACATCACTGATGACATCATGACACACCAATACCAGTTACTACATACGCACTCACTGATTCCTACGTCTACACACACATTCACTCATTCACCCATACAATAACTCATACATACAGTCACTTATTATTACAACACTATCATATGCACTCATACACCTATGCAGACAGTCACACACTGCCACTCATCCATGGAGTTACTCACACACCAAGTCAGTCCTGTAAAGAATCAATCACACTTCCATTTCTTCATCTATACAGTTAAACACAGAACACCATACTTCAGTGACATCACTGATGACATCACTAATGACATCTGAAATGACATCACTGATGACATCTCAAATGACATCACTGATGACATCATGACACACCAATACCAGTTACTACATACGCACTCACTGATTCGTACGTCTACACACACATTCACTCATTCACCCATACAATTACTCATACATACAGTCAGTTATTATTAGAACACTATCATATGCACTCATACACCTAGTCAGTCCTGTGAAGAATCAATCACACTTCGATTTCCTCATCTATAGTTAAACACAGAACACCATACTTTTCACACATATACTAACACATACTTACTCTCTTATACAATCACTGATACAAGTACACATTGATATGCACAGAGTCACACACCTCCCAGCCAGCCACACACACACTCAGTCTTCCATACATCCAGTCATTCTTCAATATGTAAAACGTATTTAAACTTTACAAAAACACACAGACACTAGATGATGTCATCAGTGATGTCATTTGAGATGTCATCAGTGATGTCATCAGTGATGTCACTGACCATGTCATGAATGATGTAATATGTGACATCATCAGCAGTGGATTGCGGGTGCGCGATATATAGTTAGTGCAACTAACTATATATGGAATTTCAATGGTTTTGTGTGAGTAAAATAAGGTTTAGTAAATGCTAATTCCTAACTATATATGGTCTATAACCTATGGTTTTTTCAGTGAATTTTCAAGGTTTTGTAAATGCTAATTCCTAACTATATATGGTCTATAACCTATGGTTTTTTCAGTGAATTTCATTGGTTTTTTAACAGCTAATATCTGTAGCTGTAAAATTTATTCTTCTTTAAATCCAAAAATATATTTTATATGTTTATGAATAATTATTTTTTTAAATATTTTTTTTTCTTCGTTCCCGCTTCGCGAATCGGGAACCTTACAGTAAAAAAATGTTCAGCAAAATAAAAAAAAAAGTTCTTTTCAGAACTACCTCCCCGTTATTAAAAAATTGGTACAATATTTGGAACTGTGCCAACCTCTATTTCTCTTAGTTCGCTTCCTAGTTCGCTCGCTGGTACGCGAACTGGAAGCGAACCAAAAACAGTAAGTATAAGGGAAGGAAACACACACTTATGTTAAAAGAAAGACAGCTATAGGGGAGTAAACTAGAGATACTATTACCCATAATCCACTACTGATGATGTCACATATTACATCATTCATGACATGCTCAGTGACATCATCAGCAGAGGATTGCGGGTTTTTTGGCAACATGCCTTATCGACGGTTTAATAACGCTGCCTTTTGCTTTATATAAGTTTTCAAATTGTATGAAATATATACCAATAGGTCTTTATGAACCTTTAGGTAGTGCTTTTGTTCATGAGGTCTGGTCGCTTCCATACACATACAGATGTTTCAAAGATGATCAAGAAGTTTATCTGAATGGAGAGGAATGCACTGAGACGCCAGATCATTCACTAATGTGTAGGCACATACAGTTACACGATTCATGCAACAAACAGCGACCAAATATGGCTTGCGTGATGCAAGGCACGCCAGTTCCTGCTATCATCCCCACGTTCAAGTTGTTGGAAAATGGTAGTTATTTGATGCTCAATAATGAAGATTGTTCTGAGTTAATTAAAAGTATTCCTTTTATCGTAACAGTAAGTGAACGGGTTATTTGCTGCAGAAATGTTCTATTTCCTCCCACACATGAACATAGGGAGTTTTCAATCTGGCCACAAATACCAACCTTGGGACACGTTTCAACAGCATGACAAGAATAAGAGCTCTTTTGTCTCAGAGAGAGGTGGCCTTGAGTTCGGCCCGTGAAACTTTCGTACTTCACATAGCGAACACCCGTACACAGGTTTGCCTTTCAATTTCAGCAACATGTTTCCGACTATCTTTAACGCATCCTCCACAAAATCCCTGGCACACTTTTTTAAAGTTGTTACCAGTGGTCTCGTGACTTCATTTGAGAAAATCTTTGGAGTCATCCCTACTCCCTTTCATTCCATTTTCTCCACTCTGGTTCGTGGATTGCATTTTTACTTGCATTACCAGCGGACGCTCTTGTACTTTTTTACATTTTTAAATATGGATGTCCCTCCTATGCAACCTCCGACCCTGCAGCTGCTGACACTGTTCCGCAATCGCATGCTAGAATATTATGGCACAATGCCGTTGGCGATATTAAGCACGGCATATGGATTATCTTTTCGGTTCTCCTACTTCACCTGTGTCCAGCCTGTATTTCACTGCCTGACCTGTGATTTCGATTGGGCCATTGATTTGTGTCTCTGCGGACCGGTTTCTCCTGACGTCGACTTTAATCAGCTGATGACTCCTATCATTACTCACGAGTTGATTTGTCCTGGCGAAAGGATTATGGCTGTGGCATTGATGCATGGACTACTTGGTCCCTGGAATTTACTGGCGGCAGCACAGTCTTTCTTGGAACACAGCTTTCTTGAAAACCCACCGAGCTGTCCTCTGATGGTGATAGAGGATCCGGTGCTGGGAGAGCACGTATGTTCTTTTCCGCTTTTAAATTGGATGGCTGAACTGTTTTCGGATGAAGACGGTGACTTCCTGTTGGAGGCTGTTGCAGCTTATTTTGCATACACAGTTATGTCATAGACCTTTTTCATGTTTCATATGCTGAGTACTAGCATTTCATTGACAATTCATTGACTTAATTGTCAAGTTTTTATTATTTACCTTGCCTATTGGCTTAAGACTCGATAAAGTACTTGGCTGTTTTATTTTTCTTTAGCATTGAATTTTCCTAGTTTTTAATGCTTTACCTTGCGGACCGTCCACATATAAACTTGCAATCTGCTCTCATGAGATGGCACTTCTATTATCTTATTCAGTTCGTTTCCGGATCATGAGGAGGTGTCATCTAGGTCCTGGATATCTTTACACCGTGTTAAGTTAGCATGGGCTCATTACCGGTTTAAACGCCATTTTTCCTTTTTTGCAACTTCTGCACACGACATTTAGTTGTTGCTTTAGCTTTCCACCTAGTAGTTCATCGTGGTTTACATGAGAATAATATGTTATTGCTCTACTATCTGCTTTGCTTGTTAAACTATATCTGTACAGCGAGTGCTAAAGTTTCAAGAACAACACGATACAGAATTGTTATGAGGTCTGATCTCCACGACTTCATACTCATAACATAAGTGCAACTTCTGCCAATTCTGGGCATGAGGCGGGTTTTATATTGCTTTGCCGAACACACATACACAACAGTTGATGCGGTTCACATGAAGAGAGAGCTGGTGTATGCTGATGTGATTCCTTCAAATCTAAGACACTAAAGTATGGGCACGCCCTAAACCAACACAAAGAGACCTTCTTAGCAAATAATATAATATGTGTATTAGGGAGGGTGAGATATAAGCAGCCGCGGGCCGTGGAGGGAGTTACGGTGAGGCAGGGAGGCGGGGAGGGGGAGAAGCAGGGTGGAGCCCTCTCTACCTTGCCCCTCCCCCTCCCCGCCTCCCTGCCCCACCGTAACTCCCTCCACGGCCCGCGGCTGCTTATAAGTGTTGCTAACTCTTATTCATTTACAGCATGTTAACATACTGTCACCATTCGCTTTTTATGTACTAGTAACTATGCTGGTAATTTTGCTACTGATAATATGTGTACTTGTATTCTCCACCCTGCTTCTCCCCCTCCCCGCCTCCATGCCTCACCGTAACTCCCTCAACGGCCCGCGGCTGCTTATAAGTGTTGCTAACTCTTATTCATTTACAGCATGTTAACATACTATCACCATTCACTTTTTATGTACTAGTAACTATGCTGGTAATTTTGCTACTGATAATATGTGTACTTTTATTATCTAAGGTACTACGCCTGAGAAGACGGCATTAGTAAATAAACATTTCAAATACACATGTGTTCTTCTTAACTCCATGTTCTGGTTTCTAAGAAATATATAACGACCGACTGTTCATGAGTTCCACGTATCCTGAGGTACTATAAGTTCATATTCTGGATTGTCTAAACATTGAGAGTTTGTTATATCCAATGTGACACTGTACCTAGCTTGCTAAATAGTTTTTGATTACTAACGTGAGTTTTGGGACACCCTAATTCGCCGAGGTTCCAATCCTCTGTCCACAGTTCTGTGTGAGAACAGAAACCCTGCGACAGGGGCACCCCCGACCCTTGCTGGAGCTTCATCACACTTGCGATACAACTCCAGCAATGCGCCACCTTTACGGCACAGATACATCACGCATCTGTGCTGTTTTTGCCCCGTGATGCGCCGCATTGTAAATGCAGCACACCATAGGTGACGGAACAGCGGCACAGAATGACTAACACATCCCTGGTGATGCGCCAGTCATCATAAATCTATCCCTATGCTTCTTATCTTGTTAGAGATGAACCGCCATATGTATCATCAAAGTTATTTGCATTTCCTAAATAGCGAACTTTAAGGAATAAATAGCGATTCTTTACCATTCCTAGTTTGCGATGAGCTATTTGCTAATTAGCCGAATGTAGCCCAATGAAGCCCAATGTAGCCCAATGTAGCCCAAAGATGGCCGCCAGACACACAAAAAAACAAATGTAGCCCAAATATCAGCCAGATGTAGCCCAACTATAGCCCAGTGACAGAATGACCAATCAGCTTCGCAAACCTCCGTTACGCGAAGCGGAGCGCTGTTACAGATATATATCTTTTTTTGAACGTTAATTTCTCAAAATCCACTGGAGCACATATATTGAGACCTAGCAAAGGCACATCGGGCTACCAGTCCCTAATATTTTGCCAAGTTTCGTGCAAATCCATTCAGCCGTTCAATTATTATTTTTATTATTTTTTTTTGCCCCGCGGGGCCCTTTTAAAACCTCCACATCAAACCTAGGGGGTCAGCGAGGATCTACTATGCCCCCTTATAGTTATTTCCCCCTTTGTTTTGACCTCCTCTTGTCTCTCGATCCTACCGAGAGACAAGATGGCGGCCGCTACGGACTGTTTGGAATGTTGACAGACGCCGGAGAACCAATCAGCTTCGCTTCACAAAGCTCCGTTGCGCGAAAAGTCCGCGAACCAGAGCGCTAACCGGTCCGCTGTTACAGATATATATCTTTTTTTAAACGTTAATTTCTCAAAATCCACTGGAGCACATATATTGAGACCTACAAAAGGCACATCGGGCTACCAGTCCCTACAATTTTGCCAAGTTTCGTGCAAATCCATTCAGCCGTTCGGGCTAAAAGTGAGGCCAACCGCCCTATGGAAAACTCAATGTTAAAAACACGTTTTGGGACCCCCCTTTTTTCTCGGCCCCCCCTTGACGAACCCCCCCCAAATTTTCAAGGGCTGCTCAGAAACAAAATGTGCCATTTTCCTGAAAATTTCAGCCAATTCCGTCCACAAACGCCAAAGTTATTAGACATAGAATTTTCAAAAAACCCATAGAGAAAAAATCCTAACTATATATACCTACTGGCGACCGCCAGTAGGTAATATATGTATATGCTTTTAACTGTAATTTTTTCAGGAACTACTGAACAGATTGACACCATTTAAGTAAAAGGCACAAGTCTGAACTGAGGACTACATCTCTGCCAAATTTGGCGTAATTCCGTTCAGCGGTTCAGGCTGTAGCTGTGGCTAAATTTCCTATGGGAAATTGCATGGGGAAAACACGTTTTGGGAGCCCGCTTTTGTCTCAGTACCCCCTAGACGAATCACAACCAAACTTTTAGGATAGGAGCGGTCTAGAGCGCCCAACGAGTTTTGTACATTTTGAGGCGATTCGTCAACCGGTGCCAAAGGTAATCAAAATAGAATGTTGTGGATTTCCTATGGAAAATAGGTCCTAACTATAACTACATACTGGCAACCGCCATGAGGTAATATATATATACATATATATATATATATATATATATATATATATATATAGGAACACCTCCTTCCGTGAAAAGAGAGAAGCCACTGCGGGGGACCAGGTTGGAGACAGCTTTATTTGAACGAACTCGGCAATATAAATATATATATATATATATATATTATTTTTTTTTAAACAAGCTCATCATACTGTACACAGTATGAAGATACATCGTGAGTACACACGTTTAGCACAGCATAAGTGGAACCCTAGAGGTGGTCAAATTAAATCACTAGAATATTTAAAGGGCAATGTAGTTTCACACCGACCAACAACAGGTAAAAACTGCTGCTGCCCTCAATCACTTGAGAACAAGCGTAATCCCCCAGCAGGTGCCTAAGTCATGTTGTAAGTGACGATCCTGCTGTAGCTTTTCCAGTCCTTTTACACCAGTATAATTAAGAGCAGCCACCTGGTGTCCAATGGCCCTCTCACCTCCAGGACCACATACATCACTGTTGTCACTCCCAGCCACTAAACTTGAATCACAGGGCATTCCTGCAGGATATGAAAAAAGAGCCCTCTTGTCCACCCCTTCTTGTACATAATGGTGTGTCAACTGCCCCAAATTTGTGCAACAGGAAGCACGAGTAATAAGCCCAATGTAACACCTTGAGCTGTATAAGTCTAAATCGGGCTTGGATGGCTATGTCTTGGGGGCTTTGTAGGGCCTCCACCCAATCATCATCATGGATGTCCCCAATGTCATAAGTCCAGGTGCTTTTCAAGGAGCCCAAGGGGCCAGGGGAGTTATTCACCAGTTTCTGATAGATTACTGATACTCCCTTGCTCAAAAATGGATCGGCTAGAACAGAGTCATCCCGAGGGTAGGAGCCGGAGAGCATGTTGTAGTAGTGAACTCAAAGCTGGTAGATATATTTTAAGAGGTATTTATTATAATGTAGCCATAAGTCCAATAGGTGAGCCCCACCAGGAGCAGTCAGCATGCTGCTTAGCCCCATAATAACTGTGGCTTTTCTCAACCAGCGCCCAACATTCCGTAGTGCATCACAGTACTTAGACATTCTACTAGAAAGGCAAGGGGCTTCATAGAAGCATAGATAGAAATGTACAATAAACAGGATACAACATGCCTCCTTTTCTACCATCACAACAATATACAATGAATGTGAAAGGAGGCAACACACAGCAGAAGAGTTAAATATAATGTAAAACAACTGGACTTGAAGAGTAAAAAAACTCTTAGTGATACAGAGAAGGAAATGAATAACCAAAATTAATTGACCCATTCCTTCCCAGTAAACAATGATGTAAAATAACAAGACTAGATAAGCGAGAACTCATACAATAGACTAGAAACTAGATTGAACTGCAATCCCACCAAGAGAATACTGCAAAATTGAAATTGAGACTTTTGAGAACGTACAAACTGGAAAACCTTGAGCAGAAATGACTTGACAAACGTTCCCAAAAAGACATGCATTGAAATGTGCAATCCAGCTACAGAAAACTGCACAAATAGAAATTGAAAACATTGCACAGTTGAACTTTGCAATACCTCGTGAAAATACTAGGCTAATTGAGTAATGTTGCACAAATAGAAAATATAGGATAAAGGCATACAAAAGAATGAAGGGGATAAGGCATTAAACAGTATGTAATAGCACTTTTGAAAATGTATAAGTTTGAGAATGTGCAAACCTGGACAACCTCAAGTAGAAATACACCATTGAATTGGAACAAAATTACACACATGAAATCTTGTACGAAAACATTAACAACAAGCGAAACAGGCCCAAATTCAATTTGAGAAAACATTTGACTTGAAAAATTAAAGTCAAGTCCAGGCATGCATGTGAATTTAAAAAACAAAATAATAACACTAGAACAATTTGCAGTAACATTTGAAACCATACATTAGCAAATAATAGCATTTTAAAATTGAAAAGTACATAAGCAATTATTAGCATTTTAAAATTAAGAAGTGTGGTGACACGTGCCTAAGAACTCTGCTCTGTCATGGAATCTGACCATTCAGATTCCATGACAGGCAGTTTCTCTCAGGGCCCCTGTAAGACTGAACTCGTCTTATCTTCTCTCATATAAATAAATCATCTTCAATACTAAGAAGTCTCCGAAGATCTTTTCAAGAAGTATACCACCACACTGCACATAGTGAAGCATTGAAGTCCAAAGTAGATACAGTTAACAAGAACATCTTGACAGGAAAACAAAACTTTGATGTAGTGCTAGAACATGAGGTAAACACCCTGGCTTGTAGAGCATGTCCTAGACATACTGTCAGAAACGTGGGGAAAAATAATTCTCTTTAAAAGGCACATGAAGAGAAATAGAGTAAATGTTGAGGCAAAAATAATTCCAGGGAGTCAAAGTCGTGCTCATGTTAACTTTTTTTAAAAATCTTTTTATTAAAAGTTTTTGTTATTACATATTACATACAGGACACGGCATTGTTACAAAAAACAAAATATATCGCATTGAGAGAGAAAACAGAAGTACATATAAAGTTAGCACCCAGTTAGAGAATAATCACAAATAAAAAATTCTTTTCTAGAATGTTCCATACATTTACTTATATACAATTAAATCGTGCTCATCTATGTAGTATCCATCTTTTATGTCCCTCATAATATTACAATAATGTTATTCCATACCCTTATGTTGTCCTAACTGAGCCTCATTTTACTCGCATGAAATTTTTTATTCTATTTCACCCTCTTTCCATCTTGTAATAGGGCCCCAAATTAGCTTACCCAACTTCCTTCCCCTTTTCCCTTTCCGTGCATAAATCTCTTTCTCCACATTATATGTTGTTATTAATTTGGCCAACCAGTTATGAAAAGTAGGGGGGATAGGATCGATCCATGCAGAGGCTATGCATAATCTCATAACTGATAATGCTACAAATAAGAATTCCCTCCCGGTTAATAGTTGTTGTTCATCCTCCACATTCACTCCTAATAATATGGTTCCGGGAGTTAGCACAATTTCAGTTCCTAATATGTTGTTTATAAAGCCTTCTATATCTTTTTTAAGTGTATGTAGATGTGGACACGTTGCAAATACATGTGTTAAATCTGCTTCCAAGCTTCCACACCTAGAACACTTGATACCCACGGTGCCACCCCATTGTGCTATTTTTGCAGGGGTGTAATATAAATGATATAGCGTTTTATAATGTTGCGCCTGCAATGGTGCCGAGCATGAAAGAGAATATCCATATTGCAAAGAGGTGCCAAAGCTTTCCCCGATAATATTAAGGTTTTCTTTCCATTTTCCGTTCCATTTGTCATAGTCATCCTGTTTTGATTTTGTCCGTTCAGCATATGTTATGTTATGTTATGTTATTGGCAATTTATAAAGCGCGCGTACGCCCGAGGGCTTCTTGGCGCTGGTAAGATAAAAAACATAACAGGAGGAGAGTCTGGCGGAGGAGTTATTTCGGGTAAGCTTGTATGAAAAGATGTGTTTTAAAAGCCTTTCTGAAGGCAAGAAGGTCTCTACTCTGTCTGAGGGCAAGAGGTAAGGAGTTCCATAGGGTGGCTGCAAGGAAGTGAAAACAGCTGCCGCCTTGTCGTTTTTTCTTGAAACGAGGAACTTCTAGAAGATCTTTGTGGGCAGATCTTAGGTTCCGTGGGGGGACGTATCTACCGATCAGCTGTCTGATAAATAGGGGTCCTTTGCCTTGCAGAGCCTTAAAGATAATGCATCCGGCTTTAAATTCGGTTCTTTGAGCCACGGGGAGCCAGTGCAAACTCTCGAGGCCTGGTTTGATAGGTTCCCATTTGGGTACTTTGCAGATCAGCCTGGCGGCCTGATTCTGCAGGTACTGAAGTCTCTTGAGTTGTCCTGCGGGTAGGCCTAGGTATAAACTGTTGGAAAAGTCAATATGGGAAAGTACCAGGGCCATGACCACCTGGATTAAGGCGGAGGGAGTGAGGAAATGGGCGATTTTCCTGATTTTCCTTAATTGGAAAAATCCAGAGGAGACCACGGTGCCAATTTGGGATTTTAGCGAGAGGTCCTCGTTGATGGTTATCCCTAGGCTTTTCACAGTGGAAGATTTTTTAGGGGGGAGGCCCATGTCCGATGGCCAGAAGTTAGGGCTCCAACTAATTTCGCTCTTGCCGGGCAGGATCAACTCAGTTTTCCCTGGGTTTAGTCTGAGGTGGTTTGAGGACATCCAGCTCTGAATTAGGGTCATGGTGGCCTGGAAGTCCTCCACCGCGTCAGGAGAGTTGAGGACAAAGACAAGCTGTAGGTCATCTGCATAGTTGTATGCAGTGACTTTATGCTTACTTAGGGCAAAGAGGAGGGGCCGCATGTATAGGTTGAACAACAAGGGGGATAGTGAGGAGCCCTGGGGCACCCCACAGAAAGACTTGACCTTGGCGGCAGAAAAGGAGCCTAAGCGAACCGATTGGGTACGTTCGGAGATGAACGATTTTAACCAGGCTAAGGCAGAGTCTCTGAGGCCCGCCTGTTCGACACGGTTGACCAGAATGGAATAGTCAACCGTGTCGAATGCCGCGGATAAGTCGAGGAGTACTAAGGCTTGATGAAGGTTGTTATCGGCGTTGGACCTCAGGGTGTTTTGGACTGCTAATATTACCGCTTCAGTGGAGTGACCAGGTCGGAAGCCCGCCTGGTTGGGTTGGAGGTATTCTGTTTCCTCCACGAAGTTAGAGAGGCAGTTGGTGACATGTGCCTCCAGCATTTTCGACAGAAAAGGCAGCAGTGATATGGGCCGGTAGTTCGCAAGGTCGAGCGGGTCGATGCCGGGCTTCTTGGTAAGGGGAATCAGTAAGGCCTGTTTGAAGCTGCTAGGTACTGTCCCTGACATAAGAGAGTCGTTGAGTAAGGATAGCATGCTGTCGGGCATAGCTCGACCAATTTCTTTCATGATATGGGGGGGGCAGATGTCCATAGGGGATCCTGATTTGACTCTAGACAATAAGGTTAAGAAGGTTTTCGAGTCGATAAGGGGGTAGGAATGTAGAGTTGAGGGATTGAAATAGATGTCGTCCACTGGGGCGGATGATGGAGATGTGAGGATGTTTTGCTTGATCGTTAAGATTTTGTCACGGAAGAAGTCATTCAGGGAATTGCATAGTGCTTGTGAGGGAACTACCGGGGGGGAAGTTCTGTCGTCGTTGCAAAGGTCGTTCACAATCCTGAAGATTTCTTTAGATTTGTTGGTGGAGTTAAGGACTTTAGATGAATAGTAGGTTGTTTTCAGGTTCTGTAGGGTTTTTTGATATGTCTTCCTGGCTGAGCAATATGCGGCTTTGGCCAGTGGGCAGTACTGGGAACGCCAGGTTCTTTCCTTTTGCCTCACTTCAAGTTTCAGTGTTTTTAGTTCGGGTGTAAACCATTTGTGTGCGTCCGGGCTCCTTGAGCAGCTAAGATGCGTAAGGGGAGCATAGATGTTAATCGCTTCGGTGAGCCAATCGTTGAGCCGGCTGTCGGCCTCGTCCACATTGTTGCTATCGAGAGGGGGGGAGTTACCCAAGAAATTTAGGAAGGCTGGCATGTCTATGGAGGACCATTTCCTAATGGTGTTGCTGGTTTGTAGTTTAAAATGGGTTGTCTTATCTAGCTGGAAAGAGAAAGTAATGCTGTGGTGATCAGACCAACAGCAGGGTTTTATGTCTAGTACAGATAGGGGTAGGTTCAGAGACCAGATTTGGTCGAGGCTGTGGCCCTTCTGGTGGGTCTCGGTGTGTATGTGTTGCGTCAGGTTAAGATCGCAGAAAAGTTCGCTCATCTCTGCAGCTTGGGGGTCCAACGATAGGTTGTCGAACCAGAAGTTTAGATCTCCAACCAGGAGTAGTTTAGGATGGTTAGTGACCAATGGTGCCAGTAGTTGAGCTAGAGCAGAGGGGAATGTAGCCATGGTTTGAGGAGGGCGATATAATAGGACCAATATAAGTGAGCCATTGGGGGTGTCAATTTTGGCGACTATGTTTTCAGTATTAGGTAAAGGCAGAGAGGGGAGCTGTCTGAGTTGGAATTTTTTATTGACGATTATTGCTGCTCCTCCCCCAGTTTTTCCGCCTGGGCGGAGAGCTGATAGAATATAGTAGTCTGCAGGAAGGGCAGCTAAAATATCTGGTAGTGAATCCGGAGTAAGCCAGGTCTCCGTCAGTAGCAACATGTCAGGTTGTTTGTCCATGAGTAGCAGAAATATATCAGATTGGTGCTTAATCATGGAGCGGGTGTTGAGATAGATACACCTGAACGTGTAGGTGGAGCAGGGTGAGGTCGTGCGCATAGAGTACTCGGGAGCAGGGGCGTTCATGAGGGAGGCAGGGTTGCCAATGCCTAAAAGAGAAATGCGTTTGGCGGCGTGATGGGGGACAGGTGGGCACGTAATAGCGGTTGGGCGCAATACCTGTAATTCAGCAGAAGTATAGATGTAGTGGCTCGCAGGGTCCCTGGCCCCTGGTCCCGGACGCTCGCGGACGAGCGCAGACGAGCTTGCCTTATGCGCGCCTTCGGCGCGCATTCGTCGCGCCCGCTGCGCTCGTCCGCTGCGCTTCCTGTGTAGGCACATGATTTATAGCTGGAAAAGGAGATGAGGGGTGGGCGTGGCCTGTCCGGGTGGGCGTGGCCTATGTCCTGGGCAATGGCGGCAGGGAAACCAAAACAAACCCTCGCCAATGGGAGCTTGTATCTCAGCTGACTGAGGGCTCGTGAGAGCGCGAAGTGCTCGGTGCAGGTGAGTGCAAGTTTTAAAAAGACAAGTAAATTCTGTCGCTTTCAATTTAAAATGTACAAAATCGCCTACTCCCGGCTCAAGCCTCAGGAGGTTCCGTTTTTTAAGATGCAGCGCTAGTGATCAGCGCTCTCTATATAGCGCGGGAAGGTAGGGGTGGGCGTGGCCTGTCCGGGTGGGCGTGGCCTATGTCCTGGGCAATGGCGGCAGGGAAACCAAAACAAACCCTCGCCAATGGGAGCTTGTATCTCAGCTGACTGAGGGCTCGTGAGAGCGCGAAGTGCTCGGTGCAGGTGAGTGCAAGTTTTAAAAAGACAAGTAAATTCTGTCGCTTTCAATTTAAAATGTACAAAATCGCCTACTCCCGGCTCAAGCCTCAGGAGGTTCCGTTTTTTAAGATGCAGCGCTAGTGATCAGCGCTCTCTATATAGCGCGGGAAGGTAGGGGTGGGCGTGGCCTGTCCGGGTGGGCGTGGCCTATGTCCTGGGCAATGGCGGCAGGGAAACCAAAACAAACCCTCGCCAATGGGAGCTTGTATCTCAGCTGACTGAGGGCTCGTGAGAGCGCGAAGTGCTCGGTGCAGGTGAGTGCAAGTTTTAAAAAGACAAGTAAATTCTGTCGCTTTCAATTTAAAATGTACAAAATCGCTCTACTCCCGGCTCAAGCCTCAGGAGGTTCCGTTTTTTAAGATCATTTTAAGGCATAGAGCCTCTTGATAGTACAATCTTCCCCTAATTGAATCAATTCCATGATCGGATCTTGGATAAATCCCAGTGGACCTCCCTTTTTGCTCAGCAAAAAACTCCTAATTTGTAAGTATTTAAAAAATTGCCTGGTGTGTAGGTTGAATCTGACCTGCAATTCTGAAAATTGAAAAACCCCCTGATGTCCCATTACGTCCCCTATGCTTCTAATTCCCTTACTTTCCCACTCACTAAATGTGAGACCTGAGAAAATCTCTTGTGGGAGATTTGGGTTATCTATAAATCTAGTATATACATTATATTTCCCCAAGCCAGCTCTTTTACTAAAGCTTTTCCAAATTGTGCATGCTGCTATAAGCGTCTTAAACTTTGTCTTTTTGTAGTAGCTTGCCTCTGTAAACTTCAAAAATACATTCTCCACTTCTATTCCAAGGGTTAGTCCATATATTGCTAGTGTTCCAAATTCACACCAACCTTCTAACTATGCCCCTCCCAGCAAGCCAGTCATATTTTGAAGAGCTGCCGCCCAATAATAGAGCTTTAATACTGGTACTGCCCAGCCTCCCCTCTCTCTCGGGAGTGTCATAAATCTAAGGGCTCTTCTAGTTTTCCCCTTTGCCCAAATGAATCTATTTATAATATACTCTAATTTTTTAAATAATTTGACATCAAATAACAAAGGTATGGATCTAAATAAATATAAACATTTTGGGAGGATCAGCATTTTTATTATATTTGTCCGCCCTACAATTGACATGTGTAGATTATCCCATCTGTCTAAGTCTTTCTTGACTTTCTTAATTAAAGAGGAAGTATTCTTGTCTACTAGCGAGTCCAAATCTGCCAAGATAGTTACCCCTAAATATATGCCTGTCTGCGTCACTCGGTTATCTGTACAAATAGTATAAGAATTTTTAATTATCTGTGTTTTCTATGTATTTAATTTATAGCCCGATATCTTTCCAAATTTTAACGCCTCAATTTCAACATGCTCTATAGATTCAGTAGGATTAGGAGTGATTACGGCAAGATCGTCTGCATAGGCTAAGATTTTACAGTGCCCAATAAGTGTTGTTAAAGGTATAATCATCTCAGAAGCCTCTATTTTGCGGATTAGTGGGTCCATATATATAGCGAACAAAAGCGGTGAGCAGGGGCACCCCTGTCTTGTACCCCTTTTTATTCGAAATTGTCGCGTATTGCCAGCGTTCACGCGTACAGTTGCTACCGGGTTTAGATATAGAGTCTGTATTGCTTTACGATAACCCTGTTTTACACCTATTCTCTCTAATACAAACCAAAGGTAGTCCCAGGAGACCCGATCAAATGCTTTTTCTGCATCAAGTAACATTACTGCCATCGGGTCTCCTGTGACTGTTGTAACATCAAATAGAGTTATTACTTTACGTATGTGGTGAGTAGTCCCTCTTCCCGGTATAAATCCATGTTGAACACAACTAACTATTTTGTGTATTACTCTGGCAAGTCTTGACGCTAGTGCCTTGGAGAATACTTTCACGTCTGCATTCATTAAGGTGATGGGCCTATAAGAACCTGGTTCCTCCGGGTTTTTCCCTTTTTTTAATATTACTACCACCTCAGCACTCTCCCATGATTTGGGTGCTGAGTCACCTGCCTGTGCGCACTGCATGATCTTTATTAGCTCTTTTTTCAAAATATCCCAAAACACTTTGTAAAACTCTATAGGTATTTGGTCAGGGCCCGCTGATTTCCCTGAGGGAAGTTTCCATACTGCCTCCTTAATTTCTTCTGTCAACAATACCCCCTCTAAGCCATCTGCATCGTCCTCGTCCAATATATCTATCCGGATCTCTTGCAGGTACTCCTGCATGTCTTCTTTGATTTTCTCTGTATCTCCCCCCGATAATTCGTCATCATATAACTTCTCATAAAAGGTCCTAAATACTTCCCTTATTTCATTCGAATCTGTATGCCCACTGCCCGAAGTATCTCTGATTTCTCTGACTATTCCCATTGCTTCTTCCTGTCTTGTCCGTGTAGCCGAAATTCTCCCTACTGACTCACTCAGTTCATAACACTTCTCTCTTTTAGTGGTATAAATTTTCGCTGCTTTGCTAGCTATATGACTCTCTGCCTCGCCTTTTACTTTCACAAGTTTTATCAAGGCATTATCCATTGGACCCCCGGTTAAAACACATGTTTCTAGATCCTCCTCTGCTTTGAGTACCTTTGCATATAGCTCTAAATTCCTCAATTGCTCCTGCTTCCGTTTATAAGAATTAAAGCTCTTCGTTTCCCCCCGTACCCCTGCTTTAAAGGCGTCCCAGACCACCCCCTGTTCTGCGCTATCCCTATTAATAACGAAGAAATCACTAATCCATTTATTCATATGTTCTATATATTTCTCATCTTTTAATAACTCTCTTTCGAAAGTCCAATTTGTGTAATGTCTAGCATTAGTGTTTGTTGCTATTGTAAGTACTAAGGGGTTATGGTCGCTAAGAATCTGTGGCAGCCTTTCAATATTTACGTTCGATATATTAATACTTGAAACAAAAAAATAATCTAATCTTACACAAATTCGATGGGGGGCTGAATAATATGTAAAACCTTTGTTATCCCCCATACGTCTGAGAGAGCATTATTGAAGATTAAACTGTGTAGTGCCTGATTAACCCTCCTTTTCCAACCTTTGTATTTTCCAAAAGAGCCCAATCCTAATCCATCTGCCCCATTTATGTTGAAGTCGCCAGCCAGTATAATTTTCGGTGCCCAAGTAGCTAACTCCACATCTAAAAATTGAAAAAATTCGGGGTCATCCTCCGTTGAACCATAAACGTTTACAAGCGTTGTCCACTCCCCATCTATCAGGCACTCAACCATAGCCCATCGTCCCCATTTATCCTGTGCTTTCTTCCTAGTCAAGGTATTTTTATTTCTAGTTAAAATAGCTACCCCTCTTTTTTTTACCCCTTGACTAGAATCTACTAGTAAATGAAATCCTAGATGCCTAAGAAAGTATGTTTGTGTTGCCATAACATGTGTTTCTTGAATACAAACAAAATCCACGTTCATTTGTTTTAAGGCTACTGATATTTTTGATCTTTTTTGAGCATCATTCAAACCACACACATTCCATGTTACACACCTAACTCCCATACCTTAACTTACAGTGTAACTTTTCCCAAATCTGGTCTCCTATTCACCCTAACCGTCCAACATCCTATAAACACTCTAACATCGTTAATTCTTATCTTTCTTTCTTCAAATTTTCGCTTCCCTACCCATTCTCCCAATTCTGCTGTTTCCGTTTCTAAGATACTTCTCTCTTTTATATGTCGTGCCGTGTCCTGTGCCCCCCCTAGATCCCCCCCAACTCCCTCCTCCCCCTCCTCCCCCCCCCTTACTGGCAAATAGGTCAATCCTGACCTATGTGTGACAGCCGAGCCCCCCCAGGGGACTTTCCCTCATCCACTCCCCTGTGCTCCCTTTCTTATATCCTTTATTCAAGGTATAAAGAACTCCTCTCCCCTTTTCGTTTTATCATTTTATTTCTTTGTTATGCAAGCTACTTGTCTTGTGTCTTCAATCCGATTGGATTGGGTATTCCGTTCCCTATGTGTTCTCTCTTCTCGAAGAAAGGATAGATACTCCTGTGCAACTATTTCAGAGAAAAACACTCTGAACTGACCATTACGTCCTACTTTAAGGCGAGAAGGAAACAACAGATATACCTCACACCCTAGATTTTGAAATGGTACTATAAGTTGCCTCATGCTCCATCTTCTCTCGACTGTTGTGTGGCAAAAATCCGGACGAGCAAAAAAAGTTATGTCCTTGTATGTACGTTTCTTCATTGGTTTGGCCTTCATAATTACTTCCTCTCTAAACAAATAGTTTCCGACATACACAAGAATAGCTCTTGCTCTTGGGCTCACGTTACCCTTTTTCTGCGACAGGGGAAATCGATGCGCTCATTGGACTTCCTTATCCCAGTCCCAGTTGTCCATCTCTGGAAAGGCACCTTTCAGCAGCTCCACCACAAAAGCTCTTACATCTCCTCCCTCTTTCCCTTCCTCCACCCCAAGCAATCTTATGTTGTTACGTCTCTGCCTGTTTTCAAAGTCTTCGAGTTTCCTCAATATATCAGACTCTGTTTTCTCATGCTCCTGTCTAAATTCCTGCATCTTTGCCACCTCGTCTTCCATTTTGCCAGTCCTCTGTTCGACCTCCGTCAATCGACCAGTGACTTCAGTGTACATTTCGTTTACTTTGTGTAAAGATCTCTGTATTTTCTTATTAGCACGTTTTGCCCTTTTACTTTCCAATCGAGCTTCCCCTTGCATTTGTTTCAATGTAGAAAGTAGAAGATCAAATCTGTCTGTGTCTGTGTGTGGCTCTGAAAAACGTTGGTGCTGATCCTGATCCTGAGCCTGAGCCTGTTCCCGTTCCTTGACCACCTTCACTTCTTGTGAGCCATCACGCCTTACTCCATCTTGGTGTTTCTGCGGAATGGGTATCTTATCCCAGTCAAGCTTTTTAGCCAGTCCTCTTTGTGACATACTCCCTACTCTACTAGATCTCATGTGGGACCTCCCCCTGGGTTTATAATTTTTGAGTTTCGGAATTTTTTTGGAAGCAATGTTCTGTTCCATCTCCAATGGCGAGGAGTAGTTGCCTGATTCTTCGGTGCCGCTTGACGAAGAGTGGTCTGGAGACGAGGTGAAACTTAGATCCGTTTCATCACTCTCCTCTTCCTCCTTATCATCATCGTTGCATATTGAGAAACACTCGTCGCTAGGTGGTCCTGTAGCAGATAATTGTCTGATGTTATTTATATTTCTATCTCCTAGTAAATGAGCTCAGGTCTTCTAAAGTCTGGTAATAAGACATCTTTAGCTCTAAGAGGTCTAGCCAGTCTGGAGGGCTTCATTTTGATATTTTCCTTGGGGATAGCACCACTGCTTGGGTTTGTTGCTGCTTTTACTCTCAACGCTGTGTTTGTCTCGCTTACTGCATTTAATGGAATGCCAGTGATTACTCTTTGCTGCTTAGTTGTCTGCCCTTGTTGACCTTGTTGACCATTATATTCAATTCCATTTTTGATTGCATGTGAGGCTCCTGCTTGTCTAGAGGGTGCTTCCCTTCCCCCCTCTGTCATGTCCGCCTGTATACTTAAATGTTCAGGATGCGCTGTTGTTTCGGTCACCCTTGTGTCTTACCATGCCCCTTGCGGGTTGCCTTGCTGGCAAAACACAGATTGAGGCACAGAATGAGACACAGCTTGAGATTGAGGCACTGATACGTCAGGGTCCTTCGTCTTCAGTGGTAACTCTGTTTCCCCTTCTTTAAACAAACAGTCTTCTACTTCCTGCACTTGCTCAGCTGGCTACGTATTCACTTCTACATCAAGTTGCATATTGCATTGCACTTCAGCAGCCTGCTGCGGACTGTGTAACTTCTGTGAAGCGCTGGACCCGTCATTAACCCCGCCTTTCAGAGCATTGCCTCCAGCCCCACCTATAAAGGGAGATCCAATCATACGCTCTGTAACTTCAGGTGGAGCAGAGCGCACCGGGATCTCTGCCGTCTCCACTTTCTCCGCTGTCTCCGCTCCTACTACTGCTCCTCCGTGAGACATCGTGAACTCTGCAGTAACAGGGTGCACCGCAATCTCCATTATCTCCGCGCTTACTGCTGAAGTCATCATCTGACCAGTGGACTAGACATGCCCCACCACGACATAGAAGAAAGCACAGCACATAAAATATGTCCTTGGATTAGGGCTAGAAACACGAGATAGAACTCGTGCACAACACGCCATTAATTGAAGAAAACTTTATTGAGGGTGAACATCTTGAATGAGAAAGAGGACCAAAATCTTGATGTGAGGCGCCAATACTGAGATGGCGACACATTGCCAAACTTTTGTGCCGGTGGCTGTAAGGTCAACCACACACCAAAACCTCTTAAAATTGACTCACCCCAAACATCCATGGATGTACAAGTAACGTGGGTGGCAGGGAGGAAATATCACTGCAGCAAATGTGCTTGAAATGAAACATCTGCTTTGTAAAAGGTCATAGCTATGCCTACCCACTGTATAAAATATGTCTATAAGTAGAGTCTTCACCCTCCCAGGTACATTTAAAGTACAAGTTAATGTGCGTGTCCCAAACGCGTCTTTAGATGTAGTTGATCTAAAGTCCTGTGTCAAAACTTGGGGCACTGGTTGATAGAGGGGAGGAGGTACTTACTGCAAAGTAGGAAGAATAGTAGATTCTTGAGGCACTGTAAAAGTAACTGGGAGGAAGGTACAATGGATGTGTGCAGGAGCACTTCGAGACAGGCTTGCCCTCACCAAAGGCATAACAGAGGTTGAATTGACACGCTTGACAGGTGAAATAGATAGGGAACTTACAGAGTATCAGGGACAAGGAAGTGAAAACTTTGATTCACTAGGCTTTGATTCTGGAAGACAGGAACCACTGAACAACTTGAAAATTGAGCCATATAGACTTTGGCAGAAAAATACTGCACAACTTGAAAACAAGAATAGAAATGAACCCCGTGTTTGAGTAAATGAATTGAAAATTGAACTGTACAGACCTTGGCAGAAAAATACTGCACAACTTAAAAACAAGAATAGAATTGAACCTCGTACTTGAGTAAATGAACACATGCATGCGCATTGATAAATAAACAATTGAAATGTACAGTTCAACTAGGAAATGCAGCAGACACCCATGCCCATAGAAAAAGAAAATTTGAAATGTGCAATCCCAAATAGAGAAAGCTGCAAACATGCATGCAAATAAACTTAAACCATGGAGTAATAGAACTATCACATGCATGTACATTGATATAATTGATGAATTGAAAACATGCAAGTACATTGATAACGTTTAATTAAAGAATGTAGAGTAATAGAAATCTTCCGAGCATGTAAATTGGGTAATATATATAAATACCTTAAAGTAAATTGGAATACGTAGTTACCCTACAGTGGACATTTGAGGCCAAGATCATGTAATGGTTAACCTTGAATTACTATTTAGGAAACTATGCAAAAGCATAAAATTATAGCATTTGAAATTGAGAATATTGAACTAAATGAAAAGGAGTACAGCAAAACTTGGTATTTGACAATTGAAAAGAACTTGAAATTTGATGGGACCTGAAGATGGCATGACTTGCAAAAGTACCTTTAGAGACAGCAAAACGTGGTCTTTGTAGTTGATTTCGAGTCAAGGCGTCCCTTTACTGGAAAGAATACAAAAAAAAACACCAAGACCTCCAACAAGGAGCAGGTACATGAATTTAAAATGGAGTTCACAGTCTACCATACATTGAGAATATAATTCTAGGATACAATACGTTTTGCTGCTGTGCATACAACCACCATCAGGCGGATGAACTCCCTTTGGTGCTTCATTAATGTATCAGCTCTTCAGATATACTTTTTCGACATGTTGACAGTTACTAGCAGTGCGACAAAAGGTTTTATTATCCTCAAATAATACTTTCAAGACATTCGTTCTGCCTGCCTTTGGAAAGAAATCCATATTGAGAAATGGAAGCACTCAAAATACTACCAATATCCACCAGGTGTCGCTGTTAACAATGAATTAAGAGACTTCGTTTTGACTAGACTGTGCTTTCCTGTGAAGCTTTGACAACTGACAAGTCTCTGCTCAAAGAAAATTATTTTGCTCAGCGTGACGGAAACTACCAATACTCGAGATTTCTTTGCCTGAAAACCGGCATGTCAATTTTCATTATAGTAAAACAATGTGCTTAACATCGGTACTGTTTGTGTTGTACCTAATGGTTTAAACCACCACAAGGCAAAATGTCCAAACTAGAAACACACATCTCATTCGTTCAGCTTGCGCTACTCTCAACATTTAATGTCCAGCAACTCAGGAGTTTACATTCTCTTCTTTGTCCTCGCGCTGGCTTGATTAATGAAATGGAAAAGTTACCTCAAAAATGGGAACGCACATGGTTGGAAACATGCAGCCCTAGTGTACAATCCGTACTGAGTCCAAGCGCAAGATGGCGTCACGTAGTGTACGTCGTGCCGGGAGGTTCACAGCACATTCATACACCAAACCATGAAGAGGAATCCAGTGGTCTGAAAACTGCCACATAGAAGACTGGAGGTAAGGCTACACGCGCCAAGACTTAATGATGTATCTTGCTCCAGGCTCGTGAAGATCCTAAAAAAAAACTGTTGAACTGCCAAGACGTCGAGAACAGACTGTGGTCCAAAATTGAAGTTAGGTAACTCTTGAAAAAGAAAAAAAAAATGCCCACAACACAAAACACATATAATACTGTGTACTCTTAATGTTGTATCAAAACACTCCAACGCTTGTTCCCAGGCATGTCGAGCAGTGTAGCTCAGTAAAGTACAAGAGATTCAATAACAGGGATGTCAGCCAAGTTTGAAGAGGTGTATGTTACGACTGAACCATCGATTGTCACGAGACTTGTGAAACGTCTTAAACCACTTGAAGGCATAACAACTGGCTGAAGACCGTTACAATGTCGAGATACTGTAGGAACACCGTCCTGTTGTTGAAAACAACCTCTTGCCCAAGCCACTCCAGCACTGCACTTAAATCTTGATTACACTTGTTCCAAACAACATGGCAAGTAGAAAGCAGCAGAAACTGGAGGTTGCAGGATACCAAGGCAGAAGGCAGTAGAATAAATGTGTATTGACATTTCCACAGCACACCTTACGAAGCTTAAATGTTGAAAACATCCACAGCAGTTTTGAAAATACACCGTAGGTTGTAGAAATGAATCCCTGCCTTTACCATCCCTCTTGAAATACTGTATGAGCAGTAGGTACTAGGAGGCAGCAGGAATTGTAAAGCAGCAAGAAGGAGCAGGCAGAAAGAATTGTCCAATTTGGGATCTGGTTGAGGTTGAAAAGCAGAACTTGAACACCATACTACGAAGGGAGACACAATCAGACAACCACCAGTTACCTTCCTTCTTGAAATGCTGCTGTTGATTTCCTTTGAAGTTGAAGAGGAGAACAAACTTGAATTGATAATATAGAAAATAGATCTGACATATGTAGGTTGGGGCGACCGGTGTAGTTGTCAATGGTGGGGCTTGGTGCAGAGTCTATATTTTAAATTAGAAGATTGATGAAGATCTTGTCTTTTTGAAGCTTGACTTCTTGAGTTGAAAATGTAGGTAAGTTCAAATCGTCGCCATAAAAATGTAGTAGTGAACTCAAAGCTGGTAGATATATTTTAAGAGGTATTTGTAGGGCCTCCACCCAATCATCATCATGGATGTCCCCAATGTCATAAGTCCAGGTGCTTTTCAAGGAGCCCAAGGGGCCAGGGGAGTTATTCACCAGTTTCTGATAGATTACTGATACTCCCTTGCTCAAAAATGGATCGGCTAGAACAGAGTCATCCCGAGGGTAGGAGCCGGAGAGCATGTTGTAGTAGTGAACTCAAAGCTGGTAGATATATTTTAAGAGGTATTTATTATAATGTAGCCATAAGTCTAATAGGTGAGCCCCACCAGGAGCAGTCAGCATGCTGCTCAGCCCCATATAACTGTGGCTTTTCTCAACCAGCACCCAACATTGCATAGTGCATCACAGTACTTAGACATTGTACTAGAAAGGCAAGGGGCTTCATAGAGGCATAGATAGAAATGTACAATAAGCAGGATACAACACATGTCTGAGCCAATAATAATGGAGCCTCTGATCGTACTCCTGACTGAGTGTTTCAAGGTCAACAATGCTCCATTTCTCCATACATCCCCCAGATGTTCTGTCCTGATCATTGCCCAACACGAGAAACCTGAAAGATTCAATACCTCTCTCAGCTTATGCAGGCAAATAATTAATGCAAGACGGTTGCTTGTAACACCAAGTATGTACAATACTTTTCACAAAGTAGATCTAGGAACAGTGTCAAAATTTAATTTAAGTCTCCAAAAGCCACAACTAAGACCTGTGGATACCTAACCCTTTCTATGTACCCAACATAAATCTAAATACCTGCTCTACCATACTGATATTTTTTTTTTAAACCCAATCTGAAAAGGGAGAGACCATTTCTTTCATTTATCCATTCTTTCAGCACCTTATTGAGCCCTGGGGCTTTCCTTGTTTTTTGCAAATGTATAGCTTTTCTACCTCTTTTAGAGAAAACAAAATATCCTCCTTATTCCCCTGTATTTCTTCAATTGTCATAAAAAATGATTCCCTTCGAGATGAAAGACCCTCTTTTCCTGTCTTTCTCACACTCTCAAAGTCCTTCACCCAGGGTTCTGATGTATAGGCGGCTTATAGAAGTATTACCAGTTAAGCTGCTGGGGGCAATTATGTATTAGAATGCTTGCATATCCTTGACCATGAGCTCTTTCAACAACTCTCTCAATTGTTACTCTTGTCAGTTCTCTTTCTTACCCTTACAATTCTGTGAGGAAGACCCTGTACCATTATCCCTAGGGAAGCATAACCTGACAACCACAACCTCCCCTCCCTTAACTTTCTCATCCCAAGCAGCTCCTACGACTCCTCCCCTGAAAGAAAGAAAAAGAAAGGGCTAACCCTACAACCTTGATGCCAATAACGTCCAGAGGGGGCGGACTTATGCACAACAGGAACCAACCAGGGGCTAAAAGCAAAAATAAGACCAGTGTCACAGAAACAGGAGGCGATGACAGATAGAGAAACCCAGAAGACGCAGAGCAGGACAGCGGGATAGCGAGGAGGCATAGAGAAGAGAAGGCGCTGTATATGCCAGCAGACGCGGAGCCCAGCATGAGCATGGAGTGGAGCACAAAAGAAGAGACACCCTCACATGCAATTGAGACTGAAGAAGCAGAGGAGGAGGTCGAAGCTCCAGGAGATTGGCATGAAGACTAAGTCTAGGCGGTGAACTCCAATCCGCTTGCGGAGTTTGCAGAGATTTCTGCACTCAGCATTATGAGGAGCTCACGGAGTTCTGAAAAACTCAAGTCAACGTCAAGTTGGCAAGTGCAACGAAGAAAAACTCCACCTTCCGGACAGATTTTTTCTCATTTGCGATCGTCAACTTTAGGTGGAAAATCAACCTCCTGTGAGATTTCTCAACGCAGGCGGTCAGATTTTTCAATGTGAGTGGTCGCGTATGCTCACGGCCGCTCGCATCGAGAACTGTCCATTCATGTTGAGAAAGCTGCTGTTCTACTCGAGCTGCATAAAGGAATCGGCGCCCACTTGCGCTGTGCATAGTGCTGTTCGCGATGATTGCACAGTGCAGACAAGCACCTGGCACTGAAAATCACCACGAACAGCATTTATCCAATGCACTCCGCCGCTTGCAGAACTCCTCGAACTCCGCCCAGGCGTGGTGAAGACTGGTGGTCACCCTGGGAGATGTGAAGATGCCGCCGCAACTGTGGAGTATGCAACATGGGGGGAGGGGAGGCTCTAGAGCAAATAAAGAGGGAAGTTGAGGGAAGTCTCTGGTTATTGTGACCCCAAGGGCCTTTTGGTTTTTATTTTCTCTTTTGTATTTTTATTTATTTGTTTTTTGTTTATTGGTGTTAACATGTTATAGTTGGCTCAAGGAGTAGGCCAAACAATTTATTTTCTAGGCAAGACACCATATAATTCAAATGATAAATTTGTCTAGTGACAGGGGTCTCTCGGTTTAGCTAATTTAAAAAAAAGGGATGAGTTACCGATAAGCAAAGTGGGGAACTAACCCTGCATGACCACACATGTTTCCTTATCTTCAGCACTATCCCCAACCATAACCTAAACATCCCAAAAGACGATTTTACGGCTCTACTAAGAGAAAGAAAGAGAATGAGAGAGAGAGAGAGAGACAGAGACAGAGAGAGAGAAACTTACCACTATCTACCTGTCTTCTTTCCCAAGTTCCTAGGGCCCGCCACTGAAGAAGGCTTGATATAAGAAGAAGAGAAAGAGAAGGAGTGGAATTAGCGACAGATGAACCGAATACATTTTACAACCTGCATCGCCCAAAAGACTTTTGTCTGTTGTTAAACATATTTGCCCAAAAAAAGGCCAAGATTGAGAGACACTTTAAGCCTCCTAGATTTGTTTTTGGCCCAGCCCTTCCACAAATACTTTATAGGTTTTCCTTGCTTCAGGTATTTTTCTGGTATCATCGCTCTTGAGTGCCAATAACTATTGTTTCTTGGAAAATTTGCACTCCCTATCACCCCATATTTGAACTACACATGTTAGCGATTCTCTGTTATTAGCCTGGTTGGTAAAAATGCATTTTTAATTTTCCAAATAGACTGTGATGCATCTACAAATTCTCTTGATTACTTGCAGATTGAATACTGCATAATGCCTCAATAGCTAGAATGACATGACCATATAGCAAGTGATTGCTTATTTCCCCAAATAGTTGCCCATTTTATCTCTCTACCGTTAATTGTCACAGTCACTGCGTTTATTTTGCTGGTACACAGTTGATTAACCAATACATCTAGCTGTACCAATAATATAAAACATACAAATACACTTCAAACCTGTGAGTCAAAGTCTTATCAAGCTTCTGCTGCAGACAAACACTTTGGTAGCCCCTTTCTCAGTAAAACTAGAACGAATGGACCTACTCAAGGGAAAAGTTGAGGTAGTTCTCAATACCATTAGTTGTTTTGATCTTGCCCGTACTTCTATGTGCTTGTGGCAATATGCAACCATTTCATCCTGCTTCTCTCTTCGAATCTCCAACACATTTTTGGGTTATAGCTAATATTTCATTATCAACTGTATTCTGCCCATGAAATGTAAGATATATCCCATGAAATAGTTTAGTGGTCCCAGGGCAGACCACAGACCCACAGCCAGTCACCAGGATCAGTAAAACACATTTGCAATTGACGGGTCTGACACAGTTTTTATTTTTCCTATAAATTGCAATTTACTCACCTCAGTTAATCAGTCAAAATCTGTCAGACCTAAATGCAGCCTTAGTATTTAGTGATTTTTGGAGTGCCGTTGCATTATATGAACTAACTGGTTAACCAAAACACAATAGTTTGTCTGCCAAGATCTTCTTTTTGGGCTCCTAAATTTTGAGGAATCTGTTTAGTCTATGCCTTAGTCACTGAGATTTTTGATAACGGTCATGAGGTCCTTGGTGAATTTCAAGAGTGAAAAACTAAAGAAATGTCTCCTCATCTCCCATTTGACTATTTGACTCTGACATTGACATCATACCTGTCATTTGGAAGGACATCCCCTCAGTGGCAATCTGGCAAATGGTCTGATAGTTCAGTCTGAATCCCCTGCCATAGAAAGAAATGTTTGAACGCCAGCCCTGTATTTATTACAGAGGTTCAGATCTAATGACTATCAAGGACCGCCACCCCTTGCCTCTCACATCAGAAATTTTGGAAGACGTACAAGTGGCAAAGGTCTTTCCTAAACTTGACATAAAAAGACTTTATCTCTGGATGTGGATTAAATCAAGTGACAAATGAAAAACAGCAATCTGAACACCTTTGCGACATTTTGAGTGCAGTGTAATTCTGTTTGGTCTGTGTATTGCCGCTACTGTTTTTCCAATGATTTATGAACACAATTTCTGATTTGATTCTCCAATTCATGGTCATCTACCTAGACAATATCCTGTGTTTTTTCTAAGGATCCTGCTGCTTATCATGTGTGGGAAAGTGCCTCTTTTGCATGGATAGACCCCTACTATTTGCCTGCTTTTAATGTGGTTTCACATGTGGAGCACAGGGTCCCTGCCATCCATGTCCCCTCTGCAAGTGCTCCTTCCCTAAATCGAACTCCCAATTGGTGTTCCTACACCCTGAAAGTTCCTAGTAAATGGTGTCCTGGGTATTTAGGCCCTGGGAGCTAAAGAGGGTCCCTTTGGACTCCCCTTGCTGGGACTGTGGCACTGCCTTTACGGCCTGAATGCCACTGTGGAGGAAAGAGTGACAAAGTCGACATGGCACCCTTCCGGAGTGCTCTGCATGGTAGCATAGGTAAGTCACCCCTCTGGCAAACCTCACAGCCCTAAGGCAGGGTCCACTATACAACAGGTGAAGGCATGTCTGCATGTGCAGATATACTCTTACAATATTGGGCACCATTTACTAATGTTGTAGGTGCTAGTAAAGCCATAAAGAGTACATGGGCTGGGAACTCGACAACTTGAGTTCCACAGCAGCATGATGGCTCCACTGAATACAAGAGTATTTGGTACCAAACTACTCCTTTCAATGAACCCACACTTATGGTAGTGTGGGATTAATTGCACCATGTACCAAGAGGGTACCCCAGAAGTGCCCCCTGAGACCCTACCGACCCTGATGTGGTCTCTGACTGGCTGTAGGTAGCTAGCCACAAACAGACATGTTTCTGGAACCTTGGGTAGAGAGCCCCTGCTCTCTGTGAGCAGAAACAATGCACACCCTAGGCAGAGTTGTCCTGCCTCCTTCACCTGGATAGGCCGGACCTCGAAGAGGGGAGCTTCAAAGGAATGCTGCCTTTATAATGCAACCTATAGCCTCTGCTTTTAGAAGCCGATAGCAGCCCCTGGTGTACACCCCCACTTTGGGATGGAAAACCAGCTGGAATATTAAAAAAGATATGAAGTGTGCCCACCTCTGCCCATCTCACCCATAAGGTGGAGGGAAGAGAGGTGAACCACAACTTTCAGTCCTTCCCATCTTGAGGATGGGCGACCCCTTCAATCAGGGCTAGGTCTATGCCCCCTCACCTCGGAGGGTGCTAGAATTAAGGGTTTAGTCACCCCAGGTAATGTTTCCATTGGCCCTACCTGCCACTCCCCTAAAACTCCTCCTAGATTTTGTATTCAGGTGGCTTACACAGACCAGGCCCTTAGATTCCACAGACCAAAGAGGAAGAAGGAAGACGACCACAGCAGTACCAGAAACTAAACAACTGCAAACAAACCCCAGCAAGACCCCTGCCACCTGCAACTGGTCTGAACACAGGACCTGCTGTTCTTCCAGAAACTCTGCAAGGCCTAAAAAAAAGCCCCAGGAACCCTTCAACCTTTTCCAAAGTGCCAAGAACCTCCCTTCATACTAGACACTCTAGTCTCCGGCATCCACCGGTACCAGGACTGCATTGGTGAGGATCGACCCTTGGGTCAACTCAACTCACTGGTACTAAAGATCTCCAGAACCGCAGTGGTGAGGACGAACCCTTGTGTGGATGCGACTCAGTGCTACCAAAGAACTCCATGACTGTAGCGGTAGAAGACTGGCACTTGTGTCGACTCGACTCTACTGGTCAGAAGAACCCCCCATTGCAGGATGTGGTCCATGACCTTGAGGGATGCTCTCAGCCCCACTACATGTACCATGCTCAGCCCGGTGCCCGACAGCCTATACCCTCCTTGCAAGTGGTCCTGCCAACTCCTGCACTGCCTGCCCGACCTCGACCTCCCCATTACAGTACGACTGCAGCGGACCTTCACCATCCGATCAACAGCAGCCAGCTGCCGGCTACAGCGACGGTAACCGTGTTGGGGGTCTGCTGAAAACCAATGCGCTTCATTGCTCTCAGTGGACTGCAAGGGTACATCTTATTGCCGGTATAAACCACCTCATTGTAGATACTAAATCCCGCACTGCTTGGGTGCCACCAGTCTCCCTGCTTGCAGTGTTGGCCTAAGACAGCCAAAGACTGGACTGGAACTGCAATTGTTTTCCTCCACAGGTGAAAATTTAACTCCTATGATATTTGTGCTGTCAAACTTCTGAAACCTGAAAAGTATTTTTAATGCGAACATTATTTACCGAAATGCGAATATCTCGGGTTTAAAATAAAATATAAACAAAGTATAATTTTCTAAAGTTGGTCTGGATCTGCTTCTTGAGTCGTGTGTCCATTATTGATCATTATTGTGAAATAAATGTCCTACACTCCTCTGTGTTAGGCCTAAGGCTTCTCGACCACACTACCACAAATAGAGCACTTTGGTTTTTACATTGAGCCCTCTATACTTTTGGGGCACACCTGGACTCTTTGAATGGTATTACCACCTAGTGGCAATATCATATACAGAGCCAGCTTCCTACACCATGTTAAGAAAGTGCTCAATAGAAAACACTGCTGGTCATAGCCTAAAGGTGCTTGTTTGAAAAGGATTCTGTAGAGTATCTAGGTGACAACCTTTCATTAAAGGGGATTTCCATGAACAACCGAAAGGTCAAGCCATTCTTGAGTGGCCTTTTCCTTCTTCCGTAAAGGAAACATAGAGTGTTCTTGGTCTGGCAAACTATTATTGTAAATTCATTAAGATCTTTTCCAAGCTTGTTTCGCTGATTACAGATCTTCTAAATACGAACAAGACGTTTCTCTGGAGTAAGGATGGCACCCTAGACTTTAAAAGACTGAAAGCTGAGTTTGCCTGAGCTCAATTCTTGCAACAACCTTGGTCTCTAGACCTTTTATTCTTGAGGCAGAAGCATGGGCCCTTTCTGTTTAGGAGTTTTGAGTATGGGAGCAGTGTTAATTCACCCAGGTCATGATGGTGAAGAGCATTTCATCACCTTCTTCTTCAATACATTTTCTCCAGCAAAAAAGGACTATTTCATTCTGGACAAAGAATACCAACCTTTATGAAATTGAGACATTTCTTACTAGAGGACATAACATCAAATTACTGTCCATACTGATCATAGAAACCTTTAAGTACTTCAAAGAGGCTCACTGCCAGAATAGTAGGCAAGCCTGCTGGGCCTTCGTTTTTCAACAATTTGAATTCTTCCTTACTTGTATTTATGGAGGTGAAACTGTTTGCACAGACTTATCTTCCAGGCGGTACACTGAATTAGAGAATTTCAAAATTATAGAGAAGATAATTGTCCCTCAGGCCTTCATTTCTGTTGCAACTACCAGACTTCTTGAATCAATCCGTAAATAATCCAGATGATTTAATCTATGTAAATTGAAACAACTGTATCCCCAACTCCAGTTAAAGAACGTCAATGGTATAATTTTGGTGCAAAATAGACCCTTTATTCCAAAATATTGTATAAATTACACATGAAAATATAACAGAAATTTTTACTCAATGTCATGATGCTCTAGTGTATAAACACAGACGTTGGTGGGCTACTGCAGATCATATCAGGATGAAATGTTGGTGCTCTTCTCTTCATCAAGATGTTGTAAAGATTCATCAAGTTCTTTGACATCTAAAACACAAAGAGAAAAGAGGATCACCTTCGTCTCTTGAAATTCCTTCCAATCCTTGGGAGATTAAATGGCTAATTTTTCTGCTCTTCATAAATTACCAACTGTGACAGAAATGGCTGACATGTGTTATTCTGATATTCATAGGTTGCCTTAGGAAATCATTACAGATCATATCTCTCAATATGTCTCCAAGTTTTAGAAATTCCTATGTCTTGAGCTTGGCATCCAAAGACCAGTAACTTCTGGACACCAACCTAAATCTCATTGACACATGGAAAGGAATAATACAATTCTAGAAGAGTTCCTAAATTGTCACATGTCAGCCACCTAATACAACTAGAAAACTTTTTTATTTCACCGGGGTTTGCTTACAGTAATGGTTTTCATACCTCCTCTTGGTATTTCCCTTTTTCCCCTTAATCATGTTCCATCCTCAAACGATTCCATACCCCTTAGAAACTGAAGATCCTGTACTTCCAGTTTGAAAATCTTAACAGGTATTAAAGAAAATTCAAGAAACGCTATTCCTCAATTTACATAATTATAATTCCCCACAAAGGTTTGACCTGCTTCTTCCTATAAGGTTGTCGACAGAATCTTTGCTATCCTTCATCAACCTAGTTCACTCAATCTGTTGGCCTAAATTTTCTAGACATTATGGGCCTTCTGTAATGTCTAAGACTATAAACCCTGTCACAGTACAACTCAAACTGTGCTATTCCTGAAAGGCTCATACGTCCTTTCCTGTTTCCCACCTAAAACCCTATCTCTGTTGTAGCGATCATTATTTCAATGGATACCAGGCCCCATACTATTTAATTTGCCTGAGAATGGAGTCCAAGAAATATGTGATTCCTGGTACTTAAGAGTGAAACTTCAGTATGTTATTATAATCCCTCGGACCATTCCTGGGAACCTGCAGACCAAGTTCTTGCTCCCCATTTGACTAGGAAATTTTGTTCTAAGAACTTCCATAAACCAGGAGTCCTAAGGTGAGGCAGAATGTAAGGATATTATCCTTACCTTTCCACCACGCTTGGGTTGGCACAGCAACTACCCTCTTTCTCCACCAGCTCAGCTCAAGCTGCTAAGCGGAAGCTTCCCTCTTCAGCACTGGGGTGCGGAGCACCTTGATCTGCATGGATGCAGCAGGTCCCTGGCTGAGAACCATGTTTGTTGTTGTGCACATGTTGGGACCCATCTGTGCTAAGAGTCATCGGTCGAGTTTTTAATGTATAGTAAAAAGAAGAATTTGAAGAATGTTGTATGAAGGAAAACAATGTCATAGTGTTTTTAAAAGGGATAAACTAGTAAATAACATTTAGAAACAGAGGAATTTTCACTACATGCATATGAATACTTTTAATGTAATAATTTGTCAGTTCCTTCCCAGTTCAAGATAGCTGTACCTTATGGAATGATGTCATGTCCTGTTCTTCATTATAAAAGGATTCCCATTATTAGTCCAGTTGTGTCTCAATTGTACCTGGATCATTGCTAACTCACTGGACTTCGTAGACTATGGGACAGATTTACAATAAGTGGCGCATCCCTGCATATCAGCAGGGATGCGCCACTTATTGTGCGCCATGCCTCCGCCATCATTGATGCGCCGCATTTACAATGCGGCGCACCAATGGGCATAAACGGCATAGATGTGTGACGCATCTGTGCCGTAAAGGCGGCGCATTGCTGGAGTTGCGTCGCAAGCGCAACGCAGCTCCAGCAAGGCTCTGGGGGGGCCCTATCTTCTTAATGCTGCGTCAATCCTTCGCCTGCTTCAAGCAGGCGCAGGGTTTTGACGCAGCATGGGCCCCAAAGTGACTGAGTGAAATCTTGCAGATTTTACTCAGCCACTTTTAGGAGGCGTTCCTGCGCCGGAACGCCTCCCCTGCGCAGGAACTCCTCCTTCTGGCACAGGGCTTTACAACGTGATGCATCTCCCAGATGCGTCACGTTTTAAGTACGCCGCACCATGGCGCATCTTTTGCGCTGCCGCGGCGTCACAAAAGTGACGCAACGGTGGCGTAAAAGGGGCGCAATGGGCTTGTAAATCTGCCCCCCAGTGTTCTCTCAAGCTCCTGCACTTTTTCTCAGCTTGTGGTCCTGCTGCGTAGCCTCGTCAGCTGGAAGGTTTTTCTGGTCTCCAGTTTTTCTCCTTTTTGCTTGATTATTTTCTGGTGCATTGCTAGATTTCCTGCTCAAATCTGGTGGCTGACACTGCCTCTGGAGATCAAAAGCCTTTCTGTTCAAATGAATAGGATACTCCAAGAATTGTCAAGAAGACCAGTAATTGATAATTTTCAATGCAGCTGATTTGGCTATTCAATAAGAAAGTATTGTGATACCATACTAAATGTAATAATTGTTATCTCCGACTAGGGAACACCCAAAAAGCTCATTTAAAAAAATATTTATTACAAGACCAATTCATTGGTCCAGTCACTGCCAGGAATATCCTGATAGTGTCGGACAGAACACATTTAAAAAATGACTCCCCACACCATGGAAGAAAACTCCCATGATCTCTGGGTCTTTTCCAACCACAAATTCACACTTTGAGAGTTTGTTTTTGGAAAGGAAAAAACTTTGAAATAACGTTGTATGAACCCCAGTGACGACGGTCCATACAAACCCAGAAAGTTCCACTCGGGCTGGGGATGAACTCAAAATTTGGCAAGTGTAGCACAGGCAGGATGACGGATGTAAAGTCCTTCACAACCCTAGCTGCCTTTTCTCCGTCCACCAAAGTCTAATTGAAGCGCTTATTATTTAAAGCAATAAACAACGAGGACCTGACATTACCTTTTGCTACTTGTCAAGCAGTGATTATGCATTACCCGCAATTCTGCTAATGAAAGGAAATGTTGAAATCTTTATTATTATCACGATGTTTGTATTTGTTAAACATGGATTCAAACTGCCAAGAGATTAAAGACAAGTAAGAGTGAGCCAGCCTGGGGACAGAAGAAGAGTTCAAGTGTGAGGGCAATAGAGAGGGGTTGGGGTGAAGGGCTAATAATCGAAAGGACACCTCCGTGGTAAAGGAAGCTCATGCTACTATAGGCTTGCAATTTACGATACACGGCATCCCATTTTCGCCTTTATAATGAAATGCAGCAATTTGTCTAGTTTAGTGTTGTGGCTAGACACCCGAGTTCCTTTCAGCAATACAAGTTATAGTGTGCATGCCTCAATTTCCTTTTGGAATAAACCACTTGGATTGTTTGTTTTCTTTAGGTAATGTAGGAAACATTAAACACGAAGAATGTATTGTGTCAGCCATATTTCTTTTTTCATTGCTGAAGTCTGTGTTTGAATGGGGATTGTTAGCTCACTTTAAGCAAGGCCTGACAGTCCTGAGCCCTCAGTTAGGTAATGCCATATCCCGGATGAGTAATGATTATCGGCCCCTTGTTTATTTGCTAATTCTGAAACAGGACTCTGGTTGCCCTGTGCCCCCATTCGGTTCTGCTATATAACTAAGGGTTGCCAGATGTGGAAAGAATCCGCGGCCAAGATATATTTGTTTGCACAGTTTAATTTTTCGGACTTAACCAGTATCAGGCAGTTCCAGCTGGATTTTATCACGACGCTGTACATTGTTGACAGTGCACCTGGAAAAACAGGATTTACCCGTATGACCTTTCGTTAGAAGCTTTTAGTTTAGTACCTTAATGCGAAGGTTTGAGGCATTAGAATAACAAAAACCTTTACTTACCTATTTAGTTGTTAATTTCTTTACAGAGGTAAACAGATCATGTTGTTTATTGTGCTATTTTTTTTGTTTGACATTTCCTCTATTTTATCTGACGTAAAAAGGAGATAATTACTCTTCATACATAGTATCCGTCAACTACAAAAGTGGCAAAAGGAAACTGACTTTCGAAATAACAGTAATCTTCCATTCACATGTGGCAAGTCTCCAGTTGTTCTCCTGTTTTCAAGGGTGAGATTCTAAACTCGTTTTCATACCCTACAGACCACTGAAAGAACTAGCTGGAAGGAAAATCCATAGAAGCCATTTACGCATGCCTACGTGCACTTGCCAGCACGTGCACAGCGGACGACCAACCAAAAGATATCACAAATCATGCAAGAATACAGAAACAAGACCCTTAGAGGCCTCATCCTTCAGCAGTCCAAAATTAGCCTCAATAACCTCCTCATCATGGCCAGGTTCCATGATCTGTCTGTGGAAAGAGCAGCCAAGATGGACATCGCCATTACTCAAAAACTCGAAAAGGCCCCCACAGTGAAAATGGAGCGTGTCAATACCATTCGCACAAAAGGAAGACTAAACAAGATAAAGACCTAAATTTCCTCTAAAAAAGAGACCCTGATGCATATACTGTGGACAAGAGGACCACTCCCTCAAGGACTGTCCAGCATTAGGCTGCATGTGCTCAAACTGTGGAAAGTTAAACTACTTTGCGAATGTATGCAGAGAAGTGCCCTGAAGAAGGAGCACAAGATGCAGGCAGGCCCCCACCAAAACCCTACGACAGCTGAAGCCAGATGAGCCAGACTCACAAAACAACCAAGGCATCGCAATGAAACCAGCAGCAACTGGAAGATTCATCACCAGACAATGACGAGGAGGGAGCATTCTTCATCTCTTTCACCAATGACTTGAAACATCATAATTGACCACAGCCCACATGCGTGGTCCAAATGGCTAGTTTTGACGTCAAGGCCCTCATCGACACCGGCACATCAGTGAATGTGATGGGAGTCCAACTATACTGACACCCCCGGCCAAGACCACCTCTGTCTCTCACAAGCACCAAAATCTTCACCTATGGCAGCCAATCCACTCTGCTTCTAAATTGGGAAATGACAACCCAGGTATGTTCAGAAAGCCAAGAACTCACAACCACATTACACATGGTCAATAAGGAAGCTGACATCCTCATCAGAAGCCACAGGGCAGAGGATCTAGGATTAGTTTCTTTTGCATGAAATGTGACAACCTAGCAAGTTGATGAACTTCTGAGTCAATTCCCAGGGCTTCTCATTGCATTGGGATGCCTAAAAGCCCTGCAGCTCAAAATACACATTGACAAGTCCGTGGAGCCAGTCGCACTTCTCCATCGACTTGTGCTGTTAAACTTGCCATTTTTGGCATGGTTTCCCCAGATTTTTTGCCTCTAACTCTTGTATTTTTGATGCGGTGTTGGATTTCGTTTTTGCTGTCTTAGATGTTTTGGTCACATTGCCACTGCTAATTAGTATCAAAGTCAAGTGCTCCCTGCTCTAAGTGTGCCGTGGCCTGTAACTGAAATGCTAGTAGTGGGCCTTCAGCACTGATTGTGTCGTTCACTACAGCATATATGCGCAGTTTTAAACTGGTTTCAAAAAGGTTGCTGAGTCCAGGGCAGCTGATGAGCTGGCTGTACCAGTGTGCTACAGGACCTTCCTACTGGGTTTTTCTCATGATGTGCCTTTGGCAGGACATTTGGGGTGCAACAAGACCCATCACAGGCTTGTCACCCACTTTTACTGGTCCAAAGTGCAGAGGCATGTTGGAACACATTGTAGATCTTGTCAGACTTGCCAGGCAAGTGGCAAGAGTGGAGGAAAGTTTAAGGCTCCCCTCCACACCTTTCCTGTGGTGAGCACCCATTTCCAGTGGGTGGGCATTGACATTGTGGGGCCACTGGAACCCAAGACAGCCTTAGGCAATACGTTTATATTGGTACTGGTGGACCATGATAACTGGTACCCAGAAGCTGTCCCACTTAAGGCAATCACGGCCCCTGTGGGGAGCAGTACATTGATGGGGATCTTTACCCATTGTCGGGATCCCCAGAGAGATGGTCTCTGATTGTGGTACCTGTAGGAGAGTAGGATCTGCTTACTATGATTACCCCCACTTTTTGCTGGCGTTTCACTGTTTTTCGACTTTAGTCTGGCTGGGGCCCTGCAATCCAGCACCCCAGCCTAGCTGCTTCCTCTCTAAATTGATTGCATGTACTATAGGTACACTCCAGTTTGGTTACTGGGGTACCCTTGTGAGTTCCTAGTATATGTTATACTAGGTACTAAGGGTATAGTTACCCCAGAGGCATATCAGGGGCTGCAGCATGTGTTATGCCACGCCTGGGAAGCCTTCCAAAATGACACCACAGGACTGCTACTGCAGCCTGGGTAAGGTGGTGCATGCACCCCTTACTAAGATATAGGTTACATATATCTACCCTAAATCACTACACATAGACTAGGCTTGTCAATCCCGAAGGCAGGGTGCTTGGTTTCGTGTGAGAGGATGCCCATGCATGAGCAGGACCCCTCTGCAGCTTTCAGAATCTATTCTCTGAGGCTGTTCTGTGATGCAGCCAGACCATATACTCTTAAGTGCATTATAACCTCGCGGTAAATGCTAACTTTGGAATGGCTGCATGGAAATATGTTGTGTTTGGTGTTAAACACTTTGGAATCCTACCCCCTGCAAGACCTCATGGTGAGGGTAGAATTCCACCCTTCTAGAGGGAGAGACATGTACACACTGGTCTACCTGGTAATAGTTTAAATGAGCCCTGACATCACAAATTGGATGCTGCAACCACAGACACGAGTCTTGTCTCCTGCTGCTGACCACGTGTGAGTCCTACAGACCTTGCTGGTCTGCACCAAAGCATTTCTTTGATTCCTGCATGGGTTGCTGTCGCCAACGCTTGTTGGGTCCAATCTGGGCACCAACACCGCAGCACTCGACATTTAGCATTGAACAGCTCGATTACAGATCCTTGTTGTCGTCCATGCCTCCTGGTCCTCGTGGCTGAAGAGGCAAGCTTCACCTTCTTCTCCTGAAATCACCCGACATCGGTGGGCATTCGTCTATCATGCTCCTGGTCACTGGCAATTGACCCATACTCTGTCACCTCTGCTTTCAGGTTCTTCTCATCGTTGATCCAGGCTTGGATCCACCTGGACACTTTCCTCTTCGACGGCAGCAGCACTTTGCAGCAGAACGCCATTGGAAACAACGATGATTCCTGACACCAAAAGACACCTATGCACCCGGCTTCCCTGGGTGAGGTAAATCGAGGACTCTGGTGATCCCATGGGTGTTGGCTCTAGAACCCCTTAAGTCTAAAGGGGTTTGCTCAAAGTTCTCTCCTAAGTGTCCTTTATCTTTAAAATTCCAACTGTGACTTTCCCCATTGAAGTCAACAGTGATCCGCGGCTGGGTTTAGACACTGCATGCATCCCCTGTGGGTCCCCTGTGTCACTACCTTGGGTGGTTCCTTGTGGCCCCAGCACTTCTACAGGCTCTAGGCCTTGAGTCCAGTCAAGTCATGGTTCTTATACCACTTTCTTAATATATGGTTTGGTACGCCCCTAGGGCTCAACGTTTATTGTGCTAATTTACTGTGTGCTATTACATTTTCCTTGTGTACTTTTGCCTCTAGCCTCATAAAGAGACTAGAGGGATGTGTTTAGAATAAATACATATATTTTATTTATATACCTGCTGTGGTTCGCCTTTCATTTGGTCATTCACAAGATGGTAAAACAAGCTGCTTTACATTCCTCCAAGACCTGGCTGCTCTCCACAGCTACTACTAGGATAGCTTTCTATAAAGGTTGTCTTAAACCTACCATCAATAAGGGGTAATTTGGACTGGTGCAAGGTGCCCACTAGAATAGTGGACAGCATATGCCAGGCCAACTTCTCACAGTACCAATTTCATATATAAGTATTTGAAGTCATTGTGGGAGGCTTGTGATGTAATGAAAAATTCACCACTCCTTACCATCCCCAAGGAAATGGGTTGAATAGGAGATTCAACTGAACCCTGAAAGGCATGATAAAGGGTCTTGCAGAACCCATGAGACTTAAGTGGGACATCTTCCTATGATGCCTGCTGTTTGCCTATAGGGAGGTGCCGTAGAAATCCATAGGGTTCAGTCCCTCTGAATTGCTGTATGGGCTCCCTGTGAGAAGACCTTCCAAGATGTATTCAGGTACATGCTGGCTGTTGGAAATAGCCTTTTTTGCAGGGTTATCCCCAAACTTTTTGCTTCTTCTATTCTCTATGGGCTGGCAGCCCATAGAGAATAGAAGAACCAAAGCGGAGCCCACCCGCATCGGAAGCAACGACCCACCGAGCAAGAAGCGAGCCCGTAGGCTGACAGGTGCCGAAGGGCTGCAGCGGGTTGAAGAGGGCCCGGACCCTTCCTGCTGACCGGCGCTGAGCCGGCGAGCCTCCCGGAGGCCCCCACCACAAAGGGTGAAGCTGAGGGCACAGTCGGTGGCAACAAGAGACAGCCCACCATTTTGGACACGGCAGCCCTGTGCAGACAGACGCCCGGACCCGCGCCAAAACCCAGTGGGACCGGAAGTTATCAGCCCATGAGGCCCTGATCCCAGTGACTCGGAGGAGGGGAACTGATTGCCGACCCTACTGCAACTTACAGGACGATCCTCAACCGGTGTCGCCTGACTTCAAATTGGCACCCGGAGACTGGGACAGATGGCGGAATTAGCATTGAGCAACTGAGCCACCAGATCACACAGCGCCAACAAGCCAGAGGTGAGAGGCGACTCTCCCTGAATCGGCAGGCAACGTTAAGGTGATCCCCCTCTCATTATTGCCGAAACTGGAGGCGCCTGGGATGGATGATGCCTGACCTCAACATGGCGGCGCATTGACCCAGTAATCCACGTCATACCTGTATCAACCTACCGGCTCAACTCGGGGAGGGGCGTGCCTGTGACCCCGCTAAGACCAACGCAAATAACCTTTTCCTGCACTTTGCACACAGTTCTCACCCCTCCTGGCAGTATTCACCCTTTCCCAAAACAGCAAGGAAGCGGGCCTATTCAGGGGATGACTGGCACTCAAGTGTCTTCCCACATAGACCCTTACGGACCTGCTACAACCCTCACGCATCACCTAGTAAGTGCAAGTTACCCGTGGGACTAACAAGCCAGGCACCAAGCCACACCAACAGTGCACTGCATACTCCGCAACTACTGGCAACGCTCGCTGCATGTGGGACCCCCCAATCACCGCCTGATGTTAGGTATCTCACTAGCCCTGCTTATACCTTGTTGTGCCCCTGATCTTCACGTTGCCTCGAGTCCCGATCCTTGACCGGGCTGGTGGGTCTCGTACTGTTCCGGTGCTGCCTTGCCTGCCTGAAGTTAAGCCCGAGAAGGGCCAGAACACCAAGATATCTGCCTGATCGTTTCTAGAACTAATTCACCGACCCATATTCGACTAACACTCCTGTAGCCGTTACCACCATACTTGTAAATAATGGTTTTTTTAACAGGATGTGTTACTTAAACATAGAGTAAGGTACAGTAATTCAGCTTTTGTTCTCTGCCCTCACATTCCTTTGCTCCCCACCCTGTTTTTCTGTGAACCTCTTTCCTCGCCACTTGAGACTGAACTATTTTGTCTGATGCCCGATGGAGCTACTTGGTTTAGCTGTAGGGGAGATGGGCCGTTGATTCCCTCCTTGGTCGTCACCTACCCAGTTAGACTTCCTATCGTGTCTACGGTTGTCTCTTCCCTTATCCTCACTTTCCCTCCTCCCCTACCCCCCACTACTTTCTCCCTCCTCTTTCTCCTCCCCTAATGTATTGCTGATTGTTTCATATAATGTTCACTTGTTTGATCTTTTCCTGATATATTGTTGAACCACATTGTTGCACTTCCTTTCGTCTCTCCTGCCGTCTCCTACCGCATCCGCCCTCTATTTATGTCTCTCCTTCCCTCCTCTCAATGTATTGAGACTGAACCATTTTGTCTGACGCCCGATGGAGCTACTTAGTTTAGCTAAAGGAGAGATGGGCCGTGGATTCTTTCCTTGGTCGTCACCTACCCAGTCGGTCTTTAGACAGACTTCTTTTGTCTCTCCTTATTGTCTCGTCCCTAGCTCCTATCACCTCTCCCAAGAGTCTCTCCCCTTTCCTGCTACTCTGCCTACCCCCTGTCCTTTGTGCCTTTGAGAAAGCACTCATTCTCCCCTTGTTGGGAAAAGATCCAATATCTATACTCTGGAGTCTCAGCGAACCCGCTGAGTGAGTCCACTGCACCAAGGGAGCCACTCACACTTGAAGTATGGTATGGCACCCCTTGCCAAAGCACTCCCTCTCCCCTTACTGGGGAAGGCTCCAGTATGTAGGCCTTGGAGTCTCAGAGACCCCTCTGAGAGAGTCCACTGCGCAAAGGGAGCCTCTCGCAACAGAGATAGGGAAGTGATACCACTTCCCCTGGGATCACAGCTTACTGGACTTTGGACGTTTGCCTTGACTCGTCTACCGGTTTGTGTACCCGTCACCCTTCCCCTCCTCTTCCCATGCTGTGTCTCTCACCCTTTTTTGACAAACAAGGGAAACCCAGCGGGTAGCTAAGAACCATGGGTATGACTAAGTTATAGAAACAAAGGTTCAAAGCTTCTTTAGATTTTAACAATACAATATGGCACACCATGGACTACTATATGATAACTTGTTCCTGCCCAGCCGGGCCAGGAAGTTTATTTTCTCAAACAATGTCGATTTAGACACAATATTTTCAAACAATTAGTATGACACAAGCCTGTGCCGTACTTAGAAGAGGAGAAAATAGAAGAAAAGTGAAAGGGGTGTCTTCAGGCAAGGAAAAAGAGCAAAACAGGGCACTTTATAGTTGAAAAGAAATAATAACAGTGTCGCCTGGAGTGAAACAAACATTCTTAAATTATGAATTTCTACATGTATGTACACTCATAGGTGTCGACATTTCGATCCCTTCGCTCAATTAATTAATTGGGATCATCATCAGGACTTAGTAAATAGGGTTGCCTGAAAATAACAAAGCCTCTATAATAAGAAGAGGTTTTTTGGGTGAGGCGTCAACCTTGCTAGGGGCGCCTGGGGGCAGTGGCATCCAGGATTTCAATGACTTGTCCTGGTAGAGGGTTTTAATTGTTACCCATCGTGATTTCAAGCCTTTGTGGGCTCGTTTCGAAACTTGTTAGTTTCCGAGGGCGAGATGACTCAATAATAGAGGATGCCGGTTTGGGCTTGCTTATATTCGGTCCTGGAGCATGCCATTAGGGGCTCGGTGGCCTCAATAGATGAGGGCAGTGATACTGGACACCCGGACCAAATGCGAGGGTCATTCTTAATCGTATTGACGACATTGTTCGTTTTTGATGTGCACATCTATTGAGGCCACCAAGCCCCTAATGGCATGCTCCAGGACCGAATATAAGCAAGCCCAAACCGGCATCCTCTATTATTGAGTCATCTCGCCCTCGGAAACTAACAAGTTTCGAAACGAGCCCACAAAGGCTTGAAATCACGATGGGTAACAATTAAAACCCTCTACCAGGACAAGTCATTGAAATCCTGGATGCCACTGCCCCCAGGCGCCCCTAGCAAGGTTGACGCCTCACCCAAAAAACCTCTTCTTATTATAGAGGCTTTGTTATTTTCAGGCAACCCTATTTACTAAGTCCTGATGATGATCCCACTTAATTAATTAATTGAGCGAAGGGATCGAAACGTCGACACCTATGAGTGTACATACATGTAGAAATTCATAATTTAAGAATGTTTGTTTCACTCCAGGCGACACTGTTATTATTTCTTTTCAACTATAAAGTGCCCTGTTTTGCTCTTTTTCCTTGCCTGAAGACACCCCTTTCACTTTTCTTCTATTTTCTCCTCTTCTAAGTACGGCACAGGCTTGTGTCATACTAATTGTTTGAAAATATTGTGTCTAAATCGACATTGTTTGAGAAAATAAACTTCCTGGCCCGGCTGGGCAGGAACAAGTTATCATATAGTAGTCCATTGTGTGCCATATTGTATTGTTAAAATCTAAAGAAGCTTTGAACCTTTGTTTCTATAACTGTGTCTCTCACCCTACCCTCCTCTTTCCCGCCTTCATTATCTGACTACTTCCCCTGCTCCAACTCCCCCTCCCCTGAATCTCTCACCTTGCCTGCTTTTCCCCTTACGTATTTGTGCTTATTGTTTATCTCGACTTTACAAGTAACTATGTGGCCATGCTTTAAGAACTATGTAACCTTTGTAATGATGTAACCTGTAATTATGATCTGATGCTCATGTAAAGCGCTCTGATACCTCCTGGTCTAGCCTGCGCTATATAAAACTTTTGAAAAAAAAATAAAATAAATAAAATAAAAAAATAAATAGTGCATATGCTCTCTGTATAAATTGTTATTGGTATTGGTTATCCATGATTGGCATATTTGTGTCACCAAGAAGTCCCTAGTAAAGTGCACTGCGTGTGCCAGGGCTGGTGATAACAAATGCTACTAGTGGGCCTGCAGCACTGTTTGTGCCACCCACATGAGCAACCCTAAAATGGTGTCTCAGGCCTGCCACCGCAGTGCCTTTTTGCAGTCTGTGAACTGCCATGTCCTCCTGGCCAGTGTCCCCACTGACCAGGCATAACCTTTCCCTTTCTGTACACATTGGTCACCCCTATGGAAGGCCCAAGGTACCCCCTTGGGCGGGGTGTAGTGTATGTGAAAGGTAGAGCATGTACTTGTGCACGTGACATGCTCTGGTAGTGAATTACAGCCATTTTCGTTTTTCACTATTGTAAGGCTATCTTGCCCCATAGGCTATCATGGGGAATGCCGGCTACAGTGGCTACCAGCATATCTTCCCATAGGAGCAAGATAGGACATAAAAGTCTGGTATCCCTGAACTCAGAATTTAATAACATCTTTTAGGAAAGGTTGTTTTTAAATCCTGTGTTTGAAAACAGCACTTTTAGAAAGTTGCTGTTCTCTTGTCTGACCTTTCTGTGTGCCTTGGCCTGTTTGTGAATTGACTGTCTGGTTTGAGAGTGACAGAGGCTGGGAGCCCACAGGAGGCTGGCTGAGTCAGCCCTAGGCTGAATGACTGCATCTGCATCTTGAGTAGTGGGAGGGGATAGCACCTGTGCCTGAATAGGGCTGTGCCTGCCTTCCACAATGCTGGCTCCACCTCCTGCTGGGCGGCTGATGACCCTGCCCCTCTCCTTGAAAGGAAAGGAGGGGCGAGGAAAACAAACTGCTCAAGGAACAGCCAGAACTGGTTCAGACCGGGCTCAGAGCCTTCCTGCACAAAGGGATCAAAGACTTTTAGGGGTATAAGTACAGGACCCCTGACTACAGAATATTAGACCATCCTGGAAACAAGAAGGAACCTTTGCCAAGGAGAAAGCTGGAAGACTGAATAAGAAGAACTGCCCTGCTGTGTGATGCTGGACTGACCTGCAGTTGCTTTGCTGCCTAGGAGAGGGGAAGGAATTTGTTGTTGCTTTGTCCCCTTACTTGAAGGAATCTCCAAGGGCCTGTTGTGAGCTGGCTCCCTGTTTTGGAGTCCCAGGAACAAAAGGACTTCACCCCCAGCTTCCCTGAGCTCTACTGTGAGAGCTCTGTCCATCCTAGAGTGCTTGGGCCAGTTGTGGTGCCTCTGGAAGGGAAGTGGAACTTGTGGTGGGAAGCTGGAAACCAAGATTTGAGAGACTTTGATACAAAAAAGTTATCACATTGCTCGCCTGCGGAGCGCATTCCTAAGAGTGTGAGGAAAGTCCCGCCGCTACGAAGGCCGAGATTGTCGCAGCGTATGTTGCCGCTGCCGGAGATGTCACATCCTTCATTTGCGGGAAGATTACCATCGCTGCGAGCATCGTCACAGAGCCTGTCTTCGCTGGGTAAGATCGTCGCACCGCTTGCTTGCACACCGCATAACGTCGCTGTGAACATCGTCCCAGAGCCATCGCATCGAGGAGCTGCGAGTGGAAGATCACCGCTGGGTCGCGCAACGTCGCCCCGGAGATCGTCGCAGCCCCTACAGATCATCGCATCGTGCCTTTGCGAGTTTAAACTTCCTACGGTACCTACACACCGGAATCCATACGATTCATTGCCTTCCTCCCCATACCAACTGGATTCCTCGCAACCCACCCGCTGCTGCAGCGGGGCTGTCGCAACGCCTCCCTATGGTCTCAGGAGCAACGCATCACTTGTTTTCCACCGCACCAGCTTCTGCTTTGGAACTTTGTCGCATTTAAAAGGTACTGTTGGCAAAACGTGATGCAACTGTGAACTTTTCACACAACTGTGGATTATTTTGATCGCAACTTTAAGAACTCTTTCGCAACCATATTCTTGAACTGTGTATGTTGGATTTTTGTCGTTATGGTCTTGTGTAGTTTAGATTAAATTCCTTTATTTTTCTAAACTGTTGTGGAGTCAGTTTGTGGTGTTTTAACTGTGTTTCTGTGAGTGTTGGTACAAATACTTTACACATTGCCTTTGATAAGCCTAACTGCTTGTGCCAAGGTACCAAGGGGGTGAGTAGAGGTTATCTAAAGAGTGTTTCCACCTTACCCTGACTAGAAGCAAGGGTCCCTATTTGGACAGTGGTACCTACATCTGCCAACGAGAGACCCCCAGTTCTAACATTTTTGGTCAGTGGTGGGATTTGAACTTGTATTTGTACTAGACCCACAGTGACTGGTGTACATCACTAGTGAGTGCAGACCACTACGCCACCGCATGCTACTTTTTTTGGCTGGTTCTATTTTTGAGTAACTCATCAAAGCATCATGTCAGTGAATGGAAAGACACCCAGTGTGGAGGCAGAATTGGAGTTTTGCATTGGGGATTTGTATTCTTACAAAGCTGAGCAGCTCAGACAATTCTGCAAAACGTTTGAGTGCCCCATAAAGAGCAACCTCAGGAAGGAGGATCTGCAGAGCATCTTGAAGGCCTGGTGGGAGGCCCAAGAGGGAAATGATACAAGTGGAGGGAATGGTTTTCAACCCCAAGATCTGCCCATGGGTGGACGAGGCTCAATGCCTGGCAGCAACCATTCCAGACGGGGTTTCACTCCAGAAGAGTTAAAAGAAAATCAAAGAGTGAGAGAATATGACTTGGAAGTCCTGAAGTTAAAAATGGAAATGGAAAAAGAAAGAGAAAAAGCGGTAAGAGAAAGGGCGGCAGAGGAGAGTAAAAATGCCCGTGCCCTGGTGGAATTGAAATTGACCTTGGCCCATGAGTTGAGAATGAGAGAGCTTGAGTTGGAGCTCGAGAAGCTTGAGGCCATGAATGCCTCAGCTGATGAAGAAACTTGGGTAGCTTAAGAGGTGAGCTTTGCTGAGTTGGAGGTGGAGTCCAGCTCAGATGGTGGCAGCAAGATTATAGTTTCCAGTGCTAAGAGTAAGGTCCAAACACCCAGAGATGTGGCACCTGACTTGAGGGAGGGGGTCAACATACACCAGGGGGTTCAGGTTTATGATGTAGTTCCAGTGGAGTGCAGTGTCGCTGAAGTAGATTGGGGGACTGGCACAAGGGACCATATTCTTAGTGGTGGGAGGGACACTCTACTGACTCTAGATGAGAGGTGCAGGGAGAGGGGTTCTCCCATGGTAGAAACCTTGGTGTGTGAGTGTGAAGACCAGCCAGAAGAGAGTGGGTTTTATGACAGAGACTGTAGTACTCTGTCTTGCCAATCTCAGGATAGTGGTGTGGGGTACTTGTGTGAGGCACTGGAGGGTGAGGCAAAGGGTAGCTTGGTTAACAACTGTGGGGGGCTGTGTGATTCATTTGTTGGAGAGCATATTTTAAGTCCCTGTTTTCCAGAGCTATGCCAACACCCGGTGGAGTGTGAGGTCTCTGATCCCAGGGAGCTTGCTTTGGAGGCAGACCTCCTGGTGGATTCCAGACAGTCTGAAGAGGCATTGGGGAGTGATCCCAAAAGAAGTGGCACAGATATCTTCTAGACCTGTGAGGTAGAAGAGGTTCAGTGCAGCCAGTCGGGTCCCAGTGTGGTGGGAGGGGTGTAGGGGCTCATGTCCGGCCTCAGTAGAGAAGGAGTGAGTGTGGGACTGTGTGTCTCATGGTGCCCGAAACCCAGTCTCAGGGCCTGGAGGGTTCTTTAAGGGAACACCAGGTTGGGGGCCTAGAAGGTGCTAGTACGCCACTTGAGTAGGATCTCCTAGTGTCTGGTGAACGGGGATTGCCTGTAACGAGGCCTCCATCAGTTCTGGTGTCTGGCAGTGCCACTCCAGTTGAGAGGGTGCAGAAGTACAGGCTGAGGGGTGAGAGGTAGAAGGAGTCCCCAGTGGGAGAACCAGTGGGTCAGGGGCCAGCCAGAAGGGCTGAGTCTCCCAGGAGTGACCATGGTGACACCACTTCTGTCCTCGGGAATTTCGTGCTCTATCAAGTGGACAGGAGTCAAGAGATCTGCGCCAAGCAGACTGTCACGGGACACATGAGTCATGTGTCACCCTCAAGGGGGTACTGTGTAAGTCCCCAGAAGTCCTGGTGTGCCAGGCAAGTGCACAACCGCAGGTATTGTTCCCTGGGTTGGGAGACCAGGTTCAGGATCTGCCTGAACTGGAAGGAAGGACATCTGTAAGCAGTGTCCTGACCATTTTGGCTTCCAGGGGTGACCCTTCAGTAGGGAGGGTGCAACGCTCTGGAAGGGAGTACAGAGGGAGTGAGCCCTCGCCCCTGACCCCGGTGGAACCTGAGGGGTTAACCCCTGGGTTGGGAGACCAGTTGCTGGAGGGATGTCCTGAACTGATAGGAGAGTTGTGTGCTGAGGGCGCCTCAACTGGGAGGAGAGTGCAGGAATCCAGAAGGCGGGGTAGGGAGAGGAGAGTCTCACCCGTGACCCCTAGTCAGCCTGAGGGTACAGACCCTGGGCTGGCGGGTCAGTCAGTGTCAGGATGCCCTACCTGACTTGGCAAGAGGGAGAGTGGAAGGAAGGTGCCAGACACCTGGGGATTCTGATGCCACAGAGGTTAGAGAGGCCTGACAGGCATGTGGCCTGGCTCTCATCACTGACAGCTGTCAGTGGAACCTTTGGCTGGTTGTCCTGGTGGATAGGATTGCCCCTGGAAGGAGGGCAGGAGTCTCACCGTGGAGTTGGACTGGGCCACACCGTTGTGTTGACCAGATGAGTACTGTCTATCAGTGTGGGCACATCTGTGAGCGAAGTCCTGGTGCGCCAGGCAAGTGTTCCACTGCAGGGATTAGTCCCTGGTTGGGGTAGCCAGGTTCAGGTATTGTCAGACCTGGAGGAATTCTAGCCTAGGTTGATGGGCCAGGTCCAGGAAGTCCCCCTGACCTAGAATACCAGTTGCAGGATAGAACCCCTGAACTGGCGGGTGAATGGTGCAGGACACCTGCCACAGGTGCTCTGGCTATTCTAGAAGGGGGTACCGCTTCAGGTGGGAGGGTACAGAGCCCCAAGGAAGAGGAGAACCGGGTGTGGGGAAGCCCACCCCAGCCTCCTGTCCAGCCGCTGAATACAGTTCCGGGACTGGTGGGCCAGTGCCAGGATGTCAGACCTGACCTGACAGGAGGGAGAGTGGACAAAGGGTGTCGAGCACCTGGGGCTACTGCCCCCACCCTCTGACGCCACAGGGGTTTGAGGGCCCTGAGAGGCCTAAGGCCTGGGTCTCATCCCTGACCACTATTGGTGGCCACTATGGCTTGCTGTCTGTCTGTTGGGACACACCTGTGAGCAAGTTAAGTTTAGGTGCTGCACAGGTGGTGTCCACAGGTGAGGAGAAGGGTTCCACATGGATTGGCATGGTGGACCTTGAGAGCATGGATAGAGTGATCCAACTGGATTCAGGACGGCGTACAACAGGAATAGTGCACTGCTGTTTGGGCCAGTTTCCGTGTTCTATCGCCTTAAGCAGGGAATCCCATCGAGGTATCGTTTGGTCTACCCTTGCTTTAGGCTGGAAGGGGGTTGTGTTGGAAGTGGCCCTTTTTTGCAGGGTTATCCCCAAACTTTTAGCTTCTTCCACCCTTGTTTTTCCTGACCTGTGGTTGTTGGCAATAGAACTCAGGGCACTTTACCACTGCTGATCAGTGCTAAAGTGCATATGCTCTCTGTATAAATTGTTATTGTGATTGGTTATCCATGATTCACATATTTGTGTCACCAAGAAGTCCCTAGTAATGTGCACTGAAATTGCCAGGGCTGGTGATAACAAATGCTACTAGTGGGCCTGCAGCACTGATTGTGCCACCCACATGAGCAGCCCCAAAATGGTGTCTCAGGCCCGCCACCACAGTGCCTGTGTGCAGTCTGTGAACTGCCATGTCCTCCTGGCTAGTGTCCCCACTGACCAGGCCTAACCCTTCCCTTTCTGTACACATTGGTCACCCCTATGGAAGACCCAATGTACCCCCTTGGGCAGGGTGCAGTGTAAGTGAAAGGTAGAGCATGTACTTGTGCAGGGGACATGCTCTGGTAGTGAATTACAGCCATTTTCGTTTTTCACTATTGTAAGGCTATCTTGCCCCATAGGATATCATGGAGAATGCTGGCTACAGTGGCTACCAGCATATCTTCCCATAGGAGCAAGATAGGATATAAAAGTCTGGCATCCTTGAACTCAGAATTTAATAACACATCTTTTAGGAAAGGTTGTTTTTAAATCCTGTGTTTGAGAACAGCACTTTTAGAAAGTTGCTGTTCTCTTGTCTGACCTTTCTGTGTGCCTTGGCCTGTTTGTGAATTGACTGTCTGGTTTGAGAGTGACAGAGGCTCGGAGTCCCCAGGAGGCTGCCTGAGTAAGCCCTAGGCTGAATGACAGCATCTGCATCTTGAGTGGTGGGAGGGGATAGCACCTGTGCCTGAATAGGGCTGTGCCTGCCTTCCACAATGCTGGTTCCACCTCCTGCTGGGCGGCTGACGACCCTGCCCCTCTCCCTGAAAGGAAAGGAGAGGCCAGGAAAACAAAGTGCTCAAGGAACACCCAGAACTGGTTCAGACCGGGCTCTGAGCCCTCCTGCACAAAAGGATCAAAGACATTTAGGTGTATAAGTACATGACCCCTGACTACAGAACATTAGATCATCCTGGAAACAAGAAGGAACCTTTGCCAAGGAGAAAGCTGGAAGACTGAAGAAGAAGGACTGCCCTGCTGTGTGATGCTGGAATGTCCTGCAGTTGCTTTGCTGCCTAGGAGAGGGGAAGGACTTTGTTGTTGGTTTGTCCCCAAACCTGAAGGAATCTCCAATGGCCTGTTGTGAGCTGGCTCCCTGCTTTGAAGTCCCAGGAACAAAAGGACTTCATCCCCAGCTTCCCTGAGCTCTGCTGTGAGAGCACAGTCCTTCCTAGAGTGCTTGGGCCAGTTGTGGTGCCTCTGAAAGTGGTACTTGTGTTGGGAAGCGGGAAACCAAGATTTGAGAGACTGTGCTACAGAAAAGTTATTGCATCGCTCGCTTGCGGAGCACAACAGTGCTAGGAAATTCCCACCTCTACGAAGGCGCTTGTTGCCGCTGACGGAGACGTCGCACCCTTATTTTGCGGGAAGATTACCATTGCTGCGAGCATCGTCGCAGAGACTGTCATCACTGGGTAAGATCGCCGCACCGCTTTCTTGCAGACCACATCACATCGCTGCGAACATCGTCGCAGAGCCATCACATCGAGGAGCTGCGAGAGGAAGATCACCGCTGGGTCGCGCATCGTCGCCCTGGAGATTGTCGCAGCCACTACAGATCATCGCATCGTGCCTTTGCGAGAACAAACTTCCTACGGAACCTACGCACCGGAATCCATGCATTCATCGCCTTCCTCCTCATTCAGACCGGATTCGTCGCAACTCACCCGCTGCTGCATCGGGGTTGTCGCCAACGCCTCCCCGTGGTCGCAGGAGCAACGCATAGCTTGTTTTCCACCACACCAGCTTTTGCTTTGGAACTTTGTCGCATTTAAAAGGTACTGTTGGCAAAACGTGACACAACTGTGAACTTTTCACGCAACTGTGGATTATTTTGATCGCAACTTTAAGAACTCTTTCGCAACCATATTCTTGAACTGTGTATGTTGGATTTTTGTTGTTTTGGCCTTGTTTAGTTTAGATTAAATACCTTTATTTTTCTAAACTGTTGTGAAGTCAGTTTGTGGTGTTTTCACTGTGTTACTGTGAGTGTTGGTACAAATACTTTACACATTTCCTTTGATAAGCCTGATTGCTTGTGCCAAGCTACCAAGGGTGTGAGCAGAGGTTATCTAAAGAGTGTTTCCTCCTTACCCTGACTAGAAGCAAGGGTCCCTATTTGGACAGTGGTACCTACCACTGCCACCTAGAGACCCCCAGTTCTAACACTGGCCTTCAGGAACCAGACTCTGCGCATCAGGAAAATCGCTCAAGCAAACCTGGAAGCCAGCCAGACAGAGATGAAACATTGGTACAACCAGAACGCCACTCTGGTTGAGTGTCAGCCTTGCCAAAAAGTGTGGGAGATGGCACCAGTGGAGCGTTGTACATTACAGGACAAGTGGACTGGTCCATTTGAGGTAGTGGAGTCCAAGACTGACGTGACCTATTTGATCAACTTGCAGAGCTGATGAGCTCGTTGATCGGGTCAACATCTGGGTACTGGCATATTGCCTTGACTGTTGGGGGAAGAGAGAGATGTCTGAGTTTTCAATGCCAGAGGAGCACTACCAGTTCCGTGTGATGCCATTTGGGTTAAGGAACACCCTGACCCATTCCAGAGACTGGTCAACCAGGTACTCTCAGGGCTAATGGAATTCAGAGCAGCTTACCTGGATGAGATTCATCTCCAGATGGGAGGAACACTTGCAACACCTCTGTGAAGTGTTGAAGGCTCCGCAGAGGGTAGGACTCACTATCATTAATATTACTATCAAGGCCAGTGAGCGCCAGATAGGGCAGGGATCTGTGGTATACTTAGGGCACTATGTTGGAAGCAGTCGGGTGGCACCCCAGCTGCCTAATATCAACACCATTCTGGCTTGGGAACCACCCAAGACCCAGACAGGGGTGAGAGCCTTTCTAGGTCTCACCGGGTACTACAGACGCTTTGTCAAGGTGTATGGCACCATTGTTGCTCCCTTGACATCACTGACTTCAAGGAAGCACCCAAGGAAAGTGATCTGCACCGATGCCTGTCCGACTGCTTTGATGCCCTCAATTCTGCCATTTGAAAGAACAAGAATTTATTGTGCAGACAAATGCTTCAGAACGTGGTGTGGGAGCAGTACTCTCACAGTTGAATGATGAGAGCTTGGACCAACCTGTAGCTTTAATTAATAGGAGGCTACTTTCCTGGGAACAGAGTAGAGTACAATTGAGAGAAAAGCTTTTGCTATGATCTGGGCCCAGAAGAAGCTAAGACCCTACTTGTTTGGAACTCACTTCCGGGTTCAGACAGACCAAAGACCCCTCAGATGGTTGATGCAATTGAGGGGTGACAACCCAAAACAGTTGAGGTAGTCAATCTCCCTACAGGGACTTTACGGTAGAACACCGTCCTGGTACCGAACATGCCAATGCTAATGGTCTGTCCAGATTTTTCCGCCTTAGTGATGAGAACTCCCACGAGGGTGGTTAGTTCTCCCCACCTTTCAACGGGAAGGGACATTTGTTAAACTTGGAAAATTTGACGTGCTCTACCCTGACTTTTTGCCTTTTCATCCTGTATTTTTGATGCTGTTCTGGATTTCGTTTTTAACTGGCTTAGATGCTTCGGGTACTTTGCCACTGCTGATCAGTGTCAAAGCGCAAGTGCTCCCGGTGTAAATTGTTATTACAATTGGTTCTCCCTGATTTGCATAGACCCTGGTAAAGTGCTCTAAGTTTGCCATGGCCAGTAAATCAAATGCTACTAGCTAGCCTGCAGCACTGATTGTGCCACCCACATGAGTAGCCCTGAAAAGGTATCTCAGACCTGCCACTGCAATGTCTGTGAGCAGTTTTAAACTGCCATGTGCACCTGGCAAGTGGACCCACTTGCCAGGCCCTAACCTTCCTGATTCTTACATGTAATGTGCCCCTATGGTAGGCCCAAGGGGAAACAGCCATCACATCGAATGTGTTACAACGCATGCAATTACAACACAGTAGTTACAACAACCCCATTGTTACATCGCAGTACCAAAGTCGTTACAACGACTTGCTGAAGGGGGCGCTCTAAACTAAGGAATAGTATACTTTACTATTCCAACACCTTCCCTAAAGGTGCAAACGCTGGAGTTGGAATAGTAAACTATATTATTCCTAAGTCCAGTGCGCCCACTACAGCAAGCCATTTGAAGAAATCAAACACTCCTTCTCAGGGGTCTCACTAATACTTAGTCCTATTAAACCAACAAAGGAGAAATTGGCACAGAAGCTGAAATATAAAAGATCATATTTATTAACCTCAAATAAGGTGAGACTACGTCACACAGAAGCCTTAGCAACTGAATGAGGCAGTCTAAGGAGTACAGAAAACTGGGGTTTATTATATGCTTAGAGTTACATAGTAAGCATAAATGCAAGGGGCAGTCCTGGCTCATGTAAGCATGCAAAATGAGTAAGTTGGGCATACAAGATCTACTTGCTCAACAAAGTGGGAGGAGAATTACTTCTCCATACAGCAGCAAAAATAGCCTGACAGTTATACTAGAGAGGCAGGTGCATTCTACTAGCTAGGCCCTTCTGGGCATGTGCAAAGTGAAAGATGCTGAATATAGTTTGTCTCTAGGCAGATTTCAAGAGCAGTTAACACTGAGGGAGGACATAGCACATGGCAAACAAAATGGCTGCCAGAAATACAAAATGGTTTTCACTAAAAGAATAAGATAAATGCTAACCCATTTCTGTCAATTTACGACACGTTGTAATGACTTGCTTTGTAATGGTACTGGGATGTAACAATGCGGTTGTTGTAACAACTGCGTTGTAATCAAATGCGTTGTAAACACAGGCAATGTAAACACCTATATTCAGGGCCAAGGTGCCCTCATGAGCAGGGTGCAGTGTATGTAAAATGCAGGACATGTACTGGTATGTGTGTGACATATCCTGATAGTGAAACACTGCCAATTTTGTTTTGGATCGACTGTCTGATTAAGAAGTGAAAGGGGCTGGGGATGTGCATTCACTGTAGACAGCCACTATGGGGCTGAGGTGTGCCTGGCCCTTTCTGGATGACTCAGAACTGAGATGAATGGGGCTTGGCTACATTTAGAGTAGTGGGAGGAGTATTTATTGCACCTGAATAGGGACTGTCTCCCTTGCACAATGCTGTCTCCACCTCCTGTTGGGCAGCTGCACAAGAGAGGACAGAACTGGTTTGCATTGAGCTCAGAGACCCTTGCACAAAGAGAGCAAAGATATTTTGGGGTATAAGTATTAGACCTAAAACCCCTGAACTTTAGACTATTTCTGGAATGAAGAGGAACATTTGCCAAGGAAAGGAGCTGGAGAAACTGAGGAGGAGTACTGCCCTTGCTGTGTGTCAGGGGTTGGCCTGCAGTTGCTGTTTCTCCTAAGGAAAGGAGAAGGACTTTGCTGTGTGCTTTGTCCCCTGCTTGAGGAAAGTCTCCCAGGGCTTGAGTTGAGCTTGCCTCCTGTTTTGAAGTTTTCGGAAAACAAAGACTTCACCTCAATCAATCAATCAACCTCTAGGTCCCCTTAGATGTCTTGCTGAACGTTCTGATCTGCCAGGAGTGCCTGTGACTGTGTGTGGCCTCTGGAGGTTGTTTCTGCTATTGGGAGCTGGAAAGCAATGCAACAGCAACGAAAATCGACGCATCACTCTTCTTGCAACAGCTTTTTCTGACACAATGCCGTGGTGCAAGAACAATCTCTCCGCACTGCCACGCCGCTGCTGAAACCGACGCAGCACCTGTTGCCGCTGCAAGAATCGACACATCGAGGTTTTCAGCTGAAGAAACCGACACAGCGCCGCTCGATGCTGCTGCATCATTTGCCAACACATCCCATATTTCCACGCATTGTGTCTGTACGGCAAGTTTTCCCCGACGTATCACCCGTGGATCAGCGTCATCTCAGAATCGACGCATTGCTTCCCCTACAGGCTGGACCCGACGCACCGCTCTCCTGTTTCCAGCACAACTGTCCATCGCATCCACAAAAGTCTCAGGAATCAACGCATCTCTTTGTTTTCACCGCTTCCCATCACTGCGGGTGTTTGGCTTGGTGAATTCTGTTGCAACAACAGATACTTTGCAAGAAATCACGCTTCCATAATTTTCTATGGACTCAGTTGCTAAAAACTTTTGAAAGTAATTTTTCTTAATGCTTGTATGTTGGATTTTTGTCGTTTTGGTCTTGTTAAGTTTAGATAAAGATACTTTATTTTTCTAAAGCGGTGTGGTGTCCATATGTGGTGTTATCACTGTAATACTGTGAGTGTTTGTACAAATACTTTACTCATTGCTTTTGGCATAAGCCTGTCTGCTTGTGCCAAGCTACCAAGGGGGTGAGCAGGAGTTATCTAAAGTGTGACTAGAAGCAAGGGTCCCTATTTGGACAAAGGTACCTACCCCTGCCAACTAGAGTCCCCCATTTCTAACAGGGACGTTATAAATAGGTTCAGATTTCACTCATACACAACCAGTGAAATTCAGCAGTTATAGGAACCTGAGCTAACTATAACTTTGCAATGTGAACCTGGACATGAAGTTGACATGGACGGCACAAAGTATTAGACAGAAAACAGAAACAACGGCAAAAAGCAATAACAGTAATCTATTGTGCATGAAAAAAATAAAAAAAATCATATATATATCATTGCACAATAAGTGCCTTTTTCAGGTAGAAATTTGTCAACAGCGTTTTGACCTTTCACAATTTTTCAGGTCATCATCAGGACAAAAGGTGCACAGGAATTATGAGAGCTGCCTAAACAGAACAAGGGATAAAGGAAGAAAACAAGACTAAAAAAGTCATACTGCACCATACTGTGGTCATACTGCACCAGTGAGGACAAAACTACTTTGGAGTGGGCTCAGAGACCCTTGAACAAAGAGAACGAACACAATATGGGGTATAAGTAGTAGATCCTAAACCCCAGAACCTTAGATCAATAGGAACATTTGCCAAGGAGAAGATCTGAAGAGCTGTGAGGAGTACAGTCCCTTTGCTGTGTGCTGTGTGGGGTTCACCTGTAGTTGCTGTTTCTGTCAAGGAAAGGACAAATACTGGAAGTTTGCTGTGAACCTGCTTGAAGAAGAAACTCCAAGTGCCTGTGTGTGCTGGCCTCCAGTTCTGAAGTCTCAGGAACATAAAGTCCTCACCCCCAGCTTTCCTGAACTGTTCTACTGAGAGAACTGACCTGCCAGGAGGTGCTTGTTCCAGTTCTGGGCCTCTGGACATTGTTCCTGTTGTTATGAGCAGGAAGAAGCTAAAGAACTAAAGAAATTGACGCATCGCCCTACTTGCAGCTGCTTTTTGGACACAGCCCCACCTTGTGAGAAGAATTTCCATGCACCACTGCAGCTGCAGAGACGAAGCTGTGCCTGGAACTGCAAGAACCGACTCATAGTGGGATTGAGGCTGAAGAAATCCGACGCAGCGCCGCTTGTGACCTCCACATCGATTGCCAGTGCATCTCAGATTTTCAGACTTAGTACCTGTGCAGCAAGTTTTCCCGATGCATCACCCGTAAACCAGAATGGTCTTGGAGTCGACGCATCACATCCCCCTACAGTCTGGATTCGATGCATCACTTCTCCTACATGCAGCAGAACTGTTGCATCATCTGCCCAAGGGCTCAGGAACTGAAGCATCTCTTTTTTCTCGATGCTTTCCATCTCGGCGGCTATTTGGCCTTGTGAATTTTGATGCATCTACAGGTACTTTGTGTAGAACCACGCATCCATAGTTTTCTATGGACCACGTTTCTTGAACCCTTTTAAAGTTATATTCTTATTCCATCTATGTTGGATTTTTATTGTTTTGGTCTTGTTGAGTTTAGATACTTTATTTATCCTAAAAGGGTGTGGTGTCCATTTCTGGTGTTATCACTCTATTACTGTGTGTATTGAGTACAAATACTTCACACATTGCCTTTGGGATACGCCTGTCTGCTCGTGCCAAACTACCCAGGGGGTAAACAGTGGTTATCTGAAGTGTGTATCCCCCTTACCCTGACTAGAAACAAGGGTCCCCATTTGGACAAAGGTAACTACCTCTCCCAACTAGAAACCCCCTTTCTAACATGTACCGTTCCATCTGTGGCCACTTGTCGAGAAAGAACTAGACGAGGTGGAGATCCAAGGTGTCATTGAGAATATGTCTAGGCCAACACCATGGGTCTCCCCCATGCTAATCGCAGAAAAAAGGAAGTAGCCAGGGAAGATACAACTCTGCATCGACACAAGCTTTCCTAATCAGGCCATCAAACAAAAAAGACACATAACACCTACAATGGATGACGTCATCGCTGACATCAATGCAGGATGCCACCAACTGCTTCTCTCCAAAGAAAGCAGAAATATCACAACATTTTTAACACACCTGTGGCTGTGCCAGTATAAGCGGCTGAACCTTGGCATTTCCTCAGCAGCAGAGGTTTTCCAGGATGCCAACTGGGAAACACTGTCCGGCCTCCAGAGCATCATGAATGTGAGGGATGACATCCTAATATATTCTGCTACAGCAGAAGAACACCACCGGCACTTGCGAGCCACAATATGACGCCTATCAGAGCATGGCATCACATTACACCAGAAAGTGTTTTCCTTTTTCTAAAACTCTATCAAGTTCTTTTGGCTGTGTGTTCAACCAAGATGGTGTGCAGGTTGATCCCCGAAAATCGCGTGCCATACAGCATGTTCCTGCCCCGGCGACTGTTTCGGAAGTCTGAAGTTTTCTAGGCATGCCACCGACTGCGGTAAATTTATCCCCAACCTGGTTACCATTGCCTAACCCTGGGAGCCCTCACCAAGGTCAACGTTCCCGGAAAGTGGGGCACCACTGAGGAGAGTTCATTCCAAAAAGTAAAGACAGCCCTGCTGAGCAAGACCACCATGGCCTACTTCGATCCAAAGAAATGGACCAAACTACTGGTCGACTCCAGCCCAGTCGAATTATGCACCATACTGACCCAGGAAGTAGAGCAAGGGAGGTCATCTCCATTAGCCTTCGCTAGCAAAGCACTGACACCAACCAAGTCATGTTATTCACAGATGTAGAGAGAGACCATAGCAATTAAATGGGCTTGTGGACATTTCCACCTGTACCTCTGTGGGAAGCCTTTCAGAGTCGTCACTGACCGCCAACCTCTCATCCCTCTTTCCTGTGGCTCTGCTGCACACCCACCACCATGGATTGAATTCTGAGCCAGCCAACTGCAGCACTACTACATGGAAGTCAACTACCGTCAAGGGTCCAAGAACCGGACTGACTTCCCTCACACCATCTACCCTCACTAGCCACTGAACCTAATGAGAACATAGATGCCATCAGAGCCTATATCAATATGGTCTCCCAGAGGGCTTGCCTCCAAGCACTCATTCTACCAGAAATTCAAGGCAAGTCCACAAAGAACCTGGTGCCAGAGAGAGTGCGGAATACTCTGCAAAATGGCTAATGGCACTCCTTTCTGTGCGACGCCAATGGGAGGCAAGGATTGGAAAGAGAACGTCTCACAAAAATGTGGCAAGTGCGGAATTAGCTGAGTGCCAACGGATAGGCTCATCCTGATGGGGCAGTGCCTAGTAATACTAGAGAGACTGCAGCACCAAGTAACAGAACTGGCTCATTGAGGACATGAGGGGACAACAAAAATGAAGTCCTGCATAAGAGAGAACGTCTGGGTTCCAGGGCTTGAGGCCACCGTTGATGAAATGGTAAAACAATGCCCCTCGTACCAGCTTACTAGTTCTCAAGCAGTACCTGAGTCCTGTGTCATGGTCCAAACTGAGTCTTGTCCAACGAAGGTTCCCGGATGGGAGAATAACCATAGCTGTTGTACCCCCTCGCCGAAGTTGTTTACTCTACCGCCTTCAGTAATGTAGCATGAGCACTTAAAAAAGCTTTCACACTCTTTGGCCTACCAGAAGAGATAAATATGGACAATGGACAACCTTTCCAAGGCTCTGAATTCCAGGACCTACTAGAGTGTTTAAGGATTTGGTATCACCGAATCAAGCTAATAATAATAATAATCCACATTTGTATAGCGCACAATCACCCGTTAGGGTCTCTAGGCGCTGGGGGCCGTCGGGAAGATTAAGCAAGCTATTGCCCAGAGTCGGATGGTGCTGGGCTAACCTGCCGCCGGAGATCGAACCCTGATCCCCAGATTCCAGCGTCAGTCGCCCTGGCCGCGGTGCCACACCTCTCCATGAAGCTACAATGGCTGCAAGCAAATGATTAAGCTTGCAGACAGTGAATAAATCCCTCAGAATCACACGGTAGAAGGGACCAACGCTGAAGTTGCACTCCAGAAATTTGTGAGGGAATACCGCAGAACTCCACATTGCATCACCCAATGCTACCAGTGGTCGCTAATGCTCACAAGTGATCTCGCCAGGTGGCAAATTGCTCCTCATAGACCAGCCACCAGGATGTGAGTTCTGAACACCCTTCAAGCTGGTTTGTGGACCATTATGCTGGTAAAAGGGACCATGATCACTCCTTTAAAGGAAACAAACAGGTCAAATTGAACATCTGATGGTTCTGGGTAGTGGACTTCAGCCAGTAGCAGGAGAGGGAGAGAACAATACCACATGGGAGAGCCCCCCAGACCGGAAGGCCAGGTAGAAGAAGAAGTTAGCTCTGGCGATGAAACCCCATGCCGGCCCCGGAAGAGAACAATGCTGAGGTCTACTCCCGCAGCAACCAGAGACTGGAAGAAATGAGAGGACATTCTCAGCAACACGGATATCACCTACGACCCAACCTACCACCGAGCCAGAGGCTCGAAGACTTTGCATGTTGAGTTCATTGCCAAGTTTAGAAGGGAATTAATAACCTGTTAACCCCCCCCAGGGACTATTCCAATGAAACACACCACGTACATCCTCTGTCCCGGGACTGAGGGCAGCCGGTGCCAACCGGGATTGGCCTGTGTTGTGGTGGCTGTGGGACCGAGCTTCAGCCCCCGAGAGATCACGTGGGCTCCTCCTTCCCAATGGGTGCCTGGATGCTGAGGCACTCATGGGATTTCTCAGTGCCTAGGGTCACCGGCACGGCCACAGTCTAAGTGCAGGCACCTGACCCTGCTGGCGCTTGTGAAGCCTCCCCTGAGAGACACAGCTGGGTCTGCTGCAGACACGGCAAAAGGAGGCCAGCAGGGGTCCATACGTATGACCAATGGAGGTGTTCCAGTGGTAAGATACACAGTCATTAGTGGTTCCCTGTGAAGCTTGACATCTCATGCACTAGGAATCCCCAGGTGTTCCCGGCCTGTGTGAGATCTGTCCGGAATCATCCTACAGAACTGCTTAAAGTACACTCTGCATAGCTAAGGGACAGGATGGTGTGAGGTAAATCCTGCTAGGAGTCACGGCAACTGTGAATGGACTACTTTATGGGCACAGGAAATAGTGGATCGACACAGATAGATGTGGGTACCATTATCCTGGGTCCAGGATCAGGACCCTCTGGATCACAAATCTTTGCAGCCATCGAAGGGTCCAAGTAGGACTTGAACACGAAATGGATGCCATCGACATCAAGGTCAACCTGCTGTGGGCAGATCTACGAGGTATATTAGAATGTTCAAAGAGACTTAGGTACAGCTGTAGACCCTTACACAAGAAGTGAAGGACTTGATGACCACAGTCTGCAACCTATTGGAGCAGGCAAGTAATTTTGAGAAGCACCTGGAAGATGCAGCAGGGAGATCTAAGCACTGCAACTTATGGTTTGTGGGGTTCCAAGAACAGGTTGAGTAGAACACCGTGGAGCTATTTCTGGAATGGTGGCTTGTGGGACTGCTGAGAAGGGAGGACCTATATGACTTCTTTGTGGTTAAGAGGTTGCACTGGGCATTGGCCAGGTGCCCCCCGCCAGGTGCCCCCCCCCCCTAGGGCCATCATCGAAAGATCCTCAACAACAGAGACTGGGACGGCATTCTCCAGTGGGCCAGAAAAAACTGAGGGAAACACTATAAGAACTGTCCCAGACTATACATGCAGCATCCAGGCTCCTGTATATGGCCAAGCTGAGGCTGGTAGGTGGTGCGCTCTCACTTTGAATCTCTGGGGCAGGCCTGTGTGGGTTGCTGGACTCACCTGCAATTGTACTACTAATTCACAACAAGAACAGCTCTGCAGGGCTATTCAACCATAGCACTGGAATGAGGACTTAAGGAAGGAATGGGAGGCGCGATTTGACCATTATATTCATGAGGAAACATCACAGGTTGAAGGACTTAATTGTTTACCCGGGGGAGGGGACTGGGTTATGCTAGGTCAAAGTTTTACTATGTTGCACAGTAATGCTAGAGCTTCATAGCAATGTTATAATGGGGTACTATATGGTAAGGAAGAACAAAAGCAGGATGGGTTCTAATGGCCTTGGTCCTGATGAGGTGGATCAGGGGTGACATGCACCATTGCATGCATGACAGGAACAGTAAAAGTAAATTCCTAGAACACCAGGTGCCTACACGATTTCACTAAACATTATAGAGTGCACACCTATTTGAGGGATGCTGTGGCAATAAATGATATACAGAATACTGAATGAGTCGAAAGATCAGGGTTAAATACATTGGGGCAAATGTACACACCCCTATCGCCAACACAACTTCTCCTATAGTGACGTTGTGGTGGCGATAGGGGCTGCGCCTTATGTACAAGTACAAGGCAGCGTTAAGCCACTTAACTTGGCTTAACGCTGCCTTGTACATAAGGCCCCCATTCATGCTATGATTAGCGTGAAAGGGGGGGGGCAGTGGGTGTTGCGGTGGGCGTTCCATCACAACACACATTAATTTTGACACTGCCCCCTGTGTACAAGGGTGGTGTATATAGGAGGAAGCGCCAAAATTAAACCAGGTCTAAATTGGTCTTAAGATGGTGAAAGGAGGAGAAATGCATTATTTCTCCTCGTTTATGCTTTCTTCCATGTCTGCTGCCATTGTTCTTTAGCTCACTATGCCACTGGATTTAAGCTAGCATGGCTGATGAGGGGTTATGCCCCGAAGACGGTCCCAGGATGCTTGTTTCCGGTCCAAGGAGGTCTTGGCTTGGCGGTTCAGACATGTAATGTTCCCATGAGAAGGAAGCTCTGTACTGATTTGCATATGGCTGGGTCGAAACTGGGGTGGCGTGGTGAGGAAAAAAGCAATGGATTAAACCTAGGTACTTGTGACTGGGGATGAATGTTTGCATTGTTCAGCATTTTGTCCATTATTTGTTCAATTTGTCTTTGTCGCCCTAATGGGGAAGGGTATGCCCAGACGTGGGTCCCGTGCTCACTGCGCCATTGAATTCAAGCTAGCCTGGCTGGTGAGGTGCAATTCCCTGAAACCAGTCCCAGGATACTTGTTTACGGTCCAGGGAGGACCTGGCTTGCCAGTTCGGGCTGGACTGTTCCCATGAGGAGCAGGGTTAAGACTAATTTGCATAAGGCTGGGTCCAAACTGGGGTGGCGTGTTGAGCAAAAGAACAATGGATTAAACCCAGATCCTTGTGACTGGGGGTAAATGTTTGCATTGTTCAGCATTCCGTCCATCATTTCTTCCTTTTGTCTTTGTCACCCTAAGTGGGAAGGGTATGCCCAGACGTGGGTCCTGTGCTCACTGCACAACTGGATTCAAACTAGCCTGGCTGATGATGGGTGAAGCCCTAAAACCGGTCCCAGGAGGCTTGTTTCCAGTCCAGGGAGAACCTGGCATAGCAGTTCAGGCTGGACTGTTCCCATGAGGAGCTGGGTCAAGACTGATTTGCATATGGCTGGGTCCAAACTGGGGTGGCGTGGTGAGCAAAAGAGCGATGGTTTAAACCCAGCTTCTTGTGAATAACGGTGAATGTTTGCATGGTTCAGCATTCTGTTCATCCTTTTTTCATTTTGTCTTTGTCGTCCGAAGTGGGAAGGGTATGCCCAGATGTGGGTCCCTTGCTCACTGCGCCACAGGATTCAAGCTAGCCTGCCTGAGGAGGGATGATGCCCCGAAGCTGGTCCCAGGATGCTTGTTTCTGGTCCAGGAAAGACCTGGCTTGGCAGTTCAGGCTGGACTGTTCCCATTAGGAGCAGGGTCAAAACTGATTTGCATATGGCAGGGTCCAAACTGGGGGGGCGTGGTGAGCAAAAGAACGAGGAAGTAAACCCAGATCCTTTTGACTGGGGTGAATGTTTGCATAGTTCAGCATTACGTCCATAATTTGTTCATTTTGTCTTTGTCGCCCTAAGTGGGAAGGGTAGGTCTAGACGTGGGTCTAGTGCTTACTGTGCCACTGAATTCAAGCTAACCTGGCTGATGAGGGGTGATGCCCCGAAACCGGAACCCAGGATGCTTGTTTACAGTCCAGGGAGGACCTGGCTTTGCAGTTCGGGCTGTACTGTTGCCATGAGGAGCTAGATCAAGACTGAATTGCATATGGCTGTGTCCAAACTGGGGTGGTTTGGTGTGCAAAAGAAAGAACAATGGATTAAATCCAGAATCTTGCGATTGGGGATGAATGTTTGCATTGTTCAGCATTCCATCCATCCTTATTCATTTTGTCTTTGTCACCTATTTGAGGCGGCATTGAGAGGAATAGCAATATTGTAGGAGATCCATTTGGTTGAATATGAAACTAACAAACTAAGAAAAAAAATACATTCGAAAACTATACCACTCAACTTACTCAACATATGTCAAGGGAGTGTCCATATGGGTAGATCCAGGGGTGCCTTTCAAGTATAGGGATTGATCTATGGGCTCTTGTATGGGATGGAGGCATGCATGCTTAAGGGCTGTACCCCAATCATGATGACAGGGGGTTCTTTGGGAAAATGCAAGACCTGCTGCCTTCTGTGTGGGCATCTCATTCATTTGGGTGGGTGATTTTAATTGTGTCCTAAATGGTGACTTAGAGAGGATGCCTCCATGTGAGAAGGTGAAGCCAGGGATGTTGGGCGCCATGGCCGACATCCTGGTGCAGGTGGATTGCATAGATGTTTGGCGAGAACTCCACCCCACAACCATTGAGGTTACCTACTATTCCGTGGTACATCACATGCACAAGAGACTGGCCAGGTATCTAATTTCATGGGACCTTGTGGACCGCATACAGACAGTGTACCTTCTGGGAAGATTTTTGTTTGACCCCACGCCGGTGCTCCTCACATACATGTGGGCCCCCCGCTGACAAGCTGTCCCCACATTGTGGCTTCTGCTGTATCGTGGGGTGACTTTGGACCCTCCAAAATGGAATAACCACATGGACTCTACTTGGAAATGTAAAGACAGTATTTACTAACTGCCACAGCAGGGAGAAACCCCTACATCATACAACACAGACTGTTCCTCAGTCCTACTCAGGCTCTATCAGGCTTTCTCAAATTCCTGTTTCCAGCCAGGCCTCTTTATACATACAATCAAAATGGTTCATTACACACAGTAAATATTAGTTGACTTGTAAGTTACAGATTTAAGATGGAAAACCCTTGAAGACATGTGCCATTATAACCCTGAGTTCCGACCTATCCATTATACATGTTTTATTGCACTCCCCGCAGTGGTGGACAAACACAAAATTCATCTGCTTGTGAATGTATGTGAGTTTCATGGTAAACACAATTTAAGTAAAGTGTGTGCTTCCAGTATTGTGCGCCTAAAACCTCCATGTGCTTAGAGCCAAATTACATCCCTGCACCCATTGTTTAATCAAGCACCTTTTGAAACGACTTCTATTTAAGTTTTTATCCCCCAAATAGAAAGTAAACCTCAACTTCGCAAAGAGATGAAATCAAAGATGAAAAAACAAAAACAAATAAAAGGAGAATACATAGAGCAACTAAAATTGATATCACAATGATATCAGTATACATCACATCTGCACATGGAGTATCTTACAGAATGGCTATGATACACATCTCCATTTACATATCCAGAAAAACAGAAAAAGTCAGGGTTTGTGGCACCAGCAACGAGTACCAAAAATAGCTCTAAAAAGTGGGAAAACATAGGGAACAAATATCTAGGGCATGTTTTAGCTTCAATCCTTCATACCAATATACAATTGTATCATAGAGAGGAGAGACTGTTAACCCCTGAAATTACACCTGGCGATGTACATGTAGTGAGGCCCAAGCGTATACCGTCTTCAACCTATTGTGTACTTTTAGGGCTTGATTCAGTTCCACCGCAATCATTCAAGCTCCTCAGGGTGAAGCAGTAAGTAATCCCGCAATGGCTGCCATATGTTTTTAAGTCGCGAGGCTTGTGATTGTAAAGCGGCTTATAAATCACTAGTAGTATCACAGTAGGTTAAGTCACAAATCCCAGCCTTCTCTGTCCTCCCCCCAGTGTAACGAGACCTGTCTCCTAGTGAGAAGCAATACAATAGCAACAAATAGTCTTGTTCCTGCCTATATACGCTTAACATACCCCAGCAAGGCTAGGAGTGGGGTGGGTTGAAGCGCGCAGTCGACCATCCAAGACAAGTAGCAAAAGATGTCCCCTCAGTATGTCAAAATGGGTGTACAGTTCCATACCATGAGAAGTCAGCAATGTCTGGAACAGCTATGTGATTTGATGGGTCCATCTTGGCTAATAATTATGGCGTGATATATGCTCTGTGTAAATATTTAAAATGCAACAATTTGTGCCGATGATTAGTAGAGACATGGTGTTTGCTCCCAGTAATAATGCCTTGTCTGGTCCAGTATGGAACACCCGAGGTCTCTATCCCAGTCCTTCTTAGCCCCTGTGCCAGCCACTGGCCGGAGTGATAGGGATAAATGATATAGGGCCAGAAGTAGGAGAGCAAATACCGGTCGGTAACGGCCGAATTCGGCCGTTACCGACCGGTATTTGGGTTTTCACATGTAGGGGCCATTATTTTACAGAATCTGTAAAATTACCGAATCGGTAAATTTACCGATTCTGTAAAATACTGAATCAGTAATTTTACCGATTCGGTAAATCCAAATGTAGGTGACACTCCTGAGAGTGTCACAGGCCCTTAAGAGTCAGTATTTTACCACCCAATACAATTGGGTGGTAAAATACCGAATCCAGGTGTGCATGCACATCTGTGCATGCACACTGTGCAATGTGACACACAGACATGCCCTTAAGGCATGTATGTGTGCCACATGTCACACATGCCTTTACTTCGGGTGCGAGAGGGTGTCAAAGTGACACCCCCTGCACCCTTGCAACATTCGGTATTTACCAATTCGGTAAATACCGAATCGGTATTTACCATTGATTCCTATGGGCTTCACAGCCCATAGGAATCAATAGGAAATACCGATTCGGTATTTACCGAATCGGTAAATACCGAATCTTACCGATTCAGTAAATAGGAAAAGATATTTACCTACATCTGACTACTTCGATTTTACCGATTCATAAATACCGAATCGGTAAAATTCGGTATTTATGAATCGGTAAAATAGAATTACCTACATCTCGCCCCTAGTCTTGAAATGAGATGGGATCCACTGGGTGACATGATAGTTAGTGTAAGTGGGGGAAAGCCTGCTGGTCCCCTTGGGGAAGAGGGGAGCACTGCTTGCACAACATTTCGCAATCTATTCAAAAGAAACGTGTCCATGTAGGATGCACCACAACCTGCCGTTAGGTCTGCAACAGTGCACAACTGGAAATCATTGAAGAGATCACCTCTAATGTGTAGCCCATACAGTGTTAAAGTGCACTTGATGAGTGTTTCTGTTGTTGGGGGTAACCAAGGATTATCCAGCAAAGGTATATGGGGTGTATACAGAAGATCAGCATTTAGATATCTTTGTAGCTTGACCCAGGCCCAGTATGTCGTTTGCAATGTTTGTATTTAAGTTGGTATCCTAGGCACGTAGAAGGGTATAATGAATGAGATTGAACAAGGGTGGGCCTGTGTCCACTCCGGTTTCAGATACTGCAGCCTAAAGTTGGGATAGTACCAATAGTATGCAAAATGTACTTGCACAATCAAGTAGTATAAGTAAAAATCCAGGACACCAAAGTCCCCTCGCTGGTACGGCATAGTTAAGGAACGCCAGCTAATTTGCGACTGCCTGTTATCCTAAACCAATCTAATAAGTAAACTGCGGAGTGTCTTAAGCATTTAGTAGTGAGGGCTGTGGAGGTGTTAAGAAATAGGTATAGAAAGCGAGGCAAGAATACCATCTTAATAATGGCAATTCTGCCAGCAATTGAGAGTGGGAGTTTAATCCACTGACCTATGTGTGTTGACAATCTATCAATTGCGGAACAGTATTTTAGCCAAGAAACCTCCGAAGCACTTTGACGTAGGACAATGCCCAGATATTGGGAGGTTCAATACACCAGTGCAGTGGGAATTCTAAGGTCAAGTAGACAGTGGACTCAGTCAATGGGAACATTTCTGATTTATTCCAATTTATAGCAGCAAGCCCAGAAAAAGTGTAAAACCTCTTGAAGCAGAGGTTGGAGATTAGTCTCGGTGTCCTGGACTAATAGCATCACATTTTCACATAGAATCAGGATAATTTCGGTCCCCGGTGAATTCTTAGCCTATGTTGTTAGCGTCGTTCCTGCAGGTGTCACGCCAAGGAATCCATAGCAATGATAAATAGTATCGGCAATAGTGAGCCTCCCTTTCTTGTGCCACGCGTAAGTAGGAACTGTCCGGCTAGATCACCATTCATTTTAAGTCGGGCCATTGATTCTCATAGAGGAGGCAGATAAGATTAGAAAAACTGGAGGGAATTCCCAATTTTTTTAGTGTGGAATATAGAAAGGACCACTCCAGTGAGTCAAACACTTTCTCTGCGTAAGATCGCCGCAGCAGGAAGATCAGGAAGGATCAATTTTTGGTAAGCACTGCAAAAACTGCACGGAGGTTAACCGACGTGGAACGGCTGGGGATAAATCCATCTGTGCCAGGAGCATGGGTACCACCTAGATCATAAATATATTGCGAGATTTAGTCTGCATCAATGGACGCAGACAGAAACTGGTGTTGCCCCAATCTAGTCAAACCATCACCACCTCAGTGAGGTAATCAGTAAGTGCATCACCCACTGGAGTGTCTTGTGAGCCATATAAGTGGGTATAATAGGGAGAAAAGCAGATGCAATGTCCTTCCTGCATGTGAGCGATGTTCCATCATCTAATTCCAGAGGTGTGACAAAGGAAGACTGATGCTGAGGGCGAAGAAGTCTGGCCAGTGTCGGACCGGGTCGATTGTCTTCACCATATACCCGAGACTGTGCATATTTGCCAATATAGTTCACCTCCTGTGCTGCTAGTTCCTAAAATTCAGCAAGGATCGTTGCACAGTTGTGTGCTGTTTGGGGGGGTCACTAGACTGAGTTTGTAAGTCAGTTTCCCAGAGTTTCCCTTCCACTCTCTCAAGGTCCCTATGAATGGAGTGCATTACTCTTGCCTGTTTGGCAATACACACTCCCCTAATGTATGCTTTCAAAGCTTCCCTGACAGTAGCATGCTGCTCTACTGTTCCAGTATTGAAATGAAAATACTCCACTATGGCCTCTTTGACGTGGCTATGAAACACTTCATCAAGTAATACCTCTGAGGGGAAGTACCAGGACATGTAGGGTCACAAAATACTGGGAATGTTGAGAGTCAAAAGTACAGGTGAGTGGTCTGATAGTGTACGTGGGAAATGTTCAATTGTGGAGACAGCTAATAGGAGGTGAGAGAGATAATAGGAGATAGGAAAAGAGATATTAATGATCCATAAGGGATCAAGTGCCAGGTGTAGCTGAGTAGAAAGGATAATATCAAATAGTGGGGTATCAGGCTCTCCAGGCATCTTTAAACAGGAAATACTGAAATAGGGAGGTGAGTGCCCGTACTGCATGAGATTTAGTGATCTGGCATGAGCCCGTCTAAGTATCTAAGGAGGTTAAAGTCACCTCCCATAAGTATATTGTCTGCTGACAGTTGAGATATATGTGTAGCTATGTTAGTGAAGAATTCGGGAGAGTCTACACTTGGAGCATAAATGTTAATTAGTAAAAGCGTTTCACTCCCCATCATGCCAGTGACCAGGAGGTAACAGCAATCAGGATCAGCGACCACCTCCCAGACCTTGAAAGGAATATATTTGTGGATCAGGATGCCCACTACTCTAGAGAAGGTGCTATAGCTAGAAATAAATCGATTGTCCCCCCCTTGGTGCTGCAAAGCGATTGGCGGAGTGTAGGTCATAGTGGATTTCTTGCAAAAAAGTTAGTAAACATCATTTACCATGCTTGCGAAACAATTCATGCCAATACAACGTGGTCATTACAATTACTGCATTGTTACATCACATGCCATTACAAGGCAAGCCATTACAACTACTTGCTGTCGTGGGTAGAAATTGTTGGGTTCTTAAATCCAACACCTTCCCTACTGTTGCATAGACTGGAATAGTAAAATATACTATTCCAACATCCACATCCCCCTACAGCGAGCTGTTTTAATGAATTGCATTGTAATGGTATGCGATGTAACAACGCGTTCATAGTAATGACTGTGTTGTAATGGCATACATACTAAATGCATGTGTCTATTCAAAAAAGCCACCTGGACAGAGTGCCTAGACATATGACAGCACCTGTCACCCTTTTCAGGGGTTGGAAAGCCCTCTAACATTCCATGTAATCCATTTCAACGGTAGCTCCCCTTGCCTCGGAGCTGGTGGGATCATCTATGCGGTTGTGTCATATGTGTATGCATGAAGATGTGGAAAATATTCCAATGTCTTTTCAGCAGCATTGTTAGTGCTCTGTGGAAAAAACCTGTAAGCTATCTAACATCAAGAAAACCAGAGTTCCAAACCCCCCACCCACATTGGATAATAAGCAAACAGCATCCGGTGAATCTCTTTATTATTCCAAGACAAAACTACTAAGTGAAACTGTAGGAGAACTCCTAGGCAAGGGGAGGCAACATCCATGGGAGACCGCCAATAAAGTCCATGTTTGATTTAGCTCAGTGCAGCCATTATAACCATGTTGGTAAGTAGGTATGACCAAATTGTCTATATTTTGCCACCGAGGAACCCAAGTCCAAGCCAGCAAAAAAGGCCACAAGAGCTTGGAATTGTCAGTCATTCCGAACAGGGATTAATAGCCCAGTGAGAGTTCATGAGACCGTCGGCTCTGATTGGGAGGATGCCGCCTCTTCGCCATTCACACAGGAGTCTATGTGCCAGATACAGGATAGCGTAGGGTATATTCACCTTCTGCAGAGTATGTTTAATGTCTATAAACTTATGCCATGCCTCTTGCACCAAAGGAGTGAAGTCACGGAAGAATTCCACATTCATGCCTTGATGCTGCACAGACCCTTTGTATCGAGCAATTCAAAGAGCCACGTGTCAGTCATGATAATTGAGGAGTTTAGCGATAATCCAACATAAAGGCGTGCCGGCTGCCGGTTGCATGCCAACTGGTCTATGGGCCCGTTCCACCGAAAAGTCGAGGAAAAAGCTTGTCTTCTGAATAGCTTCACCAGGGGCTTCTCAACGTAGATGGCCGTGAGGCCAGTATTCGTGGATTCCACCACTCCAGCTATACAAATATTATTCCTCTGCCTTAGAGGTAACCATTTTGAGAAGGCGTTCAGCTCTTTCAAGTCGTTTATTAGTAGTGGGTAGTGCATCCTCTAGATCTGAAGATTTGCTGCTCGGCAGCCTCTATGGGGGTACCTTGCTTTCGATGCAGCCATGAATATCTTCCAATCAGGATGTTAGTGTGTCTAAACGCACATTGATTGATTTAAAACTGGCTCGCAATTGAAGATCAAAACAGCCATAACGAAAGCAAACCTAAGCAAGGAAGAACCGACCATCATCAAATACATGCAAAGCCTGAACACGGCAGGCCACCAAACGGCAAGGATATACAAGCTCCTCAACCCATCCACATCGTCACTGAACAAGAAAACAACGAGCACATGGGAACAACTCCTGGGAAGGCAGCTAAGCGACAACGAACAATGCAAACTGTGGCGCTCGGCATCAACAAACAAGATAACCCCACAACTAGCCCAGACAAAATTCTGGCTCCTACACAGAGCCTACTGGACACCGGCAAGACTCCACAAAATTGGCATTACAGAATCAGGCAGCTGCTGGAACTGCGGGAAAGAGGAAGGAACTCTAGAACACCTGATCTTCAATTGCACCAAAGTCAGGAAGTTCTGGATGAAGGTGAACAGCTTTCTGACCGATATATTTAACAAAGACTTAACAATCAGCTTTGTAAGCCTGGCCACAGAACACATGACAGCAGATCTAAAGAGCAAAGAAGAAAGAGACCTACTAGACTTACTGCTCACAGCTGCCCTAAAAATAATCTTGACGAACTGGAAAAACACAGCCAAAGCTAACTTTAAAACATGGACGAACTGGGTCACCTTTCTCAGAGGAGCAGACAACATAATGGGGAAATTCTCAAAGGAACACAACTCAAAAGAAGAGATGTGGGAGCTCCTAGATGCACAGCTGATGCTAGCCCAGCCCAAGACACGCAACTAAGAGCCCCCCCTCTCTCTTTCTCCTTTCTTTTTCTTCTCTCCTCTCGGAGAACATAAAAGCAAAGCGTATCACATTATGTACTGTATATACAAATGCAAACATGTATCTTCTTTTCTGTTTTATATATTTTAATAAAAAAAGTTTTAAATAAATCTGGCTCGCAATTCAGCTAATATAACTGCAGTCCCTTTTAGTGGTGGGGCCTCGGCTCCAGGTGGACCCTCTGTGTCCTCACATTTGGGGGTTTTGGTTGTGTCGAATGAGAGCTGGTGCTGCTTAGGATCAGTATGCCCCATCGTGCAGCAGTGTAGTGTTGTGTCATATAAAGCAGGGGAGTAATGTATGATAATACTGTGCTTCCAGCAGCCCACATCTCCTAGACTTCAATCCCTCCTGATAGAGGCCCACTTGTTTAATCTGGCTGATTGGCGATATGGCTGTACCTAAAAGCTAACCAGAGTGGTCTATCAAGGTGAAGTGCATAAGAGCAATAGATCTACAGAGGGGGAGCAACCCAGCAATCGCAGATATGTTGCCTCCACTTTTTGCCCATCTTGGCAGTTAATGCAGGGGGAGGAGATTTTCAACTCCCAGTAGTGCACGAGTCATGCAACTCAATCTACACAGTGCACCACCTGCAACCAGTGGCAGTCGATCTCAGGTGGCAAATGCAGTAACAGGGAGACAGCGTTTTCTACAGCCGACGGCACTCCGTCGCAGCCAATAGCTGTAGCTGAGATGCCCTGTTACTCAACACCCTGCTCTTGGATGTGGCAAAGATCTCTTGTCCCCGCTCATGCCCGCCGATCACCAGGCATACCGGGGCTAGATTACAGCAGTGATGTTGACTCGCATGTATGCAGCCGTGCCCACAGGCTCACCTGCGACCCCTGACAGTGCTGGGCCTCTGAGGGCTGCTTCGGGCCGCACTGAGCGAAAGCTGCAGTGGCTCACTCACCAGGCCCAGCTGGCCTTTTAGTAGTCAGGTTCATACCACATCGTCAGGGGTATTACCCACTCAACGATTGCCGTTAGGAAGCCAGCGGAGTGATGAAATGCTGCATTCATGGAATGGTGGCTTCAGAGCTTCATGAATGAGCGGCCATCTTGGTGCTTGGCCCGGTCACACTCACTTTTTTCAAGCACTTTAGCCCTGTATGTGCACTGGGCTAATTTGATTACATGAACCCATTGTCTAACCACACCACAATCTGATTGAAGGCACTAAGTACATGCCGGTGGACTTGTGTGCATGTTATAAATGCTTTCAAATCTGTTAGACATGAGTTGACCTTTAACAGAAAACCCTTTTATATTTCCTATTCTACTACATCCTTAAGTGAACTTTTACCCTTGCTAGTATCAGTGCGACATCTGGGGCTAAACAGTTTTTTAACCATGAACATCCGTGTGGTTTCTGCTTATGTTTGTTTTTCCACTACTTTTTTGTGTTTCATATTTTCTACAGCATATACATCTTTCACATTTCCTACAACAACTGTAAATCCTGAAGGATGCCGCTTTTTGTTTTGACATCAGTATGGTGTTAAGAGGCTATTTTGCTGAGAACTGGGGGACATTGTTAACTAGAGTGCTGGAATGGGATGCGCTTAAAGTTATCCTGTTAGGGGAATGTCTCACTAAAACGCCTGGCCAGAAAGAATAACAAGGGACATTGTTGTCTGACCTTGTTGTCTGTGATGTTCAGACTAAATCCCTGGAAAAGAACAGAACGTGAAAACAAATGCAGGTTCCGTTCCATGTGAAAGTACAATGTGGCACAAAGCAAATATTTTTGTATACTAGAGGGGTCAAAAGAGAAAGACGCGTATAACATGCAGAGTTAGGCTAACATAGGGAAAATTACAATGGGCCATGCAGGAAACAGACAACATAATTGTACATTGTATTCCTTTTCTCTGTGCTGGCAATATGTCTAGTGCCCTTGGATGTCATGGTAAGTCCCACTTTTTGAATAACACTTCCTAATTACTAAGTGGAATACAGTTCATCACCAGAAACAAATCATCCTTATGTGTCTCTTGTCTGTGGCTCCTGGTGCCTTGTAGGTCACATTTAGAGCTACAGTGTAGATCAGCATAAAGAACACAGATTGAAGAGCAGAGAGGTAACTTAACCCTAGGTGCTATTCATGGTAGGACATTCTGTCCATATGCTTTCCTAAAGAGGCCGTTTTCAACTTGGTGTCTGAGATTAAACAAATGCAAAGCTGAATGTCAAAGTGTTGACTAGACATATGTGAACTACAGAGGTCTATAATGTAACAGAAAGGCAGACTACTTAATAAGGACATCCCTTTCCCTAACACCTATACACAGTCATGGAACACCTGAAAATGGAAAAAATATGAAGCAATAATGGAACAGCCCTTGTCCTCTAAGGCAACATCTCCCCTCAATCTTGAGTCCCCGATTCTTCATAAATGTTCTTTATCATGTGTGCTGATGCATGTAGGCTGACCTTTAAGGGGAACAATTGTAATGTAAATGTAAATGTATAAGCATTTATATAGCGCACTACTTACCCGTAGGGTCCCAAGGCACTTCGACCGCTGCGAAACCCTTCCTGGCTTCCCTGAGAGATGGTCCCTTAATGGGTATCTCCAGGGTGAGACCAGGCATCCCCGGCGGTCTGGTGGGGCCATTAGTGAAGATGAGGCAAGCTAATGCCCAGAGTTGCCGAGTGTGATCGCTGATCAGAGTGGGCACCGAGGCGAGAGAATTATCGAGTCCGCTGACCCTGGTCCAGAAACCTGCCACGCCGGGAATCGAACCCTGGTCCCGGGCCGTCCTCTGCTCTCGGGTCTGCCGCCTCTAACCAGTGAGCCACACTACTTCACACATTGTAGAGTCAAGAACGCTGTGGAATGGACTTTCCACCATTCAGATGCATGAATAAGAAGGTTTGAACATCAATACTGAATTAATTTTCCTGGGAAGTAATGTTTCACTGATTTTATTACAGGGAGATTTTATTTAAGTGTCTTTGTTATCTTCACAATGTGTACATTGACGGTAAGGTTCGTTTTCAGGGTCAATCTGAGTGATTGGGCATTGGATGAAAGTCAATCAATCAATCATTATTTGTAGAGCACAACATTGTCACCCCTGGGGGTATCTGGGCACTGGGATGCTAGATCTCCCTCACAAAAACAAGTCTTGAGTTTATTTCTGAAGTGTGCAAGGGAGGGTGCTGTTCGAGGGTGGTTAGGCAGGTCGTTCCTGGTCCAGGCTGTGATGTAGGAGAAAGAATGGCTTCCGCTTTGGCTGTGACGGTTGTGGAGCGTATGTGCAAGGGCTAGGGAGGCAGAGCACAGGTGTCTGTTGGGTTGATGGAAGTTCAGTTGGTTGTTGATCTAAGCCTGTCCCAGATCATGTAAGGCTTTGTAGGTGTGTTTGTGTGGGGTTCTTGAACTGACATTGCTGCAAAGGTTTGTTCTGGTGGTGGTGGGGTTTTCAGTGAGCGAGAGAATGAGTTGTAGTTTGCTGAATTTTGCTATGCGGAACTCTTTGAAGTGACAAAAAAAACCTGCGAAGTTCTGCAAGTGCAGTGTGAAGTGCCATTCATGCTGATCTTTCTGACGCCATGGTATAAATTCTACACAAGTGGGGGAAAAACTCTGCTGCACTATGTGGAGCGGAGTTTCCTGCTCTCCACGAGCTCTGTGGAGTGCGGAGTGCAGAAAACTCTGCAAACTCCATGAACAGAGCAGAGTGCATCACCCAGGCCTAATTAAAAGTTGCACTTGGTGGTTCTGAACTCTGGAGTGTACCAGCTGGCTTGTCTTGCTGTTTTGTTGGATCTTGCCAGCTTCATCAGTGCAACTCTGTCGGCGTATTCTGTGATTCAGGTGGAGAAGTTCTGGACATCCTGTTCGAGGTCAAATGATTCTTTGGGTTGGGTGGTGTTAAGGGCCTGAGTCCAGTGTGTCTCTGTTACCTTGCCCCAACTGCGGTGGGAGGAGATGTGGTGCTTTGTGAAGTTATGCTCTGTGCCAGAGAGGGTGAAGTGGATAATAGTGTAGTCGGGCCAAGTGAGGATTTCAATTCAAAAGTTGTGATTTAAATTCATCCTTGTTATTGTCTTTGAGCCATGTTAGCATGGTTGTTGCTTGTTGTTCTTGGTGAATAGTTGTCATAATATTTTGGTGGAGTTGTGCTTTAGGCATGTGCCGGACATCTCAGTCGAGATGTAGCACAGGCAGTATTAAGGCATTGGATGCCTAGAGCAGAGGGGATTTCCAATTAGAGTGGCATATTTTTTATTTTAACTTCTGTTATTGGTCAATAGATTCCTAAGGAGCTGTATGTAAAGTTTGAAGATGACAGGGGCATGATCTAATGCTAGGGGACTCTTCAGATAATAGGAATCCTCTTGGATCTTGGAGTTACCTATGTTGGTTTGATAAGTGGCAAGAGAGCCAGTGTAGGAGGCTGGTTTAGTATATGGTGCACACTTATCTAAGTGAAGCACCCTGCACTAATCCAGACAACACTTATGGTGATTTTAGTGGTCTTAGACAACCTTAGAAAGATCCCAAATTGGTAGCTGTGTAGACCAGCATTCAGGATTAGTCTAGAAGGAGTGTAAAGCAGCTTGTTTTACCAGTACTTAATCTTATGGTGCATGTCAAGTGAAAAAGAGCCACACAGTGTAGTTATGAAAATATGTATTTATTATAATCACTCACTAACACATTGCAATATCTCCTACCCGGAGATATAACCACAATACACACAATACTTTGATAATACAACATGTAAGTAGCACAAACATACAGTTGTCTCCAGGTGGAGACCAAACCATAGACTAAAATAGTGGAATGTGAACCACTTCTTATGTCCGGACTGGTCCCAGAAGATGTAGAAAATGTAGAAGAGCCGGGGTCCCAAGGGACCACCCAAAGGTAAGTACCCTAGAACCCCATGGAGGCTGTGTGCAGAGTGCGAACACAACTTTGTGCTCAATATAAGTCAATGGGTAAGTCGCTGAAGCAGTTTTAAAGAAAAAGGACCCTTCCCAGGGGACCCTGAAGAAACCCTGTGGAAGATGGAAGGTTGGAGAATCACCCCACCCATGGATACTCCAGGAACCAGAATACCTACACCAAGGAAGCCGAGTGCATAGGTGTAAAGTGACGTCGGAAACCGCTGTAGACCACAATGGAGGAGTTCAGCGAAGATGCTGCTGGCAAAAAAGGCGAGAGAGTCTAGTGAAACCCAATGGCGGATTAAAGATGCAAGCAGAGGGGACAGAGTCTATGCCACTCAGGAGTGACCAGGCGGTATAGATGATGAATGCCCTCCGATGTCGGGATGCAGGATAGTTGACAATGCCTTTGAAATTGCAGCTTTGCGGACCAGGCTACACTGTGGAAGACTAGGATCCATTCATGAGCTGTCCCACAACGGAAATCAAGAGCCAGAATGTCAGTGTCCGGCAGGGGCACTATCAAGCCTTTGCAACGGGAACCAAAGTAGTAGTCAAAAAAGGTGCAGTGTCAGGACCAGCAAGGTCCAAGTGACTCACCGTAAGCAGGTAAGTCAGAGCAGGCCCCAAGCAAGCTGGAGTGACCACTGAAGCCTAAGGAGACACTCAAGAGAACCCATGGGCTGAAGGCACAGGACTTACAAGAGGACCTTGAGCAGCACACCAAAGGATGAAGACACAGATGTTGCAGATGACTGGCAGGACGATGAGACCAGGAGCAGCAGGAGGCTTCCCAGTTGCAATCTTGGTTTCCAAATCGAAAGTCCAAAGTGCCCAGATGGTAGAAGTTGTAGTGGTTTCAGATCTGAATCTTGTCCCATGACGAATCTAAGGAACCAACCACAGGTAAGCCCTTAAGGACCCTAAGGAAAGTATTGGGGTGATTCAGGGGTCCCTCCCACAGGAGGGGCTGGACAGTGGGGAAGATACTCCCATGTCCATTGGCCAGTTTCACGCCAGAGCAAGAACCAATAGCTCCCTGAACTGGTTTCAACTGGAGTATGGAAGGAGGACACCAAATGTGTCTTTCAAAGCAAGCTAGTGGCTCTGGCAAGCTCCCCCAAACAGTCCCAATACACTAAGTCCTGTCTGGGAGGTGGTCACACTTACCTGTGACAGGAAACCTATTGTCCTGCCTTCCCCTGCTTAAGCTTGTCTCAGCAGCAGGAGGGCAGAATCTTGTCTCTGGTCGGCAGCAGCCATGGTTTGCTGTCCGGGTCTAGGAGACTGGTACCGGGAGTACTGAGGGTCTCCTGGAGGCGCTGTACAGTGCATGGCATCATACCTCCAACACAGGTTACGGTTTTGGGGTATGATTCCAACATGTGTGATACCAAATATGACAGGGTTCATTACAGGCTGTTTAGAGATAGCCATTGTGTAATGACACATGGCCACCACTCTATGTATTGTAATGGCTGATGTACTTGCAACTTAGGTGAATGGACTCTGTGGATTGTAGCGGTGTGCTGGTCATGTAGGGGCAACCTACCACTTATAACCGAGCACCTTGCTTTCAGGATTGAAAGGCTTGCCTTAAGGGTGACTAATAGGTTTTAAGTGCAGTGACCTCAGATATAAGGAAGGCTAGCACCAGCTTACACAGGCTGCAATGGCATGCTTGTAGACTCAATTTGACATGATTCAACCCATGGGGGACCCCTGGTGTACCTTTGCCCTTGGTCCCTTAGTACCAAATATTGGGGACTTATAAGGGTACATCAGTAGCCAATCTGGGGGCACCTAAGTACTCACCATGTCCGAGTTAGGGAAGAAGCACAGAGACTGGGGTCCTGATTAACAGGATCCCAGTCATACTAGACAGTAAAACATAATGATATCTGCAAAAAGTGGGGGCGACCATGAAAGCAGATCCTACTTTCCTACAGCCAGTCACAGACATTGGCAGTGAATCTCATTCAAGTTGCCAGGGTCTGAATGAGCATGGACATATTGACTATATTGAAGGATGCTTAGAGGTCCAGCAATATCAGGAGACAGGAGTCATCTTTAGCTGTGGTCAGGAGATTATTTTCCTATGATTTGTAATGTAGCTGTCTCCATAATGCAGCATGATATGAAGCCAGATTGATAGTCATGCATGAGAAGGGTGACGTTAATGTGATCTTGATGTTGAGTATTGACTGATTTTTCCAATTAATGTTAGGTGAGTGATGGACTGCTCGTTGGCAATATCTCCTGTGTGTAGGATTTCATGGCATTGCACTTGCTCCTGTCAAAAGACTTTGTCAAAATATTTGTTCAATTAGTTTTTAAAACAAAATAAAATCTTTTTTACCCTGGTACATTATACAGATGATACGTGACTACATTCCTGAGGAATAACACTTTTTCCCTTATAGTTGACATAGTTAACGTGTATAATGGAGCATTCTAGTGCTTCACTTCTCTTACACATATGATCGTTTTTTCACATTATGTCACATGAACGTGACATTAGTAACCAGAAAATATTTAATATTGTGCTTATTACATTTGTCACTCTAATATGGGTTGCAAAGTTTCAAACTCATCTACAGAGTTCCACATCTTGTCCTTCATAAGTTCAGTTAGTGTTTCCCTATTTTGCCCTAGCAAAAATTGAGATTTTCTGACACCAACTCCCTGCAGTCAGATGTCCACTTCAAGGAGGGCTGTTTTCCCACACACTACTCAGGTCTGCCTCTTAGTCCTCAGTTTCAAATACCCAAATGAATGTCTATCTCCATTGGATGGAACTTTTAGTGGGCAGGAATGCATCTATGCCCAATATATTCTTTAGCTCCCAAAGTCCCTCTCTAAGGAGCTTGACATCGGGAAGTTTGGGAACTGAACATTGATTAACTGATTAAATGGTTAGCAGGTGCTGCAATACAGTGTGACAGAGGGCTGCCCTGAGAAGCAACAGGAAAATTCCTCCTCTGTTGCAAATACGTCAATGTTGTTGCCCGTTTTAAAACTTTAGCAGCTTCTATCTTTGAGAAGTTCAAAGTTTTAAAAAATAAAATGAAGTTGTAAATCAGTAGACTTCGGAGTTTTACACACCGCTATTAACTGTGCTGAAAAACAAATGGATCTAAACTCTTATATAGTTGTCATTAGCTTTACTTCCATAAATGTGGATACTACTATAACGGTTAATAAAAGAACACAACTAAAAGGAAACTTACAAATGTCCTGAAAAAGAGTGCACGCTCAGTTCAATTACCTTGAAATTAATTTTCAGAGTTAAGTGATGTAAACATCAATATGGCTTACAATGGAAAGACTACTGCAGCAGGGAGGTGCATCTTTTAACATCCCAATGCTTAGTAGTGTATTTTGCAAACATCAGGGGTCGGATCACAAAAGAAATTGGACTGGTGCAATTTCATTTCCTTGGTAGTAAGTAAAGACAGTGTTTTCTCCAAACAGCTTTTACCACAGGGTGATAAAAACAGGATTCCTGACGTGGGAACATGAGACAAGAATATCTGAGCATATTTGTTGTGTAGCTTTTTATTGTGGTGCTGATCTGTTGTGTTGCCTTTTGTGCACTGTGTATTTTGTTGTACTACAGTTGTTTTGATTTGACTGCTTTTGTGTGATGTGTCCTGTTATGTTTGAATTATGTCATGTTGTTTTGTGTATGTTATTATGTTATGTTCTCTTGTTTACTTTACATAGGCCAACAACTGCTGCTACGTTTCCAGCAGAAAGCAGCACATGCCTTGAAAGGTCATGTGGCAAACAACCCTTTACGACTATTTGAGGTGGCAAAATAGTGCGGATCCAGCTTTTCAACTAGTTAAGACACTAGTCAGCCCAAAACTAAGGTAAACACCGAGGACCTTTTTAGGTCGAGCTTATTGGCAGCGTGCATGAGCTGCTCGCTCTGCGAGGCATGCTGTATTAGAGAAAACACTGGAATCCCCGCCAACTCTCTGCCCATATTTGTCATTGGCTTGTGTAATTGTCCTTCAAAAATGCTGGAGTCACTCTTTTTACTTCTCGTGAGGCACAGCGTTGCAGACCCTTTCTACAGCCTTTCACCGTTACTGCTCGCGGTACCCGCTTCGCGGGTCCCGCTTCGTGCGTGGGCTCACCTGATATCGTCACTTTGGGCTAGGACTGCATCTGAAGAACAGCGACCTCCCCCAGAGGTAGCGACTGTGGGAGGGAGTGCAGGGCTGCGGGCGAGAGCGGGCGCTGGACTCCAAGTCCCAGGAGCGCCCGCCAGACCCAATTGGTAGCACCTGGGCAGCTCTCCCTGCATTCTCCGCCCCACCTACAGCCGTTAAAGATCTCCTGCCCTTGGACACTTGTTGAGTCACTCTTTTTACTTCTCGTGAGGCACAGCGTTGCAGACCCTTTCTACAGCCTTCCACCGTTACTGCTCGCGGTACCCGCTTCGCGGGTCCCGCTTCGTGCGTGGGCTCACCTGATATCGTCGCTTTGGGCTAGGACTGCATCTGAAGAACAGCGACCTCCCCCAGAGGTAGCGACTGTGGGAGGGAGTGCAGGGCTGCGAGCGAGAGCGGGCGCTGGACTCCAAGTCCCAGGAGCGCCCGCCAGACCCAATTGGAAGCACCTGGGCCGCTCTCCCTGCATTCTCCGCCCCTCTCACGACTTTTAATTAAATACAAGCTGTTAGACCCGCTGCGCGGGAGCGACCGGGAGAAGCCCGGGACAAGGGCGGGCCCGTTCTAGCCCGTTACAGACCGAGCAAGACCGGACCGGGCCATCCCTCTTGGCGGTGTGATTGCACCATATGGGTGAGGTATTAACACACATTGTATACTCCTGACCAGGGCCTAAGTTGTACGATGTCTACTCGCGAAACTCGAAGCAGGGCCAAAGTTGCAAAAAAGGGCACTGGAACTCTGGACGATTTTATTACAAGGACCAACACAAACATTGATATCGAGATTAATAAACTCCAACATAGAGTATCTTTGGAGCTGGAAGCAGCCAGAAGACTGTCCTCAGATCTTGCTTTAAGGAAAAAATCTTCTCTAGGCAGTATTGCTCTAGCTAAAACTCCTGAGCGTCCTGCTGGCCCTAAACCTATTATTACATTGGCCGAAGTACACATTGTCCCCGATGACATTGCCACTATTGTTGATGCTACACTTGACCCTACTCAACAAATAGTTGACATTAATGTACCTGAAATTCCTCCAAAGTTGGACATACTGTCGGAGGTCAATAAAGGTAATGACGAGTTTAAATTTACCCTGGGCGTCATTAAGGCAAATCCATTACAAAAGAGAAAATGTCAATCAAAGTCAGTGTATGCTAGGAAAAAGTTTAAAGTGGTAAAAAATCAATGTTTTACAGCAAGGTCTAAGCCACAAGGGGGCTTAAATAGCATGTTTCATCAGACCCTTCCCACTATGCTGTCGTCCCAAAATGGTGATAAGACGGAAGCATGGAACACAGATATCACAGGCGTGCACCTTGCACGAGAATACTACTACACTATTGGCAGACACAGAGGGTGGCAAGGAAGAATTTATGAAAACTGTGTGGGAGACACTAAAGAAACTTCTTAGGCCTCTGGAAGTTAGGCTATCATGTATTGAAAACCAGCTCCTGGAGGTAGAGAAAAGCATTATTACCTTGTCTAGCCTAAGTTTACATTCAAGTGGCAGTGAATTACAGAGCTCTGCTGTAGCTACTAGTAACATACTTGTCCCTATGCCCCCGGTATCCTTGAAAATAGATTCTAGTGTCAACCAAGTTGCTAAGAAGAGTGTGCCAAAGATGTTTGACCAAACTGTGAGTGTTGCTCATACCTCTGTTGGAAAATCTGCTAATAATTTAATCTGTAAAGGCACTGTAATAGACAAGAATAATCAAACAATGAGCATTGCTAACACTCACACTCCTGCACATACTGCGTCTACCCCTCATGTTCCCTTGACTAAAAAAAATACGATAAACAAAGTCCACAATTACCAGACTTCTCATGTTAGCAACAAACCAAGGGGGGGGGTTATAGATCTTCTACCTGATGCTAGTCCTTTTGTAATTGTATTAACTGGGGTCCCTGAGCTAGAAAACCAATACGAGGAAAACTTTTTGTCTTTAAAAAACAAGGTGATTTATTGGTTAAACGAAAACAAGCCCATCTCAAATCACATGAAAAGTAGAATCCTTATGGTAAGAAGGGTGCCTTGGATTGGTTCTATAAATAAATCAATCTCGGGTGACTGCATCGTAGTATCATTTGAGAACCCCCAAACTGCCCAACATATATGCACTTGGAACACTTATGCAGGTTCATCCTCCATTGAAGCTAGACCTTTAACATTTTTTTATCCTCCGTTGAGGGGATCTAATCATGGAGGAAATTGGACAACGATTAACCATCGTTTTAGGCAGGGCACTGAATTGGGTAGGCAGGGCCTTCACAATGTGTGGCATGGAGTTCCTATCTTTAATAGGTTCAGTTGCCTAGATGGAGTCGACTGACTTACAGCCCAGTCAAATCGCTCTACTAATTCTAATGGCACTGATCTCTTAGTCTGCGATGAAAGTCCTTTCATTAAATCTGATAACTTTAAGGTAATGCGGGGAAAGGGGAAGGGGGTAACGACCATCGAACCAATGGGGATGCCCTAGCCATCAATCACACTCTAGCAGCAAGCTTGATGAACCCTGGGAACGAATTGGGAGTTTTGATTGATGGTGCCAAAAATGGTATAGTGGGTCTGGCATCTGGATTAGATACACATTCTGTAGATGCCTCAATGCAAGCCAACATGACAAGACCAGAATCGCTTACTTTGGTCCCTGCAAATCTAATATGTCCCAGTAAAGGGGTAAAAACATCATTGCTTCTAACCTCCTGGAATATTGCGGGGGTAAACAAAAATTTGAGGGACCCAGAGTGGGCTGATTACATTGATTCCTGCGACTTCTGTCTTTTGCAAGAAACATGGGCAATAGATATACCCCATAGGATAGGGTATAAAACCTTTGGTATTGGGGCAATTCAGGCAATCAGGGGCAGACCTTCGGGGGGTCTCATTATATGGGTCAAAGTTACATTGAATATAAAGATCAAAATTGTAGATGCGGGTTCTCCCGACATCTTGGCCCTGAAACTTATAAACGTAAATGGGGAAGAATGTTATATGATTAATGTCTATAACAGGCACTTAGCGCACTCTAAAAACTCCCCTACTATTGAACTTTTAGATAGTTTCTTAAAAAGGGTGGTTGGTGATTTCCCAGTAATTATGGGAGGTGACATTAACTGTAACTTTGAACCTGTACTGGGGCTTGTTGATGTCCTTACGGACGAAGACCAAGCTAATAGTATTCCCCAGCTTGAGACCACAAACTTTGTCAACTGTTCGGCCCTGGCCGTTCAGTTGGTGAGATTAACGGTCGACCATAGTCTTAGGCCATGTAATGGTCGTTTCCCCTCCGACCTCTTAAAACATCCCACTTTTGTAAGATCGGACATTTCAAGTAATTTGGATTTTATCTTTGTTTCATTAAGTATCTGGCGTCATATGATTGACTTCCTGGTGGCTAATAGGGGTGAAAGTGACCACTATCCATTGGAATTGTCGGTTGATCCTATTCTGTTTAGTGAAACTTCTTTAACATCTGAAACCTAGATTTCTAATTCCTTGTCGTGTGATGTGGTTCACGTTAGTAACAACAGACGTGCACTGAAATGGGCTCATTTACTCGCTAATTGTAATTCACTTGTAAATGTATATTCACTCTTTTACTCGATTTTCGGGTCTTTAGATGACCAGCTCCTTTCACCCAATTGCTATGATGAATTCATTGAATTACACCTGTCATTTTTTCAAGAGCTAAAAATATGTTTGACAAAAATGCCAAGAAAGAAGCAACAAAATGTAAGGATGGGGTGCCATGGCAAACTATGGTATGATCGTTCATGTAGAATAGCAAAGAGTGAGCTACTGTTTGCATTGAAAAACAAAACGAAGGATGATGTTAAAATTGCCAGGGAAACCTATAAGCTTAACCAAAAAGCCTCAAAAAAGGCATGGGAGGAGTCAAATTGGGCGGACATGTTGGCGGCAGCCAAAGCGAAGGATAATGTTGGGTTTTGGAGATTGGTAGCCAATGGCTCCCATGCAGGTAGAGTCGTGAAGGATGTTTTTTTAGACGAAATGTCTTGGGTGACGCATTTTACATCTCTCTACAAACAATATGACAGTGGATCTGACGACACTCCTTGGTTCCCACCACCTATTGAGTGTTTGAACTTTTCGATTGGTGAAACAGAAAGGGCAATCTCCGAATTGAAAAGTAGTAAAGCCCCTGGTCCCGATAAAATACCAGGTGATTTGTATAAACACGAGATAGATGTTTGGGCCTCATACATAAATCATTTATTTAACGCCTTATCCAGCAACTGCCACTTTCCTGATAGCTGGCGTGCTGCAGAAGTTGTTCTGATTTTTAAAAAAGGCAGCAGATTTGTTCCATCAATCTATCGTCCAATTAGTTTGATGGACATTCTGCAAAAACTTTACTCTAAGCATCTTCTATTTCGGATAGATGATTGGCTTGAGGAAAAAGCAATTTTAACCAAATTTCAAGCCCGTTTTAGGGGCAAGGTCAGTACTGTAGACCAGGTCTTTAGATTCTGTTGTATATACTGGAAGTATGTACTCATTAGGAAGGGTCACCTGTACGTCGCCTTTGTAGATCTGAGGGCTGCATTCGACCTTGTCCCTCGTAATCTACTTTGGAGGTCATTAAACGATATTGGATTACCTGGTTGTCTTTTGGCGCAAATAGTTGAGCTACATGCTAGGAACCACGCTAACATCAGGTGGGGTCCTAAAGGGGAATTGACACGTGACATCCCCATAGAGCGTGGTGTACGCCAAGGATGTGTTTTGGCCCCTACTTTATTTTCCCTATTTGTTAACGATATCCCTGATCATTTGAACAGTTGTACTAATGATTCACCAAAACTTACTGGGGAAAGGGTGCCTGCGTTACTTTTCGCAGATGATACCATCCTGATATCTCAAACCAAGAAAGGTCTCCAGGCACTCCTGAACTCCTTTAGTACATATTGTGTGAAGAAAGGTTTAGAGATAAACGTTAACAAAACCAAGTGCATGGCTTTAAATCCATGCAGGCCGGACAGGGGGACGTTAAGTCTGGACGGTCAAGCCCTAGAAATAGTGGACAATTTCTCTTATCTGGGGGTGGTGCTAGATTCAAACTTAACTTGGAAGCACCAAATTGAGAAAAGTAAGATGTCCTATGCCCACAACGTCAAACCGATTATTAATAAACTTAATATTAGCTCAAGCAAAAGTGTGAGCCCCGCGCTTGAGCTTTTTAAATTTAAAACTCAGTCTGCTGCCCTTTACGGGGCGGAGATATGGGGTCCGTGGGCAAGGGACAGTTTTTATGGCCTGGATAACAAATTTATGAGAGCAATAGTAAGGGTGCCCATCAGTACACCACTGATTCCCCTCCAAATGGACTTGAATTTTAAAAGAACTGATAATTATACTATCTTAAGACCATTAATGTTTTGGGTTAGACTATGGTCTACACCTGAATTGATTGACTATAGGAAAGGCCTTCAGGAGATATTGAGCCTTGATTCTTTACATTCTGTTGTATGGCTCAAATACATCAAAAATGGTTTTTCATCCTGGGTTTATCTCAGTTTTGGGATTATCCTGAAAGGCTACCTTCTTACGCAAAATCTAAGGTGAAACAAGCCTTTTGGTCTTTCATTATCAATCGGTTAGCAAATGGTAACAGCATTGGTTCTCTCACTCAAAATTTTTTAGGCTTTAAAGATGAACCTCTTTTTGAGGAATTCCTAGACGAGATAGAGCCTCCTCTTGCGAAGTCCCTATTTCTGAAGTTTAGGTATGGGAACCTTATGACAAACTCTAATGTTGAACGCTGGGCTAAGAGAAATCAGGATGGGGTAGACCCTACACAGGGAACGTGTTCAATGTGTGCAGGCCTTCATATGGAGGATGAGGTCCACATTTTGTTTTTTTGCCAAGCTCACAACAAAGCAAGAAAAAGGTGGATCAAACCCCTATGCAACATCCTAGGAATAACATCTTGTTCTTTGGCTTATAGACTTGTCAAAACCAACACTTCACAAATTATTGTTTTTAGCATTAGTAGATTCCTCCATTCAGTTTACTTTGCTCGAAAGAAGATTGGCCAACCATTTTGAGTAGCTTAACACTGTTAAAAATTCTCTTTTTCTTTTATAAAGCCAACTGTGTGAAGGTTTGTGCATATGCATGTACTGTTGTTGAAGAGGGTTTTTATGAATTTTTTTTACTTAATGGAATAATTTTCTTTTATTTGTTTAAAGTAAGATATATGTAAAATGATATGTTGTGTTTTTTTATGTATGTATCTTTTATGGCTAAAGCAGTCGAAATAAAGATTGAAATGAATGAAAAATGCTGGCTTCTTAATTGTAAATAGTCTTGTTAGTCCCTCCTTGGCACTGCCTTATCTGCAATTGTTACTGCCCATAACGTCTGGACCTTTTAGTTGGCTTGTTACACGGTCTGCATTATAAGTGGGTGAGCACTAGTTTGCTTATTGACACTGTTGGGGACAATGGCGCCCGCTTTCTAATAGAGTGCTATGCCGCTCTAACTTGCATGCTGAGCGCAGCGCCTGCTTTAGGGGATACCACGCTCAGTTGAATTTTTTTTAAAATATTGATGTTTAGCGCGCTTCAAGGACAACACGCTCTGTTTATTTTTTATTTTTTTTAACTTTAATAGTAAGGCGGCGCCCGCTTCACGGATACCACACTCTGCACTACAATAGGTATTGCTGTTTGCAAAACTTTGAACTATTGGTATTGTAAATGACAATGCATTTTAAACATTATAAAAAGCATTGCCATTTACAATGCCAGTAGCTCAAAAACTCGCAATTTTGAGGCCTATTGCATTGTAAATGCTTTTTTTAAATATAAAAGACAGGATACTCCATTGCAAATAAGGCGGATATTCCATGGCACTTGTAATACGGCAGAATGGATATTTGTCACGTTTTGAAAGAGTATCCTGTCTGCCAATTCTAAATATGGCTGTGCATCTCAACTTAGCATTCCCAGAGCTGATGCAAGTGTAGAAGTTACAAGTAAAAGGCTGGTGTCATTGCCTCCCAATAGGTCAAATCAATGACAGTAGTTTGAACCTTTGCAGTGCATTAAATCAGATATTAGAAAACCCACCTACCCTGCCCTTCAAATACCTCTGTGCCCTGAGTACTGGCTTTCCTTCTAATGCACAGTGGCAGTGCCCCTTTTAAAATACTTATCATGCTGTCAAATCACATATTTAACGATTTGTCTCCAATATCAGGACCGCAAAGCTGATAGAATTCACATTTAACAAATTCAATTCTGTTAAAACTATTGATTATTTTCTGCTTGCAGGATTCAGTAACATTACTGACTATCTTTGCTCATTCCGAAAGAAAACATTCGTTTTGCTAGCTGCATGCCGTCATAATGATTGTAATCCATCGATCTATTCTAGGCTGATCGTTGCCTCATCATTGTGCTTCCCAAGGTACCAAGTGATATTTTCATTGGCATGCACGCTGATCGATATTTACATGCTAGTCTCATTGATCACCCACGTCCTAAACTAGGAAATCACCAATTATGGCTGTGTAGGTTATCATACATTTGATTAGGTAGATCTAAAATTCAATGGCTGTCTCAGTAGCTTCGCGGTTAAGAGAAGCATTGGAACACGTAAACTCCCCTGGGAGGGCTGAATAGAAGATTCATGACGGCCCCAAACTATGAAGCCGATGCAATTAAGGACATCATATTCAGAGAAATTAGTTTGTATTTTTACTACCGGTCTTCAGCATGCAGTATACATACAGTATACGATAAAAGCGGCATTTACGAATGGATATGTGTTATTTAACTTTAATAGGTTAAAGTGAGTGTTTGAGGTGAATCAAACTAGAACAATTCGCAAAAACAAACTGCAGCTGCGGTACAGTGAGTGCATCTGCAAGCACCTTGAGTAGTATCAAATGAACCATCAAACCATCAGGAAGCAGCCAAACCAAATACAGACCTCACGCAAAAGGAAAACTATCGGTACTGTAGAAAACAGATTCCTCCTGGAATAATGCATTGCAAAAAGAGGTCTGCCACCAGAGAAACTCATCGGTGTGAAAAGTGTCCACTGTGTTGATCTTCCACCTCCATGTTGCCAGCGCATCACATCTTCTTTTATAGGACTCTCTTGGGTTGCGGATGTTTATGGTTTGTGAATTATGCTCTCGGAAGAATGTGTCACACATGATTTGTGGAATTTAGCCACTGCCCTTTAGCATATGGCATCTGCTCAATACGTCGTTATGGTATCTTGAAGAAACCTGCATGCACCCTAAGTTCAGCTTTGGTCAGTTACTTTTGTTGACTGCAGCACCCTTTGTGCTACCTACTACAGGGACTGTGCAAACATGATTGCAGACCTACTCTCTATAGCCCGACTGTTCAGTTTTAGAACTGCAAATTGAATCTGCCTAAATAACCCGTTTTAATAGGTCTAAACCTTCCTTTTAAATATCATTCAGCAGAGTGCATGGTGTTTAAAAGTAGGGCATGTAAAAGTTTAATTTTAAACATATCCTTTCAGGGAAATGGCTCTAAAAGCTATTTTCACTGTAGCAGATTTGACTGCTACATAGGAAAACATTTGAATGCAATATTACATTTAAGAATGGTATCTCCAGAAAGGCATCAGCTACAAATTTGGGGGCATATTATCAAGGAACGGCGTTAACATTTCCGCTGCTTTAGCGACAGCCCATTATCGCCCCTTTAGCGGCAGTTTTCTGCCGCAAAAGCGGCGATAATTTTAATGCCATGCTTGAAAATATGCCCCTTCATTCTTGAACTTTTTAAAATATTTATTACAATCCCAAATCACAGGAGACGTCTGATTTGTAATAACTATTTTGGAAATGCCCCTTTGAGAACATTACTTTTTTTCCTGTCTAAAGCCTCTGGATGCCCATTTTCATGAGTCCAACTGTAACCTGGAAACTGAAAGGCTCCCTGGAAGAGATGTGAACTTGCTCTCAGAGCTGAGACTAACGTCCTAGGTGTGGGAAGATGTTCTTATTCTCTTTCGTGACAACCATCTGGGCTGTGCCCAATATCTTAAATAACTTTGTAACTGTAAAGAGGCTTCCTTGTCACTCGCAAGTTTTAGCTGATACCTGGGCTGGGAACTCTTTTGTTCCCAAAGCTGTGCAGGCTCCTATCACACTGAGAGAAGAGCTTCCCCAGAATTGGTTTTGAGAGACCACAGAGGAGAGATTGTTATTTTTTCCTGGCCACTTCTCCTGGAGTGGGCACGTATCTCTACACAGTAAGAATGGTTTCACCATCTTGGATTTAGGCAGGAAGGGGCACAGTGTGACTGTTTGTTGTAGGGCATACATGAAGCCCTACAAAAGCTGGCATGGTTGCCCCTGGGAACTTTTACCCCATTCGTTAGGGTGGGGTCAGATCACTCCCACTTACTGGCTATTGCCAGGCAGAACCGTGATATCCTCAGGACCCTCCTCATAACACTTTCTGGACCTCTGTAAGAACATAAGAGGACTGGACCTGCTATTTGTGAACTGATAAGAACATAGAAGGCTGTACCTCTTCTCTTTCTTGTACCCAGGATAAAGAAGTAGACTCCAAGAGTCATAAGGCCAATCTCCTGTTCAAGGTACAGAGAAACAACAAGCCACCTGAGGCCATTTTCTGCCGCTGTCCAGCTGACCAGTTCATGAGTGATGTAATATGTGACGTCATCAGCAGTGCATTGCAGGCGCGCAAGTTATAGTGAGTCCAACTAACTATAACGTGGGAATTTCAATGGTTTTATGCGAGTAAAATTTCCTGGTAACTATAACTGGTGTGAAACCTATGGTTTTTTCAGTGAATTTCATAGGTTTTTTAATAGCTAATTTCTATTTTATAATGAATCCTATATTGTATATTTATGTAATAATATTTATTTATTTATTTATTTATTATTATTTATTTTTTTGCCCTGGAGCGCTCCCGGTGCACGTACCGGTGAGCGCACCGGTAAGCGCAGTCTTGCGGCATGCCCCGGTGCGCGTACCGGTGAGCGTCCCGTTAGCGCTATTGCCGCGAACGAAAACATCATCATGGCGTATTGCGTAGCCGCGTAATGCGTCTTATGATGCATGGCGTAAGCGCATCCGGAAGCGCCCTAACATATACGCGCTACGTAAGCGCCCCCGGGCGCGTAGCGTAAGCGCGTCGGGTCATGTGACCTGAGAATAACACTTTTCATTGGTTCAGAACAGTTTTGGTTTCCAAATGATGAAAGCCCGGGTCATGTGACCTGAACATAACACTTTTCATTGGTTCAGGACAGTTTTGTTTTCCAAATGATGAAAGCCCCCACCTTTTTTCCTCATTCTCACTTTGTTCTTTGAGTGAGGAAGACCTGTTTCCATTGATTGAGAAAAGGCTACAGTAGCAGCAGTAGCAGGAGCATCTGCACCACCACCACCACCACCACAAGGACCACCACAACACCACATTGGTGGTGAAGAAGAAGAGGAGGAGGAGGAGGAGAGGAGGACTTTCCTGCCTGAAGACAATTCCCCTTACAAACCGAGAGAGCACATTGTGTGGGAGTTTTTTAAATTCCCAAGAGGCCACAAGAAAGTGAATGCGGCAAAAGTAACTTGTCTGATCTGTGGTTGTGAACTTTCCAGGGGGAACCCTACAAAAAAATATTTTTTTGGTAATCACACCATGATTCGCCACATGCAAAGCAGGCATCCTAACAACTATTCTGCGGCAGAGGTGAGAGAACTGTGCAGAAACCTTCGCCAATCGTCTTCCAGAACCTCAATAAGCAAAGAACTCACTCCATCGGGTCCAGAGGCAAGGGAGATGGTCCCAAACATACAAACCAAGTTTGGTAGATACACAATCGTTTGTACATTGTGTGGAAAAACAATTACCTATGGTGAGCAAAGTATTACACTCATCAACCTTGCTGGTGATAACCACAAGTGCCCAAAGAAACCTTAATTTTTTCCTGATTTTTTTTTGCTCCAGTTGAGTCGCTTACAATTCCCTGTTTTTTGTTTCTCCCCATAAAAAATACAAACAAATAAAAACTGTTCAGAAAAGCCAAAAAAAGTAAAAAATGTTCAAAAAATCTATAAAAAAAATATAAAACAACAAAAAGAATAAAAAAAACTGTTCTTTTTAGAACTACCTCCAATTTATAAAAAAAAACTACATTTTTTAAAAACTCTGTCATTCTTTTTTTTCCAGGGTACGTGCACTGGTACGCGTACAGGGGCGCGCACCCAAAAAAAAAATTTAAAAAAATAAAGGAGTGAGCATGAGGGAAAGACACAGAGAGAGTGATGTTAAGAGAAAGAGAGCTAGAGGGAGCAACACAGAGGGACTGTTTATCCCATAGTAAGACAGAGAGAAGGTGTAATAGGGTGTAAGTGAGAAAAGGAAAATGAATAAGGGAGCGAAAGAAGGGAAGAGAGAGGAAGAAGACTAAAGCAGAGGTACTGGGAGAATGTGAGTGGGTGTTGAAAGTAAAAGGAATGACAGTAAAGGATGGGGAATGAGGGGTAGTGACGGAACCTGAAATTGATAACTGAGAAGCCACACCATTTTTAATAGAAGTTGTCAATTTAGTTCCATCAGGTCTACATGAAGCCTCTCCCCCACTGCACTCTTAGACACAGGCCTCACCTCCTTTGCACCCCTGGACAGGCCTCTCTCCCACTACACTCTGGAACACAGGCCTCACCTCCTCTGCACCCCTGGACAATCCTCACCTCATCTGCAACCCTGAACAGACCTCACCTCATCAGCACCCCTAGACAGGCCTCAGCTCATCTACACCCCTGGACACGCCTCACTTCATCTGCACCCTGTTACCATCAATTTTACCCAATACATTGAGGCCTGTCCAGGTCGCACAGAGGAGGTGAGTCTTGTCCAAGGGTCAGAGGAGGTGAGTCCTCTCCACTGCACTCATGGACACAGGCCTCACCTCCTTTGCACCCCTGGACATGCCTCACCTCATCTGCACAATCTACTTATTTAATCTTGCAGACACTATTTATTCCTTCTCAAAAATGTAAAAGCTATTCATTTGCCCCAAAATCGTTTTTCCAATAACATTCAAGAAACAGAGCGCTCGTCCTATGTACAAGCATTCGATTAGTAAGCAGATTGTGCAGATGAGGTGAGGCCTGTCCAGGGGTGCAGAGGAGGTAAGTCCTGTGTCCAACAGTGCTGTGGACAGGACTCACCTCCTCTGACCCCTATACAAGCCTCACCTCCTCCTAGCCCCCTGGACAGGCCTCAATCTATTGGGTAAAATAGATAGTAACAGAATGCAGATGAGGTGAGACCTGACCAGGAGTACAGATGAGGTCAGGCCTGTCCTGGGGAGCAGAGGTGTTGAGGCCTGTGTCTAAGAGGGCAGTGGAATGGACTTCATGAAGCCTCTACCCCACTGCACTCTTAGACACAGGCCTCACCTCCTTTGCACCCCTGGACAGGCCTCTCTCCCACTACACTCTTGAACACAGGCCTCATCTCCTCTGCACCCGTGGACAAGCCTCAACTCATCTGCAACCCTGAACAGGCCTCACCTCATCTGCACCCCTGGACAGGCCTCACCTCATCTACACCCCTGGACAGGCCTCACCTTATCTGCACCCTGTTACCATCTATTATACCCAATAGATTGAGGCCTGTCCAGGGGGCACGGATGAGGTGAGGCTTGTCCTAGTGTCAGAGGAGGTGAGTCCTCTCCACTGCACTCTTGGATACAGGCCTCACCTCCTCTGCACCCCTGGACATGCCTCACCTCATCTGCACAATCTACTTCCTAATCTGAGGAAACACAGGTGACATGATTGTGAAAGGTTCAAATATATCTATTTAATGTTGCAGACACTATTTATTCCTTCTCAAAAATATAAAAGCTATTCATTTGCCCCAAAATCGTTTTTCCAATAACATTCAAGAAACAGAGCGCTCGTCCTATGTACAAGCATTCGATTAGTAAGCAGATTGTGCAGATGAGGTGAGACCTGTCCAGGGGTGCAGAAGAGGTAAGTCCTGTGTCCAAGAGTGCTGTGGACAGGACTCACCTCCTCTGACCCCTATACAAGCCTCACCTCCTCCGTGCCCCCTGGACAGGCCTCAATCTATTGGGTAGAATAGATAGTAACAGGATGCAGATGAGGTGAGACCTGACCAGGAGTACAGATGAGGTCAGGCCTGTCCTGGGGAGGTGTTGAGGCCTGTGTGTAAGAGGGCAGTGGACTGGACTTCATGAAGCCTCTCCCCCACTGCACTCTTAGACACAGGCCCCACCTCCTTTCCTCTATCTTGTAAATGTTAATACCAAGCATTATCAAAAAACATGACACAAACCAACAAGAAAGAAGCTCAATCTGCTTCCTAATCTGAGTTAACACAGGTGACATCATTGTGAAAGGTTCAAATGTATTTCTTTAATTACGCAGACACTATTTATTCCTTCTCAAAAATGTAAAAGCCATTCATTTTCCCCAAAATCGTTTTTCACATCACATTTAAGAAATACAGCACAGGTCCTATGTACAAGCATTCCATGTCACTACTGAAACTTCATAATTTTACAAAATACAATTCCGCTATGCAGTAAAAACTTTTTACCAAGCATTATCAAAAAACATGGCACAAAGCAACATTATAAAACCACAATTTGCTTCCAAATCTTCTCCATAGAGTATACAAGTCTCTATCTATATTAAATGAATCATTACTCACCTTTATAAATGCTTTGGGAGATTGAGAACAGTGTCAGACACACACACCAATATTTCTTTAGCAGAGCAAAAGGTATGTTCTCCAGGCACTGCAACCATGAATGGCACAGAAAACCTCTAATTCTACACACATATCCCTCATGTTAACCAATTAAAACTCTTCCCACTCTATTTTCAAACCAACAACCTTCTCCCCCTCAGCCCTTTCTACCTGTTACCATAGCAACTCCCTTCTCACTGAGCTCTCAGGTTTAAAAGTTTATTCTACAATGTTGCAAATGAACTCAGCCAGGATGTTTGACCTCTCAATACACCAGTTTATCCGGTGCAATGTTTCTTTAAATGACTTTTTCTTAACCATTCAAATTACTTCTTTCACAGAACAGAACCATGCATCCTAACTTTCAGTTTTCAACTATCTGAATCCACCAATCATTGCTTGTGATTCAAGAGCACTGAAACTCCACAGTTTTTTTTACAAACTCCTACTGTTCCAACTGCCATTTCATTCCCACACTTCATCTGACTGCACCAGAACCTCCTCTCACCATGTAATCTGTCTGGATTATTGCACATAGCTACATCCACTGGGCTCAAAGGTAGGCAGCTATCAGAAATTTTCACAACCTTGATTTACCAAATGTAGACATCAAGTGGATTGGCCAAAGAGGATTGAGATGTCATCAATTGATACCATTGGTGAAAACCTTTTACCATCTGCCACACCCTGGCCTCATAATTTTGCACTGTGGTGGAAATGACCTAGGCACTTTGACTGGGGTAGGTCTGGAAATGCTTTTAAAGGACACCTTTGGGCAATTGATGACACTTTTTCCACAAACTGTCTTGGTATATTCCAATATATGCCAAAGACAGAAATGGAAGTGGTCCAACCAATTTTGTCCACAATTTGACAAAGCACGGAAAAATGTGAATAAATCTGTTTCTGCTTACATGAGAGACTATGGAATGGGTTCAATATACAACAATAACTTGCGTTACAACATGCAAGATATCTACAGAGGAGATGGTGTGCACTTCTCAGATGAGGGGAATAGAATATTCCTCCTGAATTTAAGACTGTGCATTGGACCCTACTTGTAGGTACCTAAATCAGCCACAGAACCCAAAAGCTCTTTTCAGGGCTACCCTACCTCTCATCACTCAAAATGATTACTTTACTCTAACTTTTTTCACTGTTTTTCACAAAGTACGCTCCCCGGTACGCTTCCGGGTGCGCTCCCCGGTACACTTTCCGGTGCGCGTACCGGGTGCTTCCCCCGCAAAAATGTAAAAAAAAAAATTTGAGGGGGGGCTATATGGGCCTCCTAAGCCCCCCTCAGAAAACCTAGGGGGTCGGGGGGTGTCTACCGTGCCCCCTTACACCCATTCCCAACGTTGTTTATCCTCCATCTTGTGTCTCAATTCTACCGAAACACAAGATGGAGGACTCCCTTTGCGCTGCCGGTGCGCGTACCGGGGCGCGCACCGGTAAGCGCCCCCAAAAATTTTTGTAAGTCAATTTACTTAAAAACCACTGGAGAAACTTTCACCAAATATAGAATAGGCCCTACTACATAACAGTCCCTACCATTTTCCCAAATTTGGTGGAATTCCATTGAGCCATTTGGGCTGTAGCCCTGTCTAAATATCCTGAGGTAAATTACATGACAAAAACACATATAAAGTGTTAGGATTTACAACCAATTAAAATGTTACTTTCATTTTCTACTTTTATGTGCTGACATTTGATTGGTTATGTACATGAATATATATGAAAAATGAGAGGGAAACACGGCCATTTTGACTAGTATTACCTGAGGTACATTTCTAAAGGATTTTCACTGAAAACTTCAACTGCTTTCTAAAAGGTAAGTAAGGGGAACTATGTTGTGCACTTTAAGTTAATTTAGAAAAAGTTTTCTGTTAGTTATTTACTGTCCCTCTGTTATAGTTATAGATTGAGATAGGCTTCTCTGTTATAGTTATGGATTGAGATAGGTTTCTCTGTTATAGTTATGGTTAATTTAGAAAAACGTTTTCTGTTAGTTATTTACTGTCCCTTTGTTATAGTTATAGATTGAGATAGACTTCTCTGTTATAGTTATGGATTGAGATAGGTTTCTCTGTTATAGTTATGGAGTGAGTTAGGCTTCTCTGGTATAATTATGAATTTACTTAGACTTCATCACTTTTTTATATTTCTACTTCCTGCCTGATACCATACACTGCCCAAAGATAAATTGACTGTTAAAAACTCAGAAGTACCTCTCTGAACTTAAACCCAACAGTGCCCTAACTCTACTGATATAGTTATTTTTTATGCAATTTACAGCAAGAAAATGGAAGATACACAACAGACCATCAATATTTCTTTCGAAATTACTGATGAGGAGATTCTTTTCGAAAATACCGATGAGGAGATTCTTCAAGAAGATTTTCTTGACTTCATGGATAAGTCTCTTGACCAACAATTCATTGACTGTTTAGATAATATGGAACCATGCAATACAAATTTGGAGGAGATTCCGGATAATGAAATGTTGCAAGTGTTATTAAATTATGAAAATTCAGAACAATAAATTTATATTTAATAATTAAAAATAGTTTGAGACATTATTCATTTTACATGTAATTCATGAAGTAGTACCAAAATGATTATAATATAAAGTGAGACTTACAGTATACTGTGCAACTTTTTTGTGTTACATAGTAAGTTTGCTCATAGTTACTTCCTTTCTCCCACTATATTATCTCGAATGTCTATTTGACATCTCTTTTTGATCTCCAGCCTCCTTTCTCTCGCTGTCTGTCTCTAATGCACCATATCACCACCAATTTTGTGTAGATTCAGAAGAGAGTAAAATGTAATACTTGAAAACATCATAAGGGAGCAGGGTAGACTACCCATGATCCCATAGGCTTTCTCAAGAAGTGCTTAAAGGATCTGTTTCTGCTTTCCTGACAGACTATGGTATGGATTCCATATACCACAATAACTTCTGTAACAACATGCAAGATATCTACAGAGGAGACGGTGTACATTGAATTTAAGACTCTGCATTGGTACCTACATGTTGGTACTTAAATCACCCACACAACACAACAACTCTATTCAGGGCTACCCTACCTCTAAGCACTTTAAATTATTATTTTACTGTTTCACTGGGTTTTCCCCTTGGTACGCTCCCCAGTACACTCCCCGGTACGCTCCCCGGTGCGCATACCGGGCGCTCCCCCCGCAAATTTTTTTTTTTGCCCCGTGGGGCCCTTTTATGGCCCCCACATCAACCCTAGGGGGTCAGGGGGGGTCTACCCTGCCCCCTTTTGGTCATTTCCCCCTTTGTTTTTGCCACCTCTTGTGTCTCGATCCTACCGAGACACAAGATGGCGGCCGCTCCGGACTGTTTGGAATGTTGACAGACACCCGAGAGCCAATCAGCTTTCCGCTCGCGAACTCGCGTTACGCGCTGGTAAGCGCCCCGGTGCGCGTACCGGGGCGCGCTTATAGATATATATATTTTTTTGAACCTAAATTACTCAAAATCCACTGGAGCACATATCTTGAGACATAGCAAAGGCACATCGGACTACCAGTCCCTACAATTTTGCCAAGTTTGGTGGAAATCCATTAAGCCATTCGGGCTAAAAGTGAGTCCAACCGCCCTATGGAAATTAACATGGGGCAAACACGTTTTGGGACCCCCCCTTTTATCTCGGCCCCCACTTCACGAATCCCCCCAAATTTTTAGGGAAGGAGCGTAGTGCAGCTGGACATTTTCTTGGAGAAATTCAGCCAATTCCATCCATCAACGCCAAAGTTATTCCCAATAGAATGTTGCGGATTTCCTATGGAAACTAGGTCCTAACTATAACTACCTACTGGCGACCGCCAGTAGGTAATTAATATTATATATATATATGTGAGCTTCCTGTCATAAATATGGTTATTCTACTTTATCTGTGGCACTGAGCTTCCACACACACCCTTGACATCCACCTTAAACATCACAACCTCCCACACTGAAAAATGAAATGTGCGTTAAGGTTTACTTAAGGGGGCTTGGCTTAGGAGCAGGAGGGAATGGCCCCCACTCTGAGGAGCTCTGGGAGAGCGTAGAGCAACGGAACTCCTCCAGGCTCCCAATGTCGTTGTGTGGTTCACGGAACCAAATTTCTATGCAGCAGGACCTCTTCTGCGAGGACCAAGACCATCGTGGAGACGCGGGGTGAGCGTGCAGTATGTTTATCTGCTCCTGACATCAACCGCGACTCGGTGCTGAGTCTCGGCGGCCACTTTACATTACTGCCGCTTCCCATGCGTCCCGCTATGCACTATGCCTGATGTTTGACCCTGGGGTGTTTTTAAAGGCTAATTGGAATACAAACAGCAGTTTTTTCTCGTTTTCTTTCTTCTTATTGCCTTTTTACTCTCATGGACAGTCTGTTTTGGTCATGACGCTCCCAAATGGATTCTGCATGTCTCCTCAGTAGAGCCATGCCATTTTAGTTTATTGAATATTCCTGCCAGTGCGCTTCTAACATGTTTACTGAAACAGTAAATGTCCCTTGTTCTTCTTTACCACTGATTTTATATGCAGATTATGTCTATTCTTGGCATGTATTAGTAAACTTTTTACTTCTCCTCAACATCGGCCAGTATTCTTTTGGATGCCATTTCTTGAGTCCTGAGCGCACCTGCCAGTTATTTTCTCCAACCATATGTTTTGCAATAATGGCTCACTCTAACCGCAGTGCTACACAACAAATCAATACTAACTGCACGTCGTTGGAGGACAATAATCCATTTAGTGTGCTACAAGACAATATGGATGAAACAATTAATGATTCTGTTGGAATGAAAGGCCCTTCACCTAATATTTCTCGTCCAAGCTCTAAACCTAATTCTAAAATACCCACATCAGGAAAACGAGTAAAGGCAAACCCTCCTTCCCCCACCAACTCTTCCTCTACCATTTCCATGGAGCTTTTACTTAAAGAAATACGCTCGCTCAAACCGTACATGGCCGGAACAAATGCCCTTCTACAGAGCCTTGAAGACAACTGGTCTCATACTGAGCAAAAAGTTGCGGACCTTGAGAGAAGAGTGACTTCAGTGCAGGTAATCTTAGACCAGGTTCCAAGTATGCATTGAGAAATACAATATCCTAAGCAACAAGTTGAAAATTTGGAAAACTGAAATAGACGCAATAAACTATGAATTTACGGACTTGCAGAAGGACTTGAAGGTCCTAATCCTATTTCCTTCTTTGAATCCTTTCTGCCAACACTTTTTGGTCTTCCAAGCTCTCCTCCATTGGATATTCAGCGAGCTCATCGCTTAGGTCAACTTTCTCGCTCATTCAACTTTTGATCCTCTTCAACGAAACCTAGAGGTGTCATCTTATATATTCTAGAATATACAGATCTGATTAAAGTCATCCAGGCTGCCAAACAGAAGGGGAGACTTACTTGGAACAGTTCCAATATCTTTATTACTCAAGATTACGCCAAAGCTACTGCAGATCTTCGGAATCAGTTTTTAGATATGAGACCAGCTCTACGTACCCTGAATGCACATTATGGATTGTTTCATCCGTGTCTCTTTAAAGTGACTTACAATAATAAAATAACAAATTATGAAGATCCTGGGCTTCTTCAACACTTTCTGAACACCTACAGAGATGACTCCTTGGACACTCCTCATTTATAACTGTCTTGACGGTCCCATTAATGTTTGCAGTTGCTTGTATTTTCCCCCTTCCTGCTATATTTTGTTTGTTGCGTTCGGAGACACCCCCCTAATGTTTTCCTTTTCTTTTTTATCAGATGCCGTTCTGGGATCCTTTAATCTATGACCTCTTTGTTTTCTGCGTGGAGGCTGTTCTCCCTTTGCTGCGCCCTCTTGGAGTCTTCCGTCCAGTGTGCGACCTCCCTTATGTGGTTCCTCCATACCCGTTCTCATTGTCTTTTTGTGGTATGTCTTTTTGACATTTTTATGCACCATCAAATGTCATCTGTTTTCTTTAGTATTCCTGTTCAGTGTTCTCTCCTTCCCTGTCCTTTTCTCTTCCTCTCTTTTTTCTTTTCTTTTCTTTCTTTTTTTTACCTTTCTATATTTGGAGATAGTTTCCTCACTTCTATTTATTTTCTTTTTCTGATCTGGATGTCCTATTTCACAAATTGTTGTTCTATTTTTTTATTGTTTTTTAGTAATGAATTACATTTTTTTAGTGTTTGTATAATAACTGTTCAAGTTAAACTTAACTGGTTAAATATTTGTTGTATTTCATACCATACATTCAGTATGAGTTTTAGTTTTCTCACTGTTTGCATAATAACTGTTCAAGTTCAATTGATTGCTTACATTCAGAGTTGTTACATGGAATGTTAAGCGAATAAGCAATCCTATTAAAACGGGTATTAACCCATTAAACTAAACTAAACACTGACATAGCACTAATTCAAGAGACACATTTATCTGATACTGAAGCATCTAAATTGAAACGTTGTTGGGTTGGTAATGTTTTTTCTTCCCAAGCTCTAGGTAAGAAAAATTGAGTTTCTATTCTATGTCATAAAAAATACCAGGTGTCAGTCACTCATCAAGAATGTGATTTGGAAGGTCGTTGGATAATAGTCAAACTTCTCTTAAATTAAATGTCTTTAGTCCTTTTTAACATTTATGCACCAGTCACTGTTGATAATGCTTTTTGGACTCGTGTATTGGAGAAAATCCTTTTATTTGACAATGAATATATTATTTTTGGTGGTGATTGCAATCAGATGTTTGACCCCATTTTGGATAGGCACACTTTTGTTAGATTCTCTAACACTAAGATGCATTCCCAATTCACCTCCACCATATGACGCAAATCCCTAGTCGACATCGGGAGGCTTTGTAACCCTGATACCCAAGAATATAGCTTTTACTCCACTTCACATCACTCACAATCTCGAATAGATTATCTCTTCTTTAGTAAATCCCTTTCTCAACAAGTTTCCCCTTCTGAAATTGGATCCATTTTAATATCTGATCACACTCCAGTTTCTGTTGATTTTGATTGGTTACCCTTTACTGCTCATACATGTAGATGGCGTTTCAATAATACTTTATTATCTGTTCCTAATTCTACAAGCCAATTCACCTCCTTTGCTTCCGAATTCTTCTCCTTCAATTCCACTCTGAATTCCTCACCCGTAATGATCTGGGATTCCTTTAAAGCTGCGGCTAGAGGCTTTATTATCCAGTTTGTTTCTCAGAAGAAGAAATCTTTTGAAGCTAAAAATTCCCAAATGCTTGCTGAGATCAAACATCTTGAATATACTTATTATCACTCAAAGTCTAAATCTACATTAAAAAACTTATTGATGCAAAATTAAAATGTAATAAATTAACTACTGCAACTGCCTGCTACTTCGTATCTTTTAAAGAGTAGCGCTCGTTATTATGGAGGTAAAAAAATGGAGAAATAATTAGCAAACTACTTGAAAATACAACGTGATCAGACTAAAATAGAGTGTATACGGAATAATGCTCGTATTTCCTTATTTAAAGATAATGACATTTTAAACAAGTTTGTTTCCTTTTATAAAACTTTATACACTCCGAACAACAACCGACCCCAACTAATCTTTCTTCTTATTTTCAATCTATTGATCACCCTCCGTCCCATAATATTGACTTTACATCTTTAGAATCTGATATTACTCTTTCTTAAATTAGTCATGCAGTTTCAGTCCTAAAAAGAGGGAAAGCTCTAGGTTCTGACGGATTTACTATTGAATTTTATGTGCATTTTGCTAATCTGCTTCTCCCCCGTCTTCTACAACTTTTTAATTCTTTTAGTACTATAGGTGCTTCTTCTGGAAAGTTTCAAGAAGCCATGATCTGTTTAATACCCAAAGATAACAAAGACCCCTCCCTCTTTAAAAATTATCGTTCAATCTCTTTAGTCAATCTTGATTATGAAATAGTCCTTGCTCTTCGTATCAACCCCATTTTACCTATTCTCACAATCGGGTTTTGTAAAAGGTCGTCTATCATCTGATAACTCCAGAGTCTTTTTTAATATCCTTAGTAAAGCTTCTTTTTTTGATTACCCCATTGCAGCTATAGCATTAGAAGCTGAGAAAGCATTGATAGGATTGGATGGGATTTCATGTTTCAGGCGCTAAAATGGATAGGGTTTCCTCCTAAATTAATATCCCTTATTTCGTTTCTATAATCAGGTCCTAAAGCTTCTATTTTTGCTAATGGGAAAATCTCAGATTATTTTCATCTTCTTAGGGGAGTACGTCAAGGATATCCCCTCTCGCCTCTTTTATTTATAATAGCATTATAACCCTTTTTAACTAACATTAGACAGGATGCTCAGATTACCGGTTTTCAACTTGATACTTCCCATGTTAAAATGTCTGTTTATGCAGATGACATTCTTTTATGTTGTTCTAATGCCTCTACTTACATTCCCTCATTTATAAAACAGGTTGATATATTTTCTCAATTATATGGTTATCATCTTAATTCAGACAAGTGTGATGTTCTTCCCCTCAATTTTCTTTGTCTTAAACAAGATTTAATTTCTACTTGCTTTTCTTGGCAAACTTCCAGGATAAAATATTTAGGCCTGTGGTTTTCCTCAACCATTCCGGAAACGCTTTAACAAAACTTAGACCACATAATTAAAACTTTATCTGACTCTATTGATCGCTGGCACCCAAATTTTCTCTCTTGGTGAGATGACTAGACTCCATTAAGATGATGCTCTCCCCTTTCATTCTATATTTTATTTCCATGATTCATGTAAACATTCCTGGATTCTCTTTTAACAAAATTCCTTTGGAAAAACAAATCTCCCGGAATAGCTCTGTTTACATTAAAGGAGGACAAAACTTCTGGTGCTCTTAAATTTCCTGATTTCAAAAAATATCTTATGCCTTCTCTTTAAAACAATTGTCCCATTGTCTTTCACTTGATCAGAATATACATCCTCCCATCTGGTTGACTACAGAAAACGACTTTATATCACCTTTCAAATTTAAAGAATCTCTTGCTTTTACAAACAATCTTTCTTCCCTTCGAACTCCAATCATCTCTCACACTCGTAAAATTCTTGCTCCACTATTACCCTCCTCTTACCCTGCATATACTTTGTTAGATCAACAGCCCATTTGGCATAATAAATTATTACGCATTAAAACTCGCACTGGAAATCCTGGAAGGGTAAGGGACTACTTTGGACTTCCCAACTGTTACACCATATTATTCCCTTATCCTTTTTGGAGCTTCAAGCACAATTTTCCTTACCATCCTCCTGTAAAACTCAATATGATCACTTATATACTTCACTCTTCCCATACCTTTGATTCTTACTGTCAATGCCTTCTCCTTCCTCCTACTATTCCACGCTATTTTCTTTACTATCTATTTCTTCCTCAGCTTCATCTCTATATAAATGCTTTTCTCTTTCTTCTGATAGGAACAAGCCAAAGGCTGATTTGGCTTGGGAAAAAGATCTCATAGAATGTTGGACAACCCCTTTTTGGGATGAATTGTGGCTTAAAATAAGTTCTCTTCAATATTCCCTTTGATGCTGTTCCTTATTATAACTTGTTGTTTTTACCTTTTAAATTGTCTTTTATGCTTACAGAAATGAATTCCATGTGCTACTTTTCTTTTATGATTATAACAGTGTTATGATTATAATAGTGTATATATTCTCCCTTCCCTTGCTCCTCTTTCTTTCCTCCCTCCCCCCCCACCCTCTTCTCCTTCTCCACTTGTTCATAGATTGTTTCTGGATAGAAATTACTACGTTAATTTTATTTACTTTATTATACATGCTGTTTTTCCTTGTATTTTGCTGATTTTTTCTGAAATACATTTAAACTTAAAAAAAAGGTTTACTTAAGTCTGGCATCATAAATAATACATATATCACAAAACTTAAAAAGCCATACAATAAAGAAGGGAAGGCAGTAAATTAACATTGGCTCCAATTTAACATTATGCACAGAAGATGGCAAGCGTATGGCAATAATGAAGTTAACATGTGTGTCACTGAGCATGTATGACTTTACATGTTTCCTCACTAATTTGGTGGAATGACAAATTGATGTAATAGGCAATATCACAATTGTATATTTTTTGATAGCACGTGTATTTATTTAGTGAAAATGTGATATTGGCAAGATGATGCCTATATTTGTTGGTATGCTGAAATGCTGTAGCATTAATGAACACAAAGCAAACTCCAACTCAAATTCCGCTGGTGTGAGTCATCCTTAGTGGCCCAATGTATGAATAATATCTCACAGCAATGTCCCAAACACCATCATTTTAAATAAACTATTTGTGTCATTGTGTCCTTCATATAATACTACAGATCAATGAATTGCATATATAAATTTAATTTGAAGAAATGACAAGCAATAATTTCTATATATATTTATTGGGGTTAACCTTGTTGATGGATATATATATAAATATGTATATACTTTTTTTTCACTGAAAAAACCAAAGGTTACAGGGACGCTATAGTTAGGAAACAGAATTAAAAAAAAACTTACAAATTCACTGAAAAAAACATAGGTTACAGGGACGTCATAGTTTGGATGACATTTCACTCATAGAAAACCATTGAAATTCAGCAGTTATGGTTGCCTGGCCTAACTATAACTCATGCCCCTGCATTGCACTGCTTAGGACCTTACGTACTACATCACTCATGACATAGTCAGTGACATCACTCATGACATCACTGATTACATCTGAAATATACTAAGGTAACTTGCTGTGGAAGTGATTGTATGGGTAAGTGAGTGGTTGTGTAAGTGGTGTATAGAAGAGTGACTGGGCATATAAGTATATAAGAAACTTTGATTAGATTGTAGGTGTGTGACGTTTTGTATATGTATGTGAGTGGATGTGTCTTTGCATGTATGGTTGACTAAGTGGGTGTATCAGTGGTTGTAAATGGTGAATGAGAGTGTGCATGAGTGGCTGAGTAGGTGTTTCAGCAGATATATATGTGTCTGTATGGGCTAGTGACAGGGCACATGAGTGACTGCCTTGGTGCATCAATGGGTGTGTAAGCGGGTGTATGCGTAAGTGAGCGGCTGTATGAGTGCCTGTATGTATGAGTGAATGGGTGTTTGACTGGTGTATGGGTGAGTAAGAGAGTGTGTGTGAGAGGTTGTATCAGAAAGTATGTGGTTCTCTCAGTCACTCTATAGGTGAGTCAGGTATGTATTAGTATATGTATAAGTAACTGAGTGGATGTGTGAGTAATTGTATGGGAGAGTTATTTGCTGTGTGAGTGATTGTATGGGTAAGTGAGTAGGTGTATAGTTAACTCATTTACTGTGTCAGTAGCTGTATGGGTGTATGAGTGGGTGTGTAAGTGTGTCTACGTCTTTATAATTGAATCTGTAACTGTCTGTATTGGTATGTGAGTAGATGCATAAGTGGCTGTATCTGTGAGTTAGTGGTTTTGTTAGTGGCTCTATGGGTGAGTTGATGTGATACTGGCTGTATGGATGAGTGACAAGATGTGTGGGCACTTGTATGGGGTCTGTGAATGATTTTGTTAGTGATTGTGTGAGAGTGGGTGTATGACATGTTTTCTAGGGTATAAGTGGGTGTGTCAGTGTTTCTCCAGATGATGTAATCAGTGACGTCATTTCAGATGTCATCAGTAATATCATTTGAGATGCCATCAGCGATGTCATCAGTGATGCCACTGACCATGTCACGAGTGATGTAATATTTGAAGTCATACATAGTGCATTGCGAGGGTGTGGGTCATAATTAGCTTAGGTAACTATAACTGCTGAAATTCTATGGTTTTGTATGAGTGAAATGTCCTCCTAACTACAACGTTCCCATAACCTTTGTTTTTTTCAGTGAATTTCTAAGGTTTTTTTAATGTAATTCCTAAAAATAACTTTGTTTATTTCCAGTGAATTTCTATAGATTTTTAACTAGTATTTGCATTTGCAGAGTGATGGAGGCAGGGGGCAGGTCCTCTGACCAGCTCTCAGCAATCCTGCTGTCTGTGACTTACTGGAGGGAAAAGAAAGGGTTCTTGGCCGCAAAGACCCTAACCATCCAAATCTCTCAGCAAACTCACTGTGTGGGACTTGCTGGAGGTAACAGAAGAGGTAGTTGCCCTCAAGGACCGTCACTAGCCATGGGGACTTCAGCCCCTACTAGTAGTGTGCCAGGAGGTACGATCAGCGAGTGGTGGAAAAAGGGGGCGGGCCTCTGGCAACTTGCAAAACTGTTTAAAAACATGATGGTTGGGAATAAAGGACCACTTCTCTACGTTGAGGATGACAACCCGCATGGGATATCAGACAGCTGCTTGCTAGAGATTCAGCCTGCAGGACCCCAGTCTCAGCTTGGAAGGAATTCTCCTCTTATTTGTATGGGAAGTGAGGGTCTTTTATACTAAAGTGGTCACTCCAGAGATTTTTCTAGAATTAATATGGTTTTAAAACAACCATGGATATTTTGAAAACAATCATAAAGTTTTGAAAACAATCACAAATGCTTTTCTAAACAAGTGTGATCATGCACTACTGGCTGTTGGCTAAGGATGAAAAAAGTGGTGACCCTTATACAGAATATATCTGCCATGCCTGGGAACATGTTTATGTATGTCAGGTAAAGGGATTATGATAGAATACTAAGATCAATACAATGAAAGGAGCACATATATTACATACATTACAAATATATAATGACAATAAATTATTGAGAATTCTGAGAACTGATCCAATCCACAGGCCTCTTAGTGTTGTCAACGATGTCTCTTTATTGTTTGTATCTTTGCAACTGTTCATATCATTTCAGATGATCATTTTCTGATTTCCACAGTTCTACATCAATTTCTTCATTAATTTATCACAAATCTTAACAAAAACAGCCTACGTGTTTCGTCCTAACACAAGACTTTTTCAGGGCTGTAATAAAACAAAGCAATACAATAGGTGTAAATATATTACTAAAAGTCATATGTTAATAGTTTGAACATATCCTGTCATCTTCACACCTTTTCTGAAATCATAATCTGCCTATATCCATTCTAAAATAAATATGAAGTTTCATAGTCAAGATGGAAAATTAATTTTCGAACCTTAGAACATGACACACTGTTTCATATTATTAACTACATCATCTCCCCTCCTATCAATGGATAATCTCCATTATTAGGTACACTAATGCATGTTCCTCACCGATAAGACTATTGTTACAACTTTAACTAAATGTCTTTCAATCTAGTTAGAATGTTTATGTATAAAGTTATTACCTTCGTAAGTATCATAAGTTGATTGTGGATACGAAAAACTCCTTCTGAGTCTTATAACTAAAATGTTCTTCTGTGCAAGACCTAAATCATAATTAATGTAAAAAATCTTATTTAAATATATGACCCCTGTAATTCCATTAGTTACATCCACAAAATTAAGTAAAAGCTACGTACCTAATTTATATCTGGAGAAGTGGATAAGATAATTCAACTCAATTTTGATGGAATCCTATCTATGAAGAATTATTTAGAAATACCGGAGTAAGTACAAATGAATAATGCAGTTTACGCAAAATATTCTGTTCATGATTGTTATTTACATATAGTCACAAAAGATTGAATTATAAACCCTCTGATCATTGTATCAGGATTTAAATTGAATTGCTACTCTACTCTGAGTAAATTAAACCTCCTACCAATCACAAAGCCATATTATGTCACATATTATTTGAATAAAAATAGCTGTGATTAGAGCTGATATGTTAAATTTCTCTTGTTCAAGTCCAAATTCATCACTACCTAGGTAATTAAAAAATCCATTTTAATCCTTTGATGGTTGAAACATGAAAAATAATTCTATGTACTCTGTACCTTGCACTACCAATTAATATTAAAAAGTTTGAAAACCTACATACTGTTTAATCCTATAATTCAATAGATTCTTTGTTCCCTGTATACGCACTTTCAATTGCACTCACTGCTATCTGAAGACAAAAACAACAAAAACAGAAAAATAAAGTTATTGGAGAATCTAAGTTAAAAAGATGCCCCCAAGCACTAAGACATCTTAATTATTTCAAGGAATAAATGCGTGTAAACTAACAAATCTATCTAGGTAAGCCTCACCTTAACAACTCGTCATGTTCGTGACTCATCCGCTGCTGGTCAAAAAGAGAAATCCTGCCGTAACTGGGTTCGCATCCGCCACTCTTATTTATATTCAAACACTACCAATCCCATTGCTTTACCTATTAGGACGAATCACCAATCAACGTGTTTACCTCTATTAGACCATTTGTTAGAGAATGTGTGTGGTTCACTTTCTGGTCCGCTTCTGTATTCAACAAATCACCGCTCGTTATTCAAACATAGAAAACCGTGTTATGTTCCCTCTCCGGTCCGCTCTATAATACGTCATAGCACTACTATTTTTTTAACCAACCCCATGCCTCGGTTTGGTCCTAGAAATGTTTAGACGAACCAACCAATATTTAGAGCGCATGTTAAACTATTCTGAGTTTGTGTTTTAGTTTTCACACTCGTATTTGAAAAATCAATTCCCGTGTATTAACCAAATTAGAAAAATGTTTCCAATACATATCTAACCCGGCTTTTAAAAAACCAATATAGGAAAAAAGCTGTCTGCCCCAATTAATAAATCACATCTCTAATGTCAAAACAAGGACAATACTTGCACAAACCAATCACTATTTGACAGTGCGTGTTGGACTATTCAGAGTTAGTATCATAGTTCTCACGCTCGTATTTGAAAATCAACACCCGTATATTGACCAAATTGGAAAATGCCGACAGCCCCAACTACTAAATCACATCTCAAGAGTCAAAACGTGGATGTGAAATATCATTCTTAAGAAAATAGTACTCAACAACATGTTCTAACAGAATTGCGGACCAATGACATCAAGTACCACAACACCTGATGATGTCTGGATACATCCAACAGGACTTTAGCACGTCCCTCAATACATGCCTTCAAAATGTTATACCCGCGTCAACTAATATCAAATATGAGCGTGAAAACTATAATACGAACACGCTCTCTTAAATATTGGTTGGTTCGTCTAAACATTTCCAGGAACAAACCGAGGCATGGGGTTGGTTAAAACATAGTAGTGCTATGACGTATTATGGAGCGGACCAGAGAGGGAACATCTTCTCGACCATTTTGATAGGTTGACGTTCGAAAACATAACGCGGTTTTCAATTTTTGAATAGCGAGCGGTGATTGGTTGAATACAGAAGCGGACCAGAAAGTGACCAACACACATTCTCTAACGAATGGTCTAGTAGAGGTAAACCCGTTGATTGGTGATTCGTACTAATAGCTAAAGCAATGGGATTGGTAGTGCTTAAATATAAATAAGAGTGGCGGATCCAAACCCAGTTATGGCGGAATTTCTCTTTTCGACCAGCAGTGGATGAGTCACGAATATGACCAGTTGTTAAGGTGAGGCTTACCTAGATAGATTTGTTAGTTTACACGCATTTATTCCTTGAAATAATTAAGATGCCTTAGTGCTTGGGGGCATCTTTTTAACTTAGATTCTCCAATAACTTTATTATTCTGGTTTTGTTGTTTTTGTCTTCAGGTAGCAGTGTGTGCAATTGAAAGTGTATATACCGGGAGCAAAGGAACTAATTAATTATAGGAATAAACAGTATGTAGGTTTTCAAACTTTATAATTATAATTGGTAGTGCAAGGTACATAGTAAATACAATATTTATCCATGTTTCAACCATCATAGGATTAAAATGGATTTGTTAATTAACTAGGTAGTGATAACTTTGGACTTGAACAAGGGAAATTCAACATATCAGCTCTAATCACGGGTATTTATATTCAAATAATATGTGACATAATATGGCTTTGTGATTGGTAGGAGGTTTAATTCACTCAGAGTAGACTAGCGATTCAATTTAAATCCTGATACAATGAACAGAAGGTTTATAATTCAATCTTTTGTGACTATATTTAATTAAGAATCATGAACAGAATATTTTGCGTTAACTGCATTATTAATTTGTACTTACTCCGGTATTTCTAAATAATTATTCATAGATAAGATTCCATCCGTCAAATTTGAGTTGATTTATCTTATCCACTACTCCAGATTATAAATTAGGTACGTAGCTTGTACTTGATTTTGTGGACTTAACTAATGGAATTACAGGGGTCATATATTTAAATAAGATTTTTTATTTTAATTATGATTTAGGTCCTGCACAAAAGAACACTTTCGTTATAAGACTCAGGAGGAGTTTTTCGTATCCACAATCAACTTATGATACTTACGAAGGTAATGACTTTATATATAAAAATTCTAACTAGATTGAGTGACATTTAGTTAAAGTTGTAACATTAGTCTTATCCGTGAGGATCATGTATCAGTGTGTCTAATAATGAAGATTACCCATTGATAGGAGGGGAGATGACGTAGTTAATAATATGAAACAGTGTGTCATGTTCTAAGGTTCGAAAATTCATTTTCCATCTTGACTATGAAACTTCATATTTATTTTAGAATGGATATAGGCAGGCCATGATTTCAGAAAAGGTGTGAATATGACAGGATATGTTCAAACTATTAACATATGAATTTTAGTAATATATTTACACATATTGTTTTATTACAGCCCTGACGAAGTCCTGTGTTAGGACGAAACACGTAGGCTGTTTTTGTTAAGATTTGTGAAAAATGTATGAAAAAATTGATGAAGAACTGTGGAAATCAGAAAATGATCATCTGAAATGATATGAACTATTGAAAAGATGCAAACAATAAAGAGACATCGTTGACAACACTAACAGGTCTGTGGATTGGATCAGTTCTCAGAATTATCAATAATTTATTGTCATTACATATTTGTAATATATGTGCTACTTTCATTGTGTTGATGTTCTATAATTGGGTACTTTTACAGCGGTAGCCTCCAGAGAGTTGAACACAGATTTGATTAATTACAGATCCGGATTCAGCTAATGCCCATTAGGTTAGTATAACCTTGACCGCTGAGTAGTGATTATAGAATACTAAGAGCATGGTGTCGAGGAGACAGGAGCAAGCTACGATGTAAAAGGTCACCTGTTTAGAATCATTATTGTAGTGTGGATGGGACAATGTATGTTAAAATGGGGCCTACATGGAGACTATCCTAAAAGACAATACATCCACTCCTCATCAAAAGGTAAACAAGGTCAGCTAGGTAATGATAAAGCTAATGTTATTAAAAGGCATATAAATCACTTATGATGAAACATATTAAAAATCATTTTTAAAAGCCTAAAAAATGTCCAGAAAAGAAAGTAATTTTTTCCCTAAAGAAGTCTTCTAAACTTGTACCTATTGTGATATTGCACTAAGTACCTTGAAAACCATAAAGCTCAGTTAGAGCCGGGAAGAGAGAAAAAAATAAAACAAAGTCACACTTGACCTTCAATTTGGTAGATGTATAAAAAGCTGCCAAACAGTATCCAGCGCATAAGAGGCCAAATTGTGTATGAATCCTGCGCTGAAGACTCAACATCGCTGAACATCATATCCACAGGTGGCAATCCCTCAAGAACTTCCAGTATCATATCCAGTGAGCGGAGATGGTCATCTCTGGTTCCCACTGCAGCCGCCGGGGAAACGTTAGATGCCTGAACACCTGATGCTGATGTCTGTACTTCTGGACTAGAGCAGATATTCATTTCAACAGTAGCGGAAGCATCCCTTGGAGGTTCTAGAAATGTTGTCATCAACATGGGAATACGCTGTGGACAACTGCAAATTTGGGCCTGCAAAGGCGCTAGTGGCGCTTCTATGTCCGGCGGCGCAACCAATGGAAGTGTCAGACACAGGTCCAACATGCAGCCTGATCCGCAGAAGAGGGAGAGGAACACAGGCAGGACAAAGTCTAGCCAGACAGGTCTGAAAAACAGGAACCAATCCTCACTCTCGAAGCAGAGGCGCAGTGAGGTAGAACACTATGCTCTCACGACAACCTCATTCCAACAGTGTTCTCTCCATTTCTTGATGAATTGCAACGTCCATAGCGAAGCAAGTGTATTAAAAGCAGGATTACCACTACCGAAAGCAGGGTCAAAGGAAACCTTCAAATAACGCTTCAAAGTACGGAGTGTATGAAGGCTGGAATTACCCCGAAGTTAGTCTAAAAGGTGGTTAAAAGAGACATGATCCAAGTCACTTAAATAAAACTCGTATCAGACATGTTAAAGATAAGATGAAGCAGGAAGTTCATACCGACCAGGGCCTGTATCTCTGCTGAAGACCTTGCAACCTGGAGATCAAAGTTTTCTCTGGCTGAAGTTAAGGCCACATTATGTTGAAACAACACAGCTTTCAGTCCGCTCAGCGAATCAAACCGTATACTGGAAACATTCAATGAAGGCCACAGTGGTGCCTCTCTGTGTGAGCCAGGGCAAACAATACTTGATAACAGCAATACATCCTTGAAGTTTACTGTGACTAGATATGTGATGCCTGTCACCATTCCACAAGAGCCTCGATCATTCAGCACTAAATAACTTCCATTCGAAAGTAATTAAAAAACTGGATAAATCACTGCAGCTGGGGAGCCCTTCAAGTAGCAAGATAAGTTTGCTTTGGACGCATTACACGTTCCATTGAAGTGACACTTCTATGCACACTAAAGACCCACCTAAAGCCTTAGTAAACAACAAGGGGGACAATGAGGGCTTGATAAAGGTCCACCGTACTTGCCCTGGGTAGAACTAGAAGACAAAAGAGGTACGGTGTTCCTGGGTGGCAAGATAGCCACCTGGTGAGTACTCAGAGTGGTGGGGAGGTCGGGAATACCTCCTTTCGGAACTAGGACCCTCACACACCCAGCAAGCTAGGTGTCATGCTTCATCATGTGGGTCTGCTCCTTATCGAGCCAGCGCGGCAATGCTCGTTGGGCACCCATAAAGGGGCTCTTTATCGGAGGTCTTTTGTTCCTTGCCATATAGGTGATGTGGGTGTGAGGGGCCTGGAAAGATGTAGATGTGGTGTGTGGGTTAAAACAGGTAAGGGAATCCTCTATAATTATTTTTATTCTGGAGAGGTCACAACCTGATTAAAAAGTAAAAAGAAGGAGGGCGACTATTTTGTTTTAATCTGACAAAAATTACGCCCTACCCCTTAGGGTCTCTAATAGATCAGTTGGTGATTTCTCAGGACCTAGTGACTAAATGAAAACTATCTACAGTGTGTGGTGTGGTTCTACATACCACTTCTTCTCTTGGTAGGACGTTGCCCCGGAGAAAAGCAGCCAACCTAGAGTACAAACAAAAAGGATCAAAAAACCAAATGGAAATATTGGTACATGGTCCTATTAATTCTAGTGGGTGTGTTTCTCCGTACACAACCTCTTTGAATCTATACAAGTGATAAAAACAACATGATTTCATGCATACCACATTCTAAGTGTGCCTTCATTTGTATTTAGAATATAAAACCTCTGCGTAACCAGTTAGAGTGATTAAACATCATGGTGAGTGTGTATCAGCTCCCCTCTTAAGGATTCAAGTGCTGCTTCATCAGACCGCAGCGGAGTATATGGACACTCAACGTAGTGTCACTGTTTATTAAAAGGAGAAAACAAACAACAAAATATGCTGGGTGTGAGCTTGTAGGCACAACGTTTAGTTGCTAAGGCCATGACTCTAGTGCATTAAAAGTAAAAGTGGGCATGGTTCAGGTTAAAGTAAGCCCATAGTCGTGAAATTGGCATCATTGACATAATTATTCAACAGACTCAAAATTGCCCCAGACCTGCCTGCGTAGCTGCTGGCGCCTTCACCATGAGCTCCGACATTATGTGTTAAGAGCGCCTACAGCGCCCTAGCTATGTCTTAGTGCAGAGCTCCACTGAACATCAGAGTCAGCGTAGCCTTCCCAAAGACCAGGGGTAACTTGTCAGCAATTCCCAGCACCTCTTACCTCTCTTAAAAGCTTGTGACCAGGCATAGTCTCAACGTGTAATCAATACTCACCTGCTCCCGCTCAGAGCAGTCCGGCTCACCTACCCGCTCCGCTGCATCAGGAAGTAAAAGACAGGTTGTCGGTTCCTGTCTTAAATACCCTCTCCTGGTGCCATTAAGCATGGTAAATCAGCCGCACCTGGTGTGTGGTGTGATGGTGTTGGCATGACATCATCTACAGTGTAACCACGGAGGCCATCTTTGAATGTGGTGAAAGTCTATATTTCTGGCTATTACCTTGATGTGGACGTGCATCAAGGGCTTCAAATTTGGCATTGAGTGGTGCGGTTTCATCAACAATGTGAACAAGAATTTATGCAGTGCAAAAGTGCTTGCGTCACTTAGCTAAATTTGTGCATAAGTTGCTGGCGACTGCCGGATGGGTGATTCGTATGTCAGTCAACTTAGTGTTTAGTATTTTACTCTAGTGTTAGTTATTAGATATATCGCCCTAACATAGCCTAATCTCCATATCTCACTAGCCTGATGTCGATATCATGTGGCAGAGATGTATTAGGAGGTGAAAGACTAGCGTGGAGTCCTAAGCTGATAAACTCATTTGTTAAAGTTGCGGACAATGGTTGTATATATCAGATTAATTAATGATGCTCCAGGGTATGGCGTCATTCAGGCCATCATTTGCTAAGTCAAGATGGAACACCGACCTTTGTTCAATCCTGAACAAAGCAGTCTGTGTTATTTGTTGGTGGGATTCTAGGATGACCCAGCGAAGACTCTTTGGGGGGTGTCCGAGTTCAGAGAAGTGGGAGTTTAGTTTGGTGGTAGTTTTATGGCAATGAATATTGCTCTTGTGCTCAGTGATTCTGACCTTAATGGGCCTCATGGTCATGCCAACATACCTCTTGTCACAATGTCAGGTCAGACTGTACACACAACGTGGGGTGCTACAGTTAGTGTGTTAGATTAGCGTCCATTTAAATTTGTCTGATAGAACCAATTGTTTAGTGTATCTGGTCTGTGGGCACACGGTACAAGAGTCACAGGGATAGTGTCATGTCACGGGTGAGAGATCCCACAGTTGCCTCCGATTAGGGATGTTGCTCTTCTTGGGTCTAATGTGCACCAACATATCTTCCAAATTGTTGGTACGTTTAAACGTAAACCTTGGTTTGGGTATTGACAGAGTACCCGTGTTCAGAATTGCCCAGTGTTTGTTCACTGCCTTCTTTATTAGATTGGATCTAGGTGTGTACGTGATCACACAGGTTAAAATGTCAGTGGGTTCTTTCTCATGTACCTCTAGGAGGCTTTCATGATTATTGTTTCTTGCTCGTTTCATGCAAGAGTGAACCTGTTTCGTAGGGTATTGTCTCTTCAGCATATTGTCCGCCAGTATCTCTGCTTCAATTTTGTAGTCCTCTGTAGAACTACAATGTCTTCTAATTCTTAGAAATTGGCTGAAGTTAAGGTTATTTCTCAGTAGCAAGCTGTTTCTTTTGGTGGACTTTTTGTATAGAGATGTCGTTATTCTACTCTCTTGTAATCTGATGGTGAGATCCAGGAAGGCAATGTTCGTGGTAGATATAATCTGGGGGAATTTCAAGAGCTGTTTTTTTGTGTTAATCCACTCGCAAAATTCAGCGCATCTCTGTATGTCTCCCTGCTCTGAAGGGGTTACTCGCATGTTGAATGGTCTCTTGTTTGAACGCCGCCATATACAAACATGCCACACTGGGGGCAAAGGTAGTCCCCATCGAAGTACCCTGAGACTGGTTGAAGAGTTGGCTGTCAAACTCAAAAAAAGTTTTCTGTTAAGGCCAGGGTGGCACATTGCATGATGAACGAAATGAGTGTTGCTGCTGTTCATTAATTCCCACTTATTGCAGATTCTACTACTGCCAATGTCTCTCTCTGTGGGATATTGGTATACAGTTGTTCCAAATCCAAGGTGACCAGGAGGTCAATATTGGCTGTGTTTTCTATTTCACCTATAACACAGAGGATATCTGTTGTGTCCCTGATGTATGATGGTGTCTGTTTGACCAAAGGTTGTAGGTAATGGTTGCAGAATTCCGAGAGCGGCTCTAAAAGTGAGCCGATTCCGTAAACTATAGGTCTAGCCGGGACAGGGGTGGTCCCCTTATGTATTTTCAGCAGAGTGTAAAAATCGGGTGTTTTGGGATGTTTGGTAATCAAGAAATCAGCTTCTTTACCACTGATCCACCCATTACTCTCTGCCTCATAGACCATGGTGGATATCTCGGTCGCTAATCGAGTCGTGGGGTTTGTTGTTATTGGAGTATAGAATTTACTATTCATAGTTGGAGTAGGCACTCTGTGTTGTAATCCGAAGTGAATTGTATGACTGTGGCGCCCCCTTTGTCAGCTTGCTTTATTGTAATGCTTTTGTCCTCAGTCAATTATCTAATCGCTGCATGTTCTTGATTAGAGATATTATGGAAAGGAACTCTGGTATCCTGGTTCTTCAGTTCTTTTAAGACAGCTTTCTCAAAGTCCTATTTCAAAAAGGAGGTATTCCCCACCTCCCCACCTCTCCGAATACTCACCAGGTGGCCAACTTACCACCCAGGTACACCGTACCACTTAAAGCCTTCCCATAGTCTTTACCACTTAAGAAAACTTCAGTGTCCTTATTCCTGCACCTACATCTATAGGGTAACTCCCATGTTTCCTGTATGTACCCTTCACCCAATGCTTCATACCTGCATGCTTGGATGTATCTAAGGCAGTTTCCCACCAAGCATGAGCAAACATTAACTTAGCTCCCATCAAATAGGAGCTGGAAAACTCTCACTTGCTGGCAGCAGAGTATTCAACTGTTTCTCTGCCCGCTGTTTGGCCCCAGTGAGATGGTGCTCTCCAGGGCCCATTTGGTCCAACTGGCCCGCATAGTTCGTAAGTTACCCTGCGGAGATGGTGGTCCCCAGGGCATATGTAAGTCCAAGGAGGGAGGTCCGTGCAGCCCCCTTCTTTCTTCTAAATGAATCCCCAGGGAGGTATTGGAACATGGGGCATTTAGAGCCCAATGCAGGAGTGTCCCTGTGGCCCCACTCCTTAATATCAATGAAGCCCTAGGAGATGGTGGTCCCTGGGGCTCATAAGAGCCTCAGGAGGGGGGCCCTAGGCACCCATTCCTTGTTTTTTTTTTATCTATCGGAGATGCTTACCTTAGCAACAATATTGAAAGGCAGCATTATGTTTTTCCCCTGCTATCCTTCTCCTAGGCTCCCTCCTTCTCTCCTTTCTCACACTCTCAAGCTTACTTACCCTCCCCATGTCATATGGTAATGTCCTCTCTACCTATTCCCAGCATTTCTCCTCCTGATAGCCCTCTTTCATTATCTTCCAATCTTCTATTTTTCTTCCCTTTTTTTCCACTCTCTGTGTCCCCCACTCTGTACGTCCATGGCTCATGTCATTCCCTCTCACTGTATATCTGTCTTGGCATGCTCCTCACTAACAGCCTTGGTAGGTGTATTTTGAAAGATGAATACTGCACCCATAATCAGCACTACTATAGTTTTACCAAACAAAGCAGATGAAAGCTGAACGGTTGACTGATGACTAAAATACTTTCAAAACCAAAAGAAAGAAATCGACAGCTACTATACAATGTAAAACAGGCATTGTGATTCCACCCTCCTAATGTTGTGGTGAACATTCAGTAGCTGATGCTCATTGCATATCTTTAGCAAATCTGAACACCATAGTGTGGATCCCAGTCTAGTTCAGTGTTCAGTGCAGACAAGGCCCTCATCATCAACTCCTGTATTGCTTGTGTATGCTCAACCAGAGTCCTGTGTATTGAGTGTAGCAAGTGACGCTTGAGACACTCGTTCCTAATATCATCAATTCTATGAGTTATGTTTATAGGATAGGATAGGATAGGATAGAATAGGATAGAATATATGTTTATAAAGCGCTTTATTGCCCGTGACATCTTGGCGCTAGTGTATGTCAGAGAAAAAGGCTTATATTACCAGAAGGACTAGATAGATGAGAAAAGTCCTGGTTTCAGATCTTTCCTAAAAAGCTGCCGATTTGCTGGGACTCTCATGGCCGTTGGCAATTTGTTCCATAATATTGGTGCGCCGTTCGATAATGTCCTTCCTCCCCATCTTGCCCGCCTAATTTTAGCAATCTAAAGTAAACCTAAGTTGGCAGATCTAATGATCTTTATGATGTCAGCCATTTTCATCAACAGTTTGTAAAGATCACAAGATATCAAACAGATGTAGCTAACAAATTGATACCATTATGAATGAATTCTAGAACATCAATTCGATGATCAGAGAGTGGCAGGTAGGAATATGTGGTCTGTGTGTTACCCTTTCAAGGGTCCTGCACTGTGCATGTACTTAAAGACAAAGATGTGACCCTCACATACCCACTCACAGGTCTAGTTAGAGACTCACATACCCACTCACAGTCCCACTCCAGAGACTCACACACCCACTCACATACTGACTTAGACTCACACACACAATTAGAGATTCACTTAGAGACTCACAGACCCACTCACATACCCACTCAGAGACTTGTGCACCCACTAACAAACTTATTCAAACACTTATGCACTGACTCACTGACTAACTCACACACTCATGGAGGTACTCGCAGACCCATTCAGATACTCTCACACCCACTCCCAAACCCACTCGGACACTAATGCACCCACTTGCATATCTATACATTAACTCACACACCCACTCACAGACACATGTAGCCACATACAGACCCATGCACAGACCTAAACAGCCACTCACACACACACTCTCAAAGGTTAGACGTTATAAAATGTAAAAAAAACTTTGAAATTCACAAGAAAAACCAAAGGTTACAGGCATGTTATAATTAGGATTTAATATAAAAAAAACTTAGAAATGTGTGGATAAAGAAGAAAGGTAACATGGATGTTATAGTTAGGAAATAGAATTTAAAAAAACCTAAAAAATAATCACTGAACAAACCCAAAGTTTACAGGGACTGTTGGACTTGGCCCTTTTTGCAGGATTATCCCCAAACATTTTGCTTCTTGCTACTATTTTATCCTGACCTGCTGTTGGGTTTCGGACTCTGGGCACTTTACCACTGCTAATCAGTGCTAAAGTGCATATGTTCTCTCTGTAAATTGTGAACATGATTGGTTATCTATCATTGGCATATTTGACTTACTGGTCAGTCCTTACCAAAGTGCACTATGTGTGCCAGGGCTGGTAAATCAAATGCTACTAGTGTGCCTACAGCACTGATTGTGCCACCCACATGAGTAGCTCTGAAAAGGTAACTCAGACCTGCGACTGCGGTGTCTGTGCACAGTTGTTAACTGACGTGTCAACTTGGCAAGAGCACCCACTTGACAGGCCCTAACCTTCCTTTTTCTTGCATGTTAGTCACCTCTAATGCAGGCCCAAGGTACCCCAGTGGGCAGGGTACAGTGGATGTGAAAGGTAGGACATGCCCTGATGTGTGTGGCATGTCCTGATAGTGAATTACTGCCAATTTCATTTTTCACTATTGCATGGCTACCTGTTCCCATAGGAGAGAATGAGGAGTTTGTTTATAACATCTTATAAAGGATTTAGCAGCCTTTCTTCTCATTCAAAAAGTCAGTGAACCCACTCACATAAAGGGTCACTTACTTGATCCTATTTTTTCGAATCTAGAGGATCTATCTGGAGGTAAACCCATTCCTGTCCCGTGGTCGGACCATTTTCTTATTCCTCTTATCTGGTCACCACCCCAGCCGGCCCCTTGTAAATTTCCTACCTACTCGAAAAGTCATGCTTGGTCCAAACTTTCAATCGAACACTGGACTTCAGTATTGGAAGAGACCAAACCTGCGCCCTCCTCAAATGCGGTAACAGCCAACGATAATTTTAATTATTGGATTAAAAAATCCTTAGATGTTCTTGTCCCGGTAAAAAGCATTAAAAATAAAAAGGGAATCTCCCATAAACCCTGGTATTCTGTTACACTACAGGTCCTGAAACAAAAGTGTAAAAAACTTGAGAGAGCTTGGAGAAGGAGCTTCTCACCAGATAAGAAAAAATTATATAGAGAAAGTATCCATCATTACAAAGCCGGAATTAAAACTGCTCAGGCAGATTATTATGGAAATAAAATTTTGACAGCACCTAATTCCTCTCGTGAGATTTTTAGTATAGTCAAAACTCTCTCCAAAGGTCCTCCTCCTCCTGCCGCCCCTGATATATCAGGAACTCAATGTAATAAGCTGGCAGAGTTCTTCTCGAATAAAATTGAAACCATCTACTCTTCTTTTCCCTCCGTTAACAGGGATTTTCTAGCCCCTATATCTCCTTGCAATCAGCCACCTTGGATTTAATCCCGGCAATGTAGATGCCTGTCTTAGAAAGCCTTTTATATAAAGTGATGAATGGCTCACCCAATGATCCTGCCCCTTTAGGGAAACTCAAACTGGTAGCCGGTGTGGTTGCCCCAGTGAACCTAGACCTTATTTCCTCCTCACTCTCTTCAGGGGTAGTGCCCCCTTTGTGGAAAGAAGCCATGGTAAAGGCTATGCTAAAAAAAAAGCCTTGACCCCGCAGACCTGGGAAATTTCCGCCCTATTTCGTTGCTTCCTGGAGTCAGTAAAATGACTGAAAAATATTTTAATTTAATATTATCATCTCACCTGGAGACGCATAATCTTCTCCATCTGACCGGTTTCCACCCACTACAGGGAACGGAGACGGCCCTTCTTTCTGTGGTGGAAGAGTCAAGAAGGATAGTTGACGCCGGTGGCACCGTGGTGGTCCTCCTCCTGAACCTCAGCGCGGCCTTTGATACCGTAAATCATCAGATTCTGATCCATAGGCTCTGTAATTCAGGTATCACTGGAATTGCCCTGGCTTGGCTAAAGTCTTTTCTGAACAACAGATCCTTCCAAGTTTTTGACAAGGTAGTCACGTCCAAATGGACACCCCTCCCTTGTGGAGTGCCGCAGGGATCTTCTTTAAGTCCCACTTTGTTTAATGTTTATACCCGTACTCTTGCGGAGGCAGTTTTACCCTCGGGAGTTCAAATAGTCACCTAAGTGGATGATACACAACTGGTGATCGGGCTCAATAAAGAAGAAAGCTCCCCTTCCTGCCTTCGCCTATGCATGGAAGAAATTGCAAGATGGATGAGCGACTCCTTCCTAAAATTGAATGCGGGAAAGAGTGAAATTATGATCCTGGGTAACCCCTCTCCCCATGATTTGACTGAAATCTGGCTGTAACAAGGGGACTAGGCAGACAGAGGGGATTAAACAGGAAAATGAATGGTGGAACATTGACTCGAGTACCCTTCCCTCTTTACACCCCAATCAGAATGATTGGACAGCAGACGATGAAGAACTTTGGAAAAAACAAAACGAGGAAAGCGAGTATGGTCCCTTTAAGAATGCAGAATCAGAGTACGAGAACACGCCCCCGGATGACGTACGTCTCCATGGATTGGAGAAAAGGACGGAAGAAAGAACACCGGCGTGTGACATCACCGATGTGCGTTTGGTTTGTGGAGGATAGCGTGTACACCGGGAAGGAGACGGAGAGTTCCAGAGAAGAGAGGCGAGGTCCGGAAGAAACGACGAACAGGACGTAGAGGTTACCGTGCCAGGAGGCCACCGTCAACACGTATCGCCCAGCCCCACTCAGGAAGGAGGAGTGTGGCTCAGCCAGGTACGTCGGCGTGTGTCGGGCTGGTGGGGGAGGCGGGGAGAGAACGAGGAACAGTAACACTGCCCGTGAGAAACCTTCCATGTGTGAACACTTCAACCTTGTTCCCCCTCCCCACTATTACACCTATCCTCACTCCTTATTTCCCTCGTGTGTTGAGTCACTTAATGTATGTAGTCTTTGTATATACATTCAAACACCGGTGATCCCACCACTCCCCGGGTTTCCTTTGAGAGTATAACAGTAAAGAAACAGCGCCTGATAATAGTGTTTCTTTCTTCACATGTCCTATACTGGAGAGTACCAGGAAGAGTCCCCAGTAGAAGAGAAGACAGCAGCCCTCCCAGAAACTAAAGACACACCATCTACATCCACCACAACGGATCCTGCTATACTAGCACGAGAAAGACTCACTTTGAGAAAAAAGAAAACCGTAATAAAGCTGAAACCATATATACCTAGACCTTGTTCACGTGCCCTTACTACACCCCTGCCACACTGGCCTATGTCCATGGGTTCATTCCTTACTCCTAAGACTCAGTTAAAGAGTCTGGGTGGTTGGATGGACAATGAACTCACATTTAAATCTCAGGCCCGGAAGACATCCGCTTCATGTTACAGGATCCTCAAAATGATCCAGAAAGTTCTTCCTCTCCTCACTTTCCAGGCTAAAAAAATAATCATCCAAGAGCTGGTATTATCCAGACTGGATTATTCTCACGCCCTTTACTTGGGTTCCCCTGTTGCTACTCTCTCCAAATTACAGACGACTCAGAATTTGGCTGCAAGACTTCTTTTGGGCATTCCTAACCATCATTCTGCTAAACCTGCCCTCAAATCACTCTATTGGCTGCCAGTTCAGGAGAGAGTTAAGTTCAAAGCCTTGTGTATTGCTCATAAATCTATGTTTAAAACCAGGTCCTCCATTTTTCAGGGTATCATCCAACCTTATGAGCCCAATAGATCCCTTCGCTCCAAAACTAAGAACTTGGCCATCATCCCTAGAATTAGGAAGGCAAGAAGCGGAGGACAATCCTTCTCATTTAATGCTGCCAGACTCTGGAACTCCCTTCCTCTCCACCTTCGTACAGAATCCAATCACCTTTCCTTTCGTAGGTCCCTGAAAACCTTCCTCTTTCCAAACTGAGTAACACCCCCCTCCGTTGTCACTGTAAGCGCTGATATGCCTCGTGGTAGCCATGCGCTATATAAATGCTTCTACAATTACAATTACAATAAATATAAATGCCCCTGGGAACAAGGTAGGAAAATAAAGTTTAATATGCCTGAACTCAGAACGTTAATATGCATCTTTTAGTGAGGGAGATTTTTACATTCTGTGTTTGGAAATATCACTTTTAGAAAGTAGGTATTTTCCTGTTCAACCATTCTCTGTGCCTCTGCCTATTTGTGTATTGACTGTCTGGTTTTGGAGTGACAGGGTCTGGGGAGGTGCATTCTCTCAGACAGCCAACGGGGGGTTGATGTGTGTCCTGCCTTTCCAGAATGAGTCAGGGCTGGGCTGAATAGACCTGGGCTGCTTTCAGAGTAGGGGGAGGAGTTCTCACTAGCACCTGAATAGGGCCGGTCTGCATTTAGAGTGGTGGGAGGAGATTTCCCTTGCACCTGAATAGGGCCTGTCTGCCTTACACAATGAGGTCTTCACCTCCTGCCGGGCAGCTGCACAAGAGAGGACAGAACTGGTTTGGATTGGGCTCAGAGACCCTTGCCAAAAGAGAACAAAAATATTTTGAGGTATAAGTATTAGACCTAAAAACCCTGAACTTTAGACTATTTCTGGAATCAAGAAGAACCTTTCTCAAGGTGAAGAGCTGGAGAAACTAAGGAGGAGTAATGCCCTTGCTGTGGGTCTGGGGTTGGCCTGCAGTTGCTGTTTCTGCCAAGGAAAGGAGATGGACTTTGCCGTGTGCTTTGACCCCTGCTTGATGAAAGTCTCCAAGGGCTTGAGTAGAGCTTGCCTCCTGTTCTGAAGTCTCAGGAACACAAATACTTCACCCTGGCAGAAGAAACTAATGCATCGACACTCAACGCTGCTGCATCATTTGCCGACGTATGACAGATTTCCACGTATCGTCCCTGTGCACCAAGTTTTCCTCGACGCATCACCCGCGGATCAGAGTCGTCTCCAAATCAACGCATCACTTTCCCTTAAAGGCCAGACCCGAAGCACCGCTCCCCTGTTACCAGCGGAACTGTTGCATCGCATCCAAGAAGGTCTCAGATATCAATGCATCTCTTTGTTTTCGCTTCCCATCACTGGCTGGTTGACTTGGTGAATTTTGTCGCAGAAACAGGTACTTTGCAAGAAATCACGCATCCATAATTTTCTATGGACTCAGTCGCTAAAAACCTTTGAAAGCAATTTTTCTTGTTTTGATCTTGATAAGTTTAAATACAGACACTTTATTTTTCTAAACTGGTGTGATGTCCATTTGTGGGGTTATCACTGTGTTACTGTGAGTGTTGGTACAATACTTTAGTCACAAAAGATCTCTGAGAAAACAGAGATCAAGAGCCTAGCTACTAACTATAGCCCTATTCGCAACGCTCACTCGAGTTGGAATAGTGTGTATAGTGATAGAAAAAAGAGTGTTGCTCTTTTTCTTGTTGTCCCCTCACTCACCAGGGTTGCCCTACGGTGACATGCTTCATCATAGGGGCCATCCCAGTCCGCTGCGGACAGGGGCGTGCTGCGACTTGCGAATTACGTAGGAGCACTTACAATTCTGACTATGTGTGGTGCGAGTGTTGTGATGTGATGGAGTGGGGTGTGTGTAAATAGTTAAAAAATACCTGCCTAGTAAGCTTTAAATAGTTTATTCTTGCTTCCAGGTGGTAGAGTTAAAACCGGGTAGAAGTATTAGGATACCTAAATGACAATGTGTTCAGGTGTACCTATCAACTTCTGTCTGTCAACATGTTTCGTGCATCCCCCAAGCACTTCCTCAGGACTACACAGGGGCCAGCCCTGTGTTCGCCACTCCTAAAAGATGCCGCAATAAGCTAATAGTTAAAAATGGAAAAATGCTGCAACAAATATTAATGCATGCATCCAGTACCTACGTAACCAAATGAATCACGTGGTTCCTGTAAGACAAAAACATAACGTAATAGTTAAGGGGTAGCCATGACCCCCAATATATGCACACAAAATCCACACACATAAGACGAACCAGGATGAACAGTGATTATATTCCATGTGGTCCGAACAAGTGTCTATTAAAAACGTTTTCCTGTACAAAAAACATGGTTAACACCTCGTGGTATAAAAACAGGCACACATGCTAACTTGCACACTCATACACTTCGTTTTACATACATGTGGTAGAGCCTAGTTGCGCCCCATGGACTCGGAGGGGTTCAGTATCCCAGCAATCTAAAGTACCGGGAGGAAGCAAAATATCAGATTACATTGACCAGGTTCTCTTATTGCTAAAGACATACGAGCCCGTGGTAGTCCGGCTCCGTGATCGAAACAAACAGAGTTAAAAGGCTACTCTGTCAGCTCTACATGGACTCACAGACTGCATGATCAGCACTTACTTGCTAACAGGATACCTCCCTCTTTTATACCTATGCGTGCGTCTCCGGTCCGAATGTTGTAGGACCGGGGGCGCCGAGCTGCTTATAGCTTCTTTTCTTCCTCGCACTTCCGCGGTGTCTTAGTGGAAGACTAGGACACGCTGAGGAGTGCGCGATAGATTTTGGCGGCCATGTTGGGTGTATAGATGTGATCCCGAAGGCGGATTACTCTAGAAGGGCTTAACGATTTCCCTGTTCAGAGAATTTACAGTAAATAGCTGATCCTTGTGGATACTATCAATTTATTTACAATATTTTTAGGAAAATATTTAAAAGTTGTAAAAATGATCGCAAAGTTATCAACAACACTAGGTACCCAGGACTATTTCAAGACCACACCGATTCAGCGGTGGGGTCATGGTTTTTGTGCATTGTGTACCTTTCAATGTCTTAATATAAAATCGTATTTCAGTGAAATTCTCCATGATGTTAGTACTTGGCTACACTTGATCAGAAAGAGTTAAAGGATCTAATACAATGTATGTGGAGGATCATTGGGTACTGGTCAGATTATGTGAATTGTCCCCATGGGATTTCATCATTCAGGCCCACAATGTGAGAACGAGTTTAAAAACCCAACGTTGTTCTTTTTCAAAGAGTTTTTTCTCCATGTCAGTGTGTGGCTGTTGTGTTTCAAGGACCACCCATCGCATGTCATTGGGGTGTGTCCTTTCTCCAGGAAGTGTGTGGTCATTTTTGTGTTGGAATGTTTACACCTGAAATTACTACGGTGTTCAACCATGCGTGTATTGACCTTCCTGGTGGTCATGCCAATGTAGTGCAGATTACACGTACAGGTGATCATATAGACCACCCCTGTCGTTTTGCAATTCGAGAAAGCCCTTAATTCCCAAGTCAACCCATTGTTGCAGGTGACTTGTTTTGTTGCTGTAGTTAAATGACACACGCTGCAATTTGAACAAGGGTAGTGTCCTGATGGTAATGGGTGTAAGCGACATATTGGGCCTCCTGTACAATACTTTACACATTGCCTTTGGGATAAGCCTGTCTGCTCGTGCCAAGCTACCAAGTGGGTGAGCAGGGGTTATCTAAAGTGCGTATCCTCCTTACCCTGACTAGTAGCAAGGGTCCCTATTTGGACAAAGGTAGCTACCTCTGCCAACGAGAGACCCCCATTTCTAACATTTGTTGTCAGCGGTGAGGATTTGAACTTGTATTTGTACTTAACCCACAGTGATTGGTGTACATCACTAGTTTAGTGTAGACCACTACACAACCACATACTGTGTTTTATTTTTGGTTCTATTTTTGATCTTACCCTTGTGTATCCATGCAACACGTCTCTGAGTAGTAAACCAGCAAGTGAGGCTGCATAACCGGAGTTGGACATTGAAATGTTAAACTCTTTGCCGCGGTGCAAATTCGGGCGCAACACGGGTGGGGCTAGAGGGTGGGCATGGCACTCTCTTACTCATGACGGCTCCACTCCATCATGAGTCAAGGGCGGCATGTGCTCATGACAGAGTGGAGCCATCATGACCCCGCCCACTAACTAATTCGCCCGCACAGGTGGGGAATTAGTGTCGCGCAGGCCGAGCGTGGGCGAGCAGCAGTTGATGACGGCTCCACGCCGTCATGAGCACACGCCGCCCGTGGCTCATGACAGCGTGGAGCCATCATGAGCATTGAAAGAGTTAAGTAGTTACAAAGTAGAGCAACTCAAGCAGTTCTGCAGGAGCATTGGATGTCCCATGAGGAGCAACTCAAGCAAAGAAGAGCTACAGAAGGCCTTAGGTACCTGGTGGGAGGCCAAAAAAGCTGGGGAAACAGATGATGCAGATATGGATGGGGGTGTGCCAGAATGTTGTTTCGGATCCTAGGATTTGCCTGTTGGGAGAGCAGCCTCTAGGGCTGGCAGCAATTAGTCTTCCAGGATTTTTTCTCCAGAGGATTTGGAGGAAAGGCAAAGGGCCCGAGACCATGAGTTACAGGTCATGAGTATAAAGGCAGAGGAGAGCAGGAACACTTATGCCTTGGAAGAGAAGAAATTGATTTTGGCACACGAAGTGAGAATGAGAGAGCTTGATGAGGAGTTCAGAAGGCTTGAGGCCATGAGTGCCTTAGCTAAAAAAAAAAGGAAATGTGTTTAGCTCATGAAGTGAGCCTAACTGGGTTGGAGGTGGAGTCCAGCTCGGATGGTGGCAGCAAAAATATAATGGCTAGTGCTGAGGGAGAAGTACACATAACCAGAGATGTGGCACCTGACTTGAAGGACGGGGTTGAAATACACCAAGGGGTTCAGGGTTATGAGGTAGCTCCAGTGGTGTGCAGTGTCCCCAAGGTGGATTGGGGAACTGGCACAGGGGTTCATATTCCTAGTGATGGGAGGGACACTCTACTGGCTCTAGATGAGAGGTGCAGGGAGAGGGGTTCCCCCACGGTAGAAGCCTTGGTGTGTGAATATGGAAACCGCCCAGAAGACTGTGGGTTGAGTGACAGAGACAGTCAGACATTGTCTTGCCAATCTCAGGAGAGTGATGTGGGGTACTTGGGTGAGGCACTGGATGATGAGGCAAAAGGTAGCTTGGTGCGGGGCTGTGTGATTTAATTGTTGGAGAGCATATTTCAAGTCGCTGTTTTCCAGAGCTTTGCCAAAAGCTGGTGGAGTGTGAGGTCTCTGACCCCAGGGAGCTTGCATGGGAGGTAGACCTTTTTGTGGATTCCAAAGAGTCCGCAGATGCTTTTGGGAGTGATCTTGGTGGCTCAGGTTTCCCCAGCCAAGTAGCGGAGGGGAGGTTTGTGGTGGCCCAGATAGGTCCAAGTATAGTGAAGGGGTGTAGGGTCCCACGTCCTTTCTCAGAGGAGAAGGAGTGAGAGTGGGCTGTGTCCCAAGGTTCCTGAAACCCAGTCCCAGGGCCTGGTTGGTTCAATAAGTGAACACCAGGAGAGGGGCCTAGTCTGTACCGTGAGGCCATTTCCTGAGGGGGATACCAAAAGTGTGAGGTGAACTGGGGGACTGCTGTAACAAGCATCCCACCAGTTCTGGTGTTTGGCAGCACCGCTCCAGTAGGGAGGGTGCATGAGTCCCGAGAAAAGGGTGAGGGGGACGCAGACCCCAGTGGAAGGACCACAGGGTCAGGGGTTGCCAACTCTGGTGTCAGAGAACCCCAGGTCTGACCCCGGTGAGGCCACTTCTGACCTGAGGGGTCTTCATGCTCTGTCAGGTGGACAGGAGGCACTAGACCTGCACCAGGCAGACTCTCGCACAGCTCATGAGGAGTGTGTTACCCTTCGGGGGTTGGTGTACTTCCCCGGAAGTCCTGGGTTGGCAGGCACAGGCCCAGCCTAAGGATACAGACCCTTAGGAAGACCAGGTTCAGGGTCACCCCCTGACCTGGAGGAAGGGGTGACTGCTAACAGTGCCCCTACCAGTTTGCCTTCAGGGGGTACCACTCCAAGTGGGAGGGTGCAGAGCCCTAGGGAGGAGGACTGGGTGTGGGAAATCACACCCAGTCCAGTATCCAGCTGCAGGGTACACACCCTGGGTGAGTGTACAAGTTGCAGGATAGCATCCCTGAACTGGTGGGAGAATTGTGCAGAACACCTGCCACAGGTGCCCTGACAATTCTGGAACAGAGGGGGACTGCTCCCAGTGGTGGCATTCAGGGCCCCGTGGAGGGGAACAGGGTGTGGAAGAGCCCAACCCCATCTCCTGTCTAGCCTAAAGGTACAGAACCTAGGCTGGTGGGCCAGTGTTAGGATGCCATATCTTACTTGGCAGGTGGGAGTGTGGAGCCCCAGGTGCCAGGCACCTGGGGCTACCCCCCCACTTTCTGATGCCACAGAGGTTAGAGAGGCCTGAAAGGCATGCAACCTGGCTTTCATCACTGACAATTGTCAGTGACCACTGTTGCTTGCTGTCCTGGTGGACAGAGTTGCCTCTGGGAGGGGGACAGGAGTCACACCCCAGGGGGGACTGGGCCACACCACTGTGTTGCCATGTGGGTACTGTCTGCCCGTTGGAATACATCTGTGAGCAAAGCAAGTTTAGGCACTGCACAGATGAGGTCCACAGGTGAGGTGAAGGGTTTCCCATGGGTTAGCTTAGTGGTCCCTGAGAGTATGGATAGAGGGATCCAACTAGGTTCAGGAAGGCGTAGTATGGGAATAGACACCTGCTGTTGTGGGCCAGGTTCCATGTCCTATCCCCCTAAGCAGGGAAGCCCATTGAGGCATGGATTGGTCTACCCTGTCTTTAGGCTGGAAGGGGGTTGTGATGGACTTGGGCCTTTTTGCAGGGTTATCGCCAAATGTTTTTTTTCTTCCTCCTATTTTTTTCTGACCTGTTGTTGTTGATTTTAAGATTCTGGGCACTTTACCACTGCTAATCCATGCTAAAGTGCATATGCACTCTGTGTAAATTGTGTACATGATTGGTTATCCATGATTGGCATATCTGGCTTACTGGTCAGGCCCTAGTAAAGTGTACTAAGTGCACCATGGCTGGTAAATCAAATGCTACTAGTGGGCCTGTAGCACTGATTGTGCCACCCGCATGAGTAGCTCTGAAAAGGTAACTCAGACCTTCCACTGCAGTCTGTGCGCAGTTGTTAACTGCCATGTCGACTTGGCATGTGCACCCACTTGCCAGGCCCTAATGTTATTATTAATTATTATTATTATTATTATTAAATTAGTTTTGCTACCCAAAAAGGGTTTCCAGGCGCCTAGCACACAAATTGCTGGAAAAGGAGAAGTCAAGAACCATTTGTTACTAAAAGAGCCAAGTTTTAAGATTTCTTCGAAAGTTGAAGTAGGACGGGTCATTCTTCAAGGACACCGGAAGAAAATTCCAGATTTTGGGGCCAAGACAAGAAAAGGAGCGGCCTCCCATTCTTGCAAGTTTAAATCTGGGAATCGCGAAGTCTCCATGGGATTTTGGAGCGCAGGGGAGGAGAAGGAATGTAAGGATGGATGAGCTCTTGCAGATACGCTGGTGCCACACCTTGTTTGATTTTAAAGATGTAACACAGAGTTTTAAATGTAATTCTTTGATCAATTTGAAGCCAGTGAAGGTCCCGTAAATACGGTGAGATGGAAGCCTATCTAGGAACTTGACAAAGAAGGCATACTGCAGAGTTCTGAACTACCTGTAGCTTTCTCAGTACCGTTTGGCAGCTACCGAGATGGAGAACATTGCCGTAATCGAGGCTAGAGGTGATGAGTGCCTGGACTACCGTGCATTGGGTTGAGGCAGGAAGCATCCAAATGATCTTACGAAGCCACTTCAAGATCGTGAAACAGATGGCAGCAGCACTCGCCACCTGTTGTCTCATAGAAAGACTATCATCAATAATGATGCCCAGATTAAGGACGCGGGTGACAGGTAGGGAAAATAAACCCAATTCCTGAGGCCAATGGTGAGGGTCCCTTAGGTCCTTTTGCTTGCCCAGGATAAGGACCTTAGTGTTATCCCCATTTAACTTCAGAAAGTTAAGACGCATCCACTCTGTCACTTGCCGTAGGCCGCACTGAAGGGCAGATGTCGTAGCGTCTTTAGCAGTGGAAAGCGAAAAGACAATCTGCGTATCATCCGAATACGAATATAGGGAAAGACCTGCCTCTTCCAAAATCCCTGCTTGAGGTCTGACATAGATGTTGAAGAGCAGGGGGCTTAAAATGAATCCCTGTGGGACTCCATGTGCTGATACGTAGATCTTGGATGATGCCTTAGCAGAAAAGAACTGAAAAGTGCGACCATCAAGCAATGAAGCAAACCAGGATAGGGCAGTGCCGTCCAGCCCAAGAGACCTAAGGGCGTCAAGCAAGATGTTATGTGACACAGTGTCAAATGCGGCACTCAAATCTAATAGAATGAGTGCCGCAGTTTCCCCTTGATCTAGATGCTGGTGCAGTTTCTCAGTAACCCCAAGCAGAGCGGTTTCAGTTGAAAATTTGGCTCTGAACCCGGATTGCGAATAATGAAGAAATCCAACTTTGTCTATATGTTGTGTCAGTTGAGTATTGGTATGTTTCTCCACAATTTTGGAGAAAGCCGGAAGAAGAGATATAGGTCTAAAGTTAGATAGTTCAGAAGGATCTGCTCCGGCATTTTTCAACAAAGGGATGACCATGGCTCGCTTCCACTCGGGGGGTACCAAGGCCTCCCGCATAGAGGAGAAGCGTGGCTCAATGGTTAGAGCGGCAGACCATGATGCAGAGGTCTGGCCCGGGACCAGGGTTCAATTCCCACCTCGGCGGCTCTTGGACTCAATTTCCCCAGACCTGATAATTCTCGCCTTGGTGCCTAGTCTAATCATGGGTCCCAATCTGTGACTCTGGGCAATAGCTTGCTTAATCTCCACAACGGCCCCAGCAGCGCTTGGATGCCTGGCTTCACCTTGGGGGTGCCCAGGAGTGGACATTTGACAGGAAAGCCAGGATGGGTTCCACAGCGGTATGAATACAGCGCTACGAGGCCCCTGGGTTGAAGTGCGCTATATAAATACAATACACATAAAGGCGTTAGGAAGACCAATAAGGACTCCTTTAGATGTGGTAGAGAGCTGACAAAGGATGTTAATAGGCAAATGATCAAGAGGAGACACAGATTTAATACTGTTTAAACAATTTTGGGAAAAACGCCTCTTCAAATGGGTGCCAGGAAGACATCTTGGCTATCTGGTCACAATTACTGTGATATGTAGGGTCAAATGCAGAAGCCATACTACACAAGGAAGGGGAAGGAGCAGAGAGTGACTTGTAAATAAGTTCAACCTTCTGAACAAAGAAGTCAGCAATGTTGTTACATTGATTTTCATCAGGGACAGGAGGAGGAGGGATGGTATCAGAGCCAGCTAACTTCTTCACTACCGAAAATAGAGCCCGTGGACGATTAGATGCCTCAGTTATTTTGTTAGCAACGTAATAAATACGTGCCTCATTACACGCTGAATTATAACTTTTAAGAGCAGCTTTGTAAGCATCTTTACAAGTTAAAGTCACACCACATTCATAAAGTGAGAGATCAAAACACGGGGGACCACACAGTTCTATGGGTGGGAGACTTTAATTGTGCCATCTGCCCATCTTCTGAGTTAGGTTTGTGCGGCCTTTCAGATCATGAGGAGGATGGCCCTTTCCATTTCTCACACACCAAGTTGGGATCCCTCCTCAACAGCGTTATTTTCTCTTTTGATCTTACTTTCGTTAATCAGGCATGTTCCCCCCCAGTTCCCTTTGCCCCAACATATAATGGCAGAGGCTGTGAAACCACAATTGACTTTGCACTGGCGTCACCCATCAAACCCAATTTTATAACTTTCTGGGAGATTGGGGACGACCCAATGAGCGATCATTATCCAATTACTTTTGGGGTAATGATCACAGAGGAGAAAGCAAAGGAATCTTGTGGGCCGCTATATCCCCTGGAGGTCACTCTAACAAAAATAAACGGCTATGTGATAAAGTGGGAGAAAATGAATCCCTTAACCTTCTTCCACAGCCTCATATCATCTTGCTTTACAGACATACTTGTCTGTTTAGAAGAGGATATTGATCCAAAGGCGATCATGGCAGCTTTTGCTAATATTCAGCTTCACATTAGAGATATGCTAACGAGGAGCCATAAAAAGAACGAGAAACACACACGCGGGTGGTTCGATTCTAGCTGCACAGCTGCCCTGAAGAAACTGAAGAAAGTTTTAAACGCTATCCCAAAAGATAGGGTGCAAATTTCCGAGGCCAGAAGAGAGTATAAAAGGGAAATTAATCACCGCAAGGCAACAATGAAACGGGAGGCTTGGGAAGCTTTGGGGGAAGCTGCCAGGAATAAGGACGCTAATCTCTTTTGGAAAGTTATAAGATCTGTATATAACACAAAAGCTAGTGACAACTGCATAGATGTAGCAATTACTGCAGACCTCTGGGTAGAACACTACGGCAAACTTTATTCTAACAGCCAGGGGGATACTCAGACCCAACAAAAGGAATCCTTAGCTTTGAACAATATATCTTATGATCACCAGTCATTTGACCCCCCAGTATCCCCCTATCCAATTGACTTGGTTTTTACTGCACTAGAAGTGGAAAATGCCATCAGGGAAAGCCCATCAGGGAAAGCTCCTGGCCCCGACTATACCCCTGTGGATGTATATAAAACAAACCTCGATTTTTGGGCCCCCCTCTTAACTAACGTTTTAAATATGGGAAACAAATGTGGCTTAATTAACACCTGGTCAGATGCAATTGTAGTGCCCATTTTTAAAAAGGGGAACAGGGACGATCCTGCTTGCTACCGTCCTATATCTCTACTGGACGGTCTTATGAAAATTGCAGGAAGGATCGTCCTTAAGAGAATTCAACATTGGGAGACAGAGAAAAAGGTTATTTCCGAATTCCAATACGGGTTCCGAAAGGGAATGGGTACCCAGGAACAATGCCTTAATCTGTCCCTACTGATTTCCAAATACACCGAGGCCAAAAAAGGGGACCTGTTTGTTACCTTTGTTGACCTCAGCACAGCATTTGACTGCGTGGACCACCTTCAGCTCTGGTCAACATTGGAACATATCGGAGTGGATTCCACCATCATCATATTTATAAAAGAACTATATAGAGATGCCGGGGCTAGAGTGAGGTTCGGGTCCCAGGGTCAATGCACACAGAAATTTCCCATAAACAGAGGGGTTAGGCAAGGCTGTATACTTGCGCCCCTCTTATTCTGTTTTTATATAAATTCTATTGTAGAGCAATTAATAAACATCCAAAGTGACTATCCAGCAATTAATGGTAGGCCTGTACCCATTCTTTTATACGCCGATGACGCGGCAATTATATCTAGGACTAAGGTAGGGCTGCAGAGAGCAGTAACTGCATTCTCGTCTTATATGGGGAAACGAAATCTGAAAGTGAACATCTCCAAAACCTTCTCCATGGCATGCACCCAAAAATACAAAAGGCCACAATGTTCGATATATCTTGACGAGCAGAGAATTGAGTGCACAGACACCTTTTGTTATCTAGGTGTCGTTTTTGAAAGGAAAGGAGGTTGGAAACACGCAGTATCCGCGAGGAAACTTGCCTTTAGTCGCGCCATTGGGGCCCTGCGAACTTTCGCAGCAAAAATAGGGGGCAAACCGACTGCAGAGATGTTACAGATCTATCAAGCTAAGTGTATAGCGACAGTCACTTATGGAGCAGGCTTATGGGGCTTCGAAAACGTGTCCTCACTACAAACTTGTGAAAACCTTTTTATTCGCTACTTACTAGGTGTGAGCAAATCCACTTCGACTTTTACCACCCACATTAAGACTGGCCTCAAATACCTTAGCGACACTATAAAGTTATCACCGTGTTTGCTGTGGCACAAAATCTGGACAACTTTGGAATGCCAATTTAATAGAGAACTCATCATGGACTGTAAAAATTTGGATGGCGCATCCAAAATCAAGTGGTTACGATACGTCCAGATGATGTTCGCTGAAATTGGACACTCCGAATTTTATGATACGCCAGAGTCCTTAGAAAACTTGTCCAGGCCAGCTCTCAAAAAACTTTTAATGACACAACTGGAATGTGCCAGATGGAACACTGAGAAACATAAGAGTTCTACCCTGTGTTATCAAGAAATTACTCCTATTGAGGGTTTACAAATGTATCTCAGGATTGAAACTGTACCATATCCCCGTATGCTTCTTACTAGGCTGCGTTTAGGTACCTTCTTCCGAATGGTCACTTTTCCAAAACACAATGATTGGACCCCGGCGAATATACTTTGCCCATGTGACGACCATTCTTCGCAAAGTAACATTCATATTATGTTCTTTTGTAACTTTTACTCTGCCCCGAGGAAATTATTCCTCTTACCCCTTCTTAAATCCTGGGGCATAAGAACATGTAAAACTGCTTATTTGAAGTTACTTCTGCTAGATGAGGTGCATGTAATCTTTGTTGTTTCTCGCTTTTTAATGTCAGTGGTAAAATACAGAAACTCGATGGTGTAAGTCTAACATGTTTAAATCCGCCAGAATTACTAAACTTGAGACTTTTTCGATTACATGTTTATTGCTGACCTCTTATACATGCAAAATGTTTTACAGATTCTTTACAAACTTTTTCAAATTTTTTAACGTGGAAATCTTTTAAAAATGTATGATATAAACTGTTCCTGTATGCTTTTATGATTTCTTATGTAAATCGAATAAAGCCAATTTTGATTTGATTTGATTTGATTTGATTTGAGTACGATCTCCTCCATCTTCTTTCTAGTGCTTTACATTCAGACTTAATAACTTTAAGATCATTTGTAAACCATGGGGCAAGGGGGTGATGAGTAAAGCTGCGTTTGGGTACAGGGGGCAGACAGATGTCAATGGCATTAGTTAGCCTGTCCGAGACAGCAGTATTTAATGAAAGCAAAGGTAAAGTGACATCAGGTATGCCAGTAGACAGAATAGTATTAAAAGACTCCATATTCAACTTGCCCCAAGATCTGAGATTACCTGAGCTAGTAGGAAGGGCCATTACTCTAGATGTGGAAGGCTGCAGGCTGAATGGAATTATAAAATGGTCGGTGCAGTCTAACTGAAGCGCTGGAATACTACAGGCATAGCAAAGACAGGACAACATTGGATCCAGAAGGTGTCCCGCCTTATGAGTAGGGCCCTGATTGCATAACCGTAAGCTTAGAGCCTCCAAATCAGATAAAAAAGTGCGGCAGATGGTATGGTGATGATCTTCTAGGTGAAGGTTTTTCTCTTTTCTTGCATGTTAGTCAGCCTAAGGTAGGCCCAAGGTACCTCTGTGGGCAGTGTGTAGTGTATGTCAAAGGTAGAACATGCCCTGATGTGTGTGGCATTTCCTGCTAGTGAATTACTGCCAATTTAGTTTTTCACTGTTGCAAGCTACCTGTTTCCATAGGACTGAATGGGGAGTTTCTTTATAACATCTTATAAACATAACTGCCCCTGGGAACAAGGTAGGAAAAAAGTTTAGTATGCCTGAACTTAGAATGTTAAAATGCATCTTTTAGTGAGGGTGATTTTGACATTCTGTGTTTGAAAATACCACTTTTATAAAGTAGGTATTTTCTTGTTTGACCATTCTGTGTGCCTCTTCCTGTTTGTGTATTGACTGTCTGGTTTTAGAGTGACAGGGGCTGGGGAGGTGCATTCTCTCAGACAGCCACCGGGGGGTTGATGTGTTTTCTGCCTTTCCTGAACTGAATCAGGGCTGGGCTGAATAGACCTGGGCTGCTTTCAGAGGAGGGGGAGGAGTTCTCACTATCATTTTAATAGTTCCCGTCTGCATTTAGAGAGGTGGAAGCAGATGTCCCTTGCACCTGAATAGGGCCTGTCTGCCTTACACAATGCTGTCTCCATCTCCTGCCGGGCAGCTGCAGAAGAGAGGACAGAACTGGTTTGTATTGGGCTCAGAGACTCTTGCACAAAGAGAACAAAGATATTTTGGGGTATAATTATTAGACCTAAAACCCCTGCACTTTAGACTATTTCTGGAATCAAGAGGAACCTTGGCCAAGGAGAAGAGCTGAAGAAACTGGGGAGTACTGCCCTTGCTGTGTGTCTGGGGTTGGCCTGCAGTTGCTGTTTCTGCCAAGGGAAGGAGAAGGACTTTGCTGTGTGCTGTGTCCCCTGTTTGATGAAAGTCTCCAAGGGCTAGATTGGAGCTTGCCTCCTGTTTTGAAGTCTCTGAACACAAGGACTTAACCCCCAGCTTCCCTGAGCTTTCTTGCTGGGAGTTCTGATCTGCCAGGAGTGCCTGTGACTGTTTGTGGCCTCTGGAGGTTGTTTCTGCTATTGGGAGCTGGAAAGCAACGCAACAACAACGAAAATCAACGCATCACTCTTCTTGCGACAGTTTTTTCTGACGCAACTCCGTGGTGTGAGAAGAATATCCCTGCACCGCCGTACCACAGCTGAAACTAATGCAGCACCTGCCGCTGCTGCAATAATCGACACATCGAGGGACAGCGGCTGAAGAAACCGACGTAGCACCGCTCAATGCTGCTGCGTCATTTGCCAATGCATCCCAGATTGTGCCTGTGCGGCAAGTTTTCCCTGACGTATCACCCATAGATCAGAGTCATCTCTAAATTGTCGCATTGCTTCCCCCTACAGTCCGGACCTGACGCACCACTCCCCTGTTTCCAGCGCAGCTGTTTCATTGCATTCATGAAGGTCTCAGGAATCGACACATCTCTTTGTTTTCTACGTTTCCCATCGCTGCCTGTGTTTCGATTTATGAATTTTGTCACAAACACAGGTACTTTGCAAGAAATCATGCTTCCATTATTTTCTATGGACTCAGTTGCTAAAAACATTTGAAAGTAATTTTTCTTAATGCTTGTATGTTGGATTTTTGTCGTTTTGGTCTTGTTAAATTTAGATAAAGATACTTTATTTTTCTAAACCGGTGTGGTGTCCATTTGTGGTGTTATCACAGTGTTACTATGAGTGTTGGTACAAATAGTTTACACATTGCCTTCGGGATAAGCCTGTCTGCTCATGTCAAGCTACAAACGGGGTGAGCAAGGGTTATCTAAAGTGTGTATCCCCCTTACCCAGACTAGAACCAAGAGTCCCTATTTGGATAAAGGTACCTACCTCTGCCAACTAGGGACCCCATTTCTAACAGGGACGTTATAAATAGGTTCAGATTTCACTCATACAAAACCAGTGAAATACGCCAGATATAGGTACCTGAGCTAACTATAACTTTGCAAAGTTAACCTGTACATGAAATTGACATGGACGGCACAAAGTAATACACATAAAACAGAAACAGCCGCAAAAATAGTCCACTATTGTGCATGAAAATAAATGAATCCACAATCTAATATGTATATCATTGCACAATAAGTACCTTTTTCAGGTGGAAATTTTTCAACGGCGTTTCGACCTTTCACAATTTTTCAGGTCATCATCAGGAAAAAAGGTGTACAGGAATTATGAGTGCTGCCTAAACAGAACAAGGGATAAAGGAAGGAAACAAGAATAAAAAAGGGAAAATAATGAATTAAAGGGTCCAAGAATGACCAATTACTCGAAACGTTGGGAAAGGGTCATAGTGGATAGTGCTGGCAAAAATCCCAATGGCACTGTATTGAAAGAAATGTCCATTAATGTTTGAAAAAAGGCCACAATAATTATATTCAAAGGTGGCAAAGAAAAGACTGCATCAATGCATGAACAAGTCAGGTGATTACTCACAGTTAAGAGCAGGTATAACAAGGCATTCATAACTGGTTCAGCACAAGAAACCATCAATTTGAATTAGGGTGGAACTGGAAGGTAGTGGAAGTATATGAAAAAAATGACCTCTTCCAATGTAAAGACTAAAAGAGGGGGAGGGGGTGTGGGCATCATTTGAAAAGAGGGAAAATAACATACATATAGGGAAAAATTCCACTGACAGGCATAGTGGCGCCATCACCAAAGCTCAAGAATTTGTGTAATTCGGAAAAGTATTGTGGAGTATAAACACAGATGCACCATGATGCGAATTGTCCAGTGTGTGCACTTTCCTGATCAAGAAGCAATAAGAAAGAGTCTCAAAATAGAAAAAATAACAATGGAAGCCGACATGTTGGAGAGTGGCACTGAGAAGTCTCCCCTACTATGTGGCCAGAGCATGAAGTTTACATCCTCCTGCTCAAGGAACAACAGTAAAAATGCTGAATTAAAAAACCAAGTGAATGGCTGTAAGGAAACAGAATCACAATACTGAAAAAATGAGGGCAGGAAGGGTGATTACATTATTGAAATATATAGAAATATTCCTGCACAGGTGGTAAAAAAGACCACAAAATAAAAAAAGGAATCAATAAAAAAGGTTGGGGGTTATTGGTTTGGAAAAATTATATTCAACAAGTGGTTGAATGAATAATCACCTTGGAGGATTAACCTATGATAATCCTGCACAATCAATAACGTTCAGTTGAAATAAGCAAGGAATTAACCCTGTCAAAACAGATAGAATTGGACTATCCCAATAAAAAATGGGCTTACAATCTGAGGAAAGAAAAATCATGTAGCTCAAAAGGGAAAAACTGAATGGTACCAATCACATTGAAGCAATGGTAATTCCTCTAAAGTAATCTTCTGGCTGTACCAGTGGTACATGTGGTCAAAGGAAAAATATTATAATTGATACCCTCAGCATACTGTGTGGTGCAGGAGGCAGAATCAGTCCTCCTGATGGCAACAAAGGCAGCTCCCCGCAGTGCAATACGAACATTGAACAAGGCCGTCAGAAACCCGCAGATGCCGCAACCTTTCTCAAGACAGCTGGCTGGAGTGGGACTCAGTCCTACAGCATACCGTGCAGGGAGGGAGGTGAAGTCAGCCCTCCCAACACCAACAAAGGAAGCACAGCACTCCCGCAGCACGGGAGGAACAATGACCAAGGCCGCCAGAGGCCCCCAGAATCTGCAACCCTTCTCCAGGCAGCTGGCTGGGTTGGGACTCTGTCCCTCAGCATACCGTGCAGTGCAGGAGGTGGAGTCAGCCCTCCAGAGGCAAACAAAGGCAGGGCAGCACAACCGCAGCGCGGGATGCGCCCTGGCAAAGCCCATCAGTAACCATTTGAGCAACCGTCTGAGGCTGGGCTAGGCCACTCATTTTGGGCGTATTTTTAAGCCTGGGTGGAGTTTGCAGAGTTCTGCTTTGCAGAATTCGTGAAGTGCAAAAAAACCTCTGATGCACTATGCAGAGCTCCTACAAGTGGCGGAGTGCATTGGACAAGTGCTGTTCACTGTGATTTTCATAACCACGTGCTTGCCTGCTCTGTGCATTCATCCCGAATGGCACCATGCACAGCACAAGAGGTCACTGCTTCCTTTTTGCCGCTCGTATAGATTTTTACTGGAGCAGCAGCTTTCTCAACATGAGCAGACAGTTTCTCAACGTGAGCGGTTGTGAGGATATGCAATCACTTGCAATGAGAAATCTGACCAGGCAGGTTGAATTTCCACGCTCACGCTTGCCAACTTGATGTTGACGATCACGAATGATGGAAAATCTCACCTGGAGGTTGGTTTTACTCGCTCACACTCACCAAATTGGAGTGACGTTTTTCAGAATTCTACAAGCTCCACGGAGTGCAGACATTTCTGCCAACTCTGTGAGCAGAGCGGAGTTCACTGCTCAGACTTGATTATTTTCTGTGCCTGTGGATTCATGGAGAAGGAGCATCCACATTACTGCAATGGTTAAGAGGAAATCTGATGCAACCACTAAACCAGGTGCGGCAATTAACAAGCAACACCCGATAACACCATTGCACGTTATTTGACTAACACTATGGGGGCTATTAATAAAGGAACTGGGATTTCAGAGGAGAAGTTGGATGCTACCTAAAAAGCTCTAGCCATGGCCACTACAAGTAGCCCCCCTATGGTAGATATTTCTTGGGACAACTGCACAGACACAGCTAACATAGAAGGCCTTTCAAGTAGGCTGCCCCAAGCAAGCAGCAGGGCTCAATTCATGTTGGGGAAAGCAACAGGATACCCAACACTTGGGTATTCAAGGGCACATTGGGGGCCACATATTATCACAAGAGAGAAACACACCCTGAGCCAGTACTCAATAGCCCTGCAATTGCCAATTTTTTTAAAAAAACAAGCAAAACTGGGTTTTAAGAATATTCTAACAGACCCAAATGACCAAAGTAAGCAGTATGGGCAGGAAAGAAACCATGGGCCATGATTTCCACCATGCAAACAACCATAACGAAGCCACTATATCAACGACACCGGTTGCTGTGCCAGAGGGCAAAACTGACTCAATGGAGTCTATCTGGGGCAAATTTCTCAACCCAATACTATTGCTCTAAAAGGGATTGAACAAGCCCTGAAGGACTTTAAGGGCCTAATAACTGTCCTCACTGACAAATTCATCTGTAACCCAACAGGGGGGCATCCAATCACAATCCTGAGAGCCCATTATTTGTTCAGTACAACTTCACAGGAGCTTAAGGGGCATGACCTGCAACATTAGCTGATGAAACTGAAGGGACCGCTTATAAGATCGCTTTTAAGCAACGCTGGCCAGGGACATCAAATAATTTATAACTGACAGTGTTGCCAACAATATATTAACCCTGGGTGTAAAACTCCGCTCCGCTCGTGGAGTCTACAGAGTTTTGGCAACTCCTCATTCGGCGTAGGATGCGGATTTGCCGAAAAACGGAGAACTCTGTAGCGGAGGGTTTTTTGTTTGCAAGAACGAAATTCATGTTTGCGGGCATGGGAATGACATACTTGGTTCCTGCCATCACTGACAAGATTTTCTGAGCCGTTCGCAAGCACCACCAGATGTTCAAGGTGGCCGCATGGTCCCGCGAGAGTTTGCGATCTTGAACAAGTCATTCGGACACGCCATCGGACTTCGGTGTAAATTTTGTAAAGAATGCAATCCCAAACAGGCAGAATCTACAGCGACTGCAATCTAGAGAAGGGCCTCTCAAAACCTTCTTAAAATGATGATTTGGATTAAAAAAACTCCTCAAATTGACATTTGGCTGTACTGACTTGTGCAAGGAGCCCTTTTTCTTTTTTTTACATTTTTTTAAGAGGAAGGTAGTGCCACAGAATCTCCAACGTCCTGTTCCGGTCCAGCTGGCTCCTCCCAGTGCTTTGTCTATCTCCTGGTCACTTTGCATTTGGATTTGGAGCTGGAAAGATCACTCTTTGTGTCTGATGCATCACATATCATTGGATTTAAGGACTTTGGAATTTGAGATTTTACAAGTCAGTTGGAAAATTGGTGTTGTTTTTTTGATTGGGGCCATGCACTTAGTTTTATTTGTACTTTACATAGTTTAAAAAAATAAATTGTGGTGGGTGGCCTGTAGTTTCAGTAGGGGCCTAGTTGTTTCTTTTTAAGTCATTTTTCTTTTGTTATAAAGGAAACATGTTGCACAGTTCACTAAATATTCTCCAACTTTTGATATAAATTTCCAATATTTATTTAATTCACTATGTGGCCCAATAGTCTGCCAATAGGAAACAACTTTTTCTGTGGTGTCTGTTGAAATGAAACATCATTTAGGACAAGGATAGCATTGGATTGAAATACAAAATGTGTTTTTTGGGGGTATTTTACTTTTTTTCATGTACCTTTGTTAGATGTGTGTGGGTGTAATACCTTACAAACCTTTTTTTAGCCCTGTGGATTTTAGTTTTTGGCAATGTTGAATTAAAGATGTGGTGTTAGCATGCCTCCTTTGTCTGGCCAGTGTGGGTGTTTATTTGTAATAGTGGGCCATCATTTGCCTTGGTTGAGCCTCCCCATGTGACTAGGAGCCATTTTGAAAAGTCTGTGTCCATATAGGTCTGCTTGAGTTAATTGTTTACCAGGCCTCCTGCTTGTTGTTGTGAATTGTGACCAAGTGGCTGGTGCACATTTTGTGGAGGCAGTTAATGTGCTTTTGTCATAGGCCTGCAAGTCTGTCCTGTGTTCCTCTTGGCTTATTGCTTCTTGTTGTAGTAGCCTGGCCATGTGGCTGGTGGCCAAATTGCGAAGGCAGCCAGTGTGCTTTTGCCATAGGGCTGCATTGTCTGTCTTCCCTTTCTTGTTGTTTTGGCCTGGCCATGTGGCTGACAGCCATTTTGTGAAGGCAGCCAGTGTGCTTTTTCCATTGGACAGCATTGTCTGTATTCCCTTTCTTGTTGGCCTGCATGCCTTCTTTGTGGTGACCATGCCTTCTTGCTCTACTAAGTATAATTGGCCGTCCTAAAGGCCACACACAAGCAAGGGATTATGGCTGTTTCTTGACTGTAGTTCATACCCCAGTCAACCAACAACCCCATGTCTCACACTCGGACATTTAAAAATGTCTTAATATCTGTCATGTGTCATACACATAGCACTACCCAGTGTTCTGAGAAGGAACCTGTGTTCCTCAAGGAATATTATGTAGGAATTGTCAGGCACTAACCTTAATCAAGCAAGAGTGAACAATAGTTGACCTAGCTCCCAATACCACGTCTCATGATGGCAACAAAAAAGGCTGTAGCACTCCACCAGGGAAAGTGAAAAGGCACTGAGAGAGAAGGAAAGCTCAAGTTCTTGTTCTGGCAGTAATCAAAGTGAATTCCATCAACGGGGCTCTCCTGCCATTGTGTATCCATTAGCTGGGCTCTAATGATATGGTATGTGAGATGATATACAGGCATACAATGAGAACAGTGATCAGTTCGGCTGATGCATATGTTTAGGATTTCAAAACTCTGTACTCTTGAACCCTTCCTACCTGTTTAATATGGATTGGTTCCAGCTCACCATTAAATAGTGTGGTTCTATGGTTTGAAAGAAAATATGCACACAGGTATACAATCAGTAAGTAACTTAATTGTGATTTAATACTACAATTATCAAGGCTCAAATCTACACATATTCCTATTTTTCCGGACCACCTCAAGAATTATCCTCTTCTGAGTTATGGCAGATTCCCTTATTGATTCACAGGAGTCTTCTGATCACAGAAACACCAATTTGGATGCACCAGATGGTTTCAGGGCCCGTATTTTAAAGGGCATATTGTCCTTGTTTGCACCATGATGCACCTTTAAGCAGTTCCTTCAAAGTCTCTTTGTGTTTCTCTTTGCAGGCGACAACCTGCCTGCACCTTAAAAGAGGGATTAGTGATCCCCCTGCAGGTGAGTGCCATGAGTGACTGCATCCACCTGCAGGGTGGTGTCTGGGGAGTCCATGGACTCCCTTTTCCCCTTCCAGATGGCGTCCCCTTATGGGGTGGACTGACAGTGTGGGCGCAGATGCAAAGTGATTCCCTCCTTTATGTGGTGCCGTGCCCCAATGCAAATAACGAAATGCCACCTGAAGATAGCTTTGTCTTGCTTCATGTGTGCCAGCACTATCAGCATTACATAAGTGGCCACACAAGAGTCTGTGGCCCCTGCTGTAATACCTTGGTGATAAAATATCAGTTGCACCCAGGGGCACTACGTATAATATGGCCACCTGCCTGGTCTTGGATTTATGCCCACATCCTTAAGCTCTGAAATTAGTGTTGTCAATTAGCCTATGAGTTACAGCACTCACAATTAGTGTTAGGTTTGAGTTGTACATGTTGCTTGGTTAGATAAAACATGAGCTGTGCAAACTACTCCTAGAAAATGTGTGTCCCTCCGAGTTGTGCTTCTTACTCATACTTGCACCTTTCCAAAATTGCACTGCTACTGGCCTCCATATTGATTCAGGGATGCTAAGGGCTTGTTTAATTCTTTTTTTAATGCACCTATGGTATTAAAAAGGTTCAAATAACAAGTCTAAATATCACTTACACAGCCTTATTCAAGTCAGTGATGTAACAATAGCCCCCGCAGCCCCCATGGTGTGGGTGGGGGGGCCTCAGGCACTGTGCATGGTTGGCGTTGGCGGCTGAGAGCCCCAGACTGCGTCCAGAGCCTGGAGTGCCCCCTCCATGTACTTACTTTGCTGGGAGGCTCTCTTGAGCTTTGTTGCGCCATTGGTTCAAATCTGAGCTGATGAGACAATGGGCCCGTTTCACAGACGTTTGGTCTAAACTTCGATCAAACGTCTAAGTTTACGACTTTGGGAATTCACAAAGGGCATTTACTAGTACTATCTTTATGTCCCAACTCAGGCTGAATCTCTTCCCCAAGTGCGGACATAAAGGAAGTAAGTCAAAACTTAGACGTTTAGATCAATAATCTTAAGTCTATATTTGTGAATCGGGCCAATGTGCTTAATTTAGAGATTATGCCACATGAACAATCACACAGGGCTTTGAAGGAGGACAAGTGAATTGGTTTACGCATATTTGATTGATTTGTATTTCAAATGTTAATTAGCAAATACACATAATAATAACAACACACACGCAGTCTACATTCCCACCCAACAGCAAAAGTTAAATATAATTGCTCAAATAAGTACGTGTTATTGGAGTAGCATGATTTATGTTTCATGCCCTCAATGCTCTGAGATTAAAACTAATTAGTCAACAGTACACTAGGGTATCAATAAACTAGAACACAATCTATGCATCAAGCATCTAATAAAAGGCACTCACTGGGGATCTAGTAAAATGGAATCTAATTGTTTCTATTTTTTGCTCATTAAGAACGGCAACAACTTTGTGTAGTCGTCACGTTGACCTAAATAAAGTAGATGTTTCATGTAAACCTATTTTACAACAGTAAACCCATACAAATACCGAGTGGTAGGGGTTAGTACGTTTGGTTGAATTCATCAGACTTAAAGAGAGACAATAACTTAGACGAGAGACTTTGTTCAACCTACCATCAATAACTTACTTTCCAGAAACATTTAATGTGCTAACTTGCAAAAACAGCATTCCACACATTCAACTTCCCTTTTCAATAATACAAACCAGAGTGAAAGGGTTCTTTTTGTAGGAACATTTGAAAGGAGCTATGCAAATGCAGTGGGCAAAATAGCAGACTAAGGGCCTGATATACAGTTCAGCAGAGAAGCAGGGGTAAATGGCAGGTTTACAGTGTGGATCCTCTGCCGGCTCCGCCCTTGTGAGCCTCTAATCTGCTGCCGGTCCACTAAAGTGGCACCAGTTCACAGTGACACTCATCCCACCCTAACTGGGGCCTACCATATGAGGCAGGAAAAATTGAGAAAGGCCCTAGGTCCAGGAAACCAACTCCTTGTGCGCCAGAGGTCATTTAATACTTGTATTTTATTTCAAAAACTCACACTTTTGATGATCATTTCTTTAAGGCAAAAAGTTTGTGAAGTGGGCAAACTCAGTGTGTCATGCACTCACCTGGTCCTAACTGCAGAGCTGACAGTGGATTCAACGCTGGACCTCCAATCCACCCGAGGACAATGAACATCAAGGAACTGAAACCTTTGAGCTCACATAGTCCTCCTGGGGGGGAAGGGATTGGAATAAAATAAGAAAAGAGAGTCTTTGATTACTGGATCTGCTCAGTGGCCGTGCAACTCTGCGTAGCAGGATTTGGCACTTCTGAGGCCTTCTACATTTATTAGGTAGATGTGCACTGGACCAGAGCCTCTGGCTTTGCGATGACACAACACACTGAAAATAAAAAGAGACAGTAATTTCCATCAGCACACTAACAAGTCTTTACATACAATGAACATGCATTCCCATTGGATAACCAAACGTACAAGTTTCAGTAGCAGCTTGGCATAAGAGCAGAAATGCCAAAGTCGTTGATTTGAGTGTGGCACTTGAAATACAAATTGGAGTTATTGGCACTCTCAGGGATAAACTCAAAACATAGGTTGGAGTTACTTGCACTCCCCATGATACACTCAGAGCAAAGATTGGAGTTCCTGGAGCTCATAGGGTACACTCGGAGCAAAAGTTTGAGTTACTTGAAATTTTAGGGATACACTTGGAGCGAAGGCTGGAGTTACTTGCACTTCTGGGGATACAATCAGAACACAAGGTGGGGTACAAGATTGATGCATATATCAAAGACTCTGAAGTGCTTACTCTTGGCACTACTGTTCATCAGAGAAAAACAGAAGGCTTTAATAATCCTTGTGCAGTGACAGTTCTAACATCAAGGTTGTAGGAAGGGTGGGGAGGATAAATGCACAAGAAGTTGTGGAGTAATTCACAGAAAGTAAATAGGAGGAACAGTCTATAGTTTTTGAAGATGGGGATACTCAGTCCAGTTTATTACTGTAGGAGGTTTAGTGTGCACTAAGCAAATATCAAGTACTTAGCCTAGGTCTTCAACTTGTCTGAAGTTCGAAGAGGATCTCCAAGCCTTGACTCAAGGAGTCGCAGGTGTCTGTAGTAGCTGTGCAGGAGGAAGATGTTGAGGCAGCTGGTGCCAGGGGAAACACTGGTTATGATGGATTAGATGGAGACTGGAGCGGTCTTCATTCAGGTAGGATTCTTAGGTGAGAGAGAAGGATGAAGCTTGTTCAGCAGGGTTCGTGTTTGGGCGAGGTTAATATGCCCTCTCAAAGGCTTGATGGATGTAACTAGATCAGATGGGGCACCTGGGGCACATGGTCATCTGGAAGGAACTTGAACTTGGGGGAAAACACTTGTTAGTAAACTCTCTTGTCTGGGTGACGGGCATGGAAGGAACAAACCAGGTGAGAGGCATGGACCTTGCTAATTCGTTCCCAAAACTGTTCTACATGATCATACCATTTCGAAGCAATTAAGTAAAACAAGCGTTATTTCTTATGCTTAGAATTAAGAGTTCTCACTACTTTGAATTCCAAATGACTATCCAGTGTTATAGGTGAGTGAGGGAGAACAGGATGGTTATGGTGCAATAGGGCTTCAACAGGGACACAGAAACACTAGATGAAAAATGGCCATTTACTTGATCCAGTTTTTTCTAACCTTTCATGTCTTACAGTTTTTAACCCCATTCCGGTGTGTTGGTCTGACCATTATCTGATCCCCATGACACTCTTAGGGGATGAGCACTCGCAAAGGGTGCCTCAGAAATTCTCGCCCTGAAGCCCCTGGCTCAAATTACATTTTGACCATCTTAGCACCATCCTCTCCTCTAGCTTGCCCAGCCTGCTGGATGATACGGATGCTGCTGACAAAGCAATATCGGACTGGATACTTCGCCCTTTGGATGAACCTTTTCCTGTCAAATGAGCTAAGTGTCGTAGTACGAAATCTAATCCTTGGTACAATGACAAACTCACTAATATGCGTAAAGCTTGTAAGAGGCTGGAGCGGGCGTGGAGACTAGATTTTGACCCTATCCTGAAAGAATGATATCAGGCAACCACTAAGAAACACCATAGGGCAGAAATTAATAAAATGGCAAACGGAGCGGCCCAGGCCTTCAACGCAAACATATTACAAGAAGACTGGACCCGGCACCTAGAGCGAACTCAAAAGAACAATCTCCAAGCATGGAAATCAGACCAACTATCCAACAAACAGTATGAAAGGCATGAAGCAGACCAAAACTTTGACAAAAATTGGGTCACTCCATTCCAGGTACAAATGGTCCTAAAAAAACTGAGGCCAAAAGGCGCACCAGGCCCAAACGGTGTGCCAAACGGACTGTTCAAACACGACCAATCATTCTGGGCTGAATATCTTACCCCAGTATTCAACAATGCCTTTCAAACAGGAAGCATACCTCCATCATGGAGAGGGAGCATTTTGCATCCAATCTTCAAAGCAGGGGCAAGAACTGACTCATCCAATTACAGGATGATAGCCCTCATCGACGTGGAAGCCAAAATATACGCATCAAATCTCCTGAAAGCACTGGAACACTGGGTCACCTCGAATAAGATTCTTCCAATCACCTAGACAGGGTTTAGGCCCGGAACCAACTCGTCATGCAATCTGCTCGTATTAAACCTCCTTGTTGACAGAGCAAAGGCAAAGTCAACAAAACTGTATACCTGTTTTGTCGATCTAAAAGCGGCATTCAACACAGTCCCAAGGGAGATCTTATGGCAAAAGATGGCCAATTGGGGGACACCATCGAAGCTGCTAACGGCCATTATAAATTTATACACATCAACCTGGGTCAAAATAAAAATAGGCAATGGTGACAGAACAACAGCAAAAATCCCCACCCACGTGGGTCTGAAGCAGGGATGCGTACTGGCCCGACCCTTTTTAATATCTTTACTGCCGACCTTGATAAGTATATCTCCGAGACAGAAACTGATCCCCCGAAGTTGGCGCAATATAAAATAAGGAGTATACAGTACGCAGATGACATCGTACTTTGCAGCCAGACCCCAGTAGGTCTACAACGTTCCATCGTAAGGCTGCATGAATACATCAGTGCGCATGGACTGTTATTTAACTACAACGAAACAAAGATTGTCTGCTTCGGATCTCGGTCAGGGCGGAAATCATTCAAATGGCACATAGCAGGCAATACCATACAGCAAAGCCTTTCTTACAAGTACCTGGGAGTAGTCGTAGATTCAAGGTGGACACTAAAAGAACAACAACAGCACAGGAAAGCCCAGTCTAATAAACTTCGGTTCGCTCTAAACTTATTAAAAACAAACCTGAAATGTCCATCCAACTCACACCTACTGAAGGTGATCGCGGCGAAGTTTTTACCATCCCTTACGTATGGCTCCGAACTATATAGAGGCAAAGACGCAAACTTTCTGAACTTACAACAGTCAGAGCTGTTTAAACGCATCTTTCAGATCCCGAGGTTTGCATCTCAAGCGCAAGTACGACTCGAATTTGGGTTACTAAATCAGCAACAAGTCAGACAAGCCGCCCTACTGAAATTGAGTTGGAAACTAAGAGCAGCACAAGAGGACACGCTGATAGCTTTTTGCTGGTCTGAAATAAACCACCAAACAAATGCAAGAAAACCTTGGAAAATAGCACTTGAAGAAGCACTGACAAAACTCAATATGCAAGAGGCATGGAACAGCAACCACACATTTGCGGCTTTTAAAAAAGTAGTTAACAGTGCAGCAAAATTAAAATCCTGGACGATAGACAAAGCCGCCTTAGCAAAGAAAAAACATGGCTGGATGGTGCTCGGTTCGTATGAGAAATGTGCACCGCAACCTTACTTAGTCACCCATATAACTCCAGCCGTCCAACAAACGCTCCTAAGAGTCCGGATGGGAACCTACATTTCAAAAGATCAAACCCCTGCATGGAAGCAAACATGGCCGACACCACTCTGTAGACTCTGTGGCCAATCAGATGAAACATTGATTCATATACTGTGCATCTGCCCATCTTTGGCCAACCTGAGACGTCATCACTTATTGTATATATTTCGTTTATCCCAAATCAGATCATGTCGGCCCGCAGTCATGTTAGCACTGAACAGTGACCAGTTGCAGACAGTTTGCAGGGCCACCAGATTTTTACAGAAGGTGACCGTTCTAATACAGAAAAACAAACAAATTGTGACCAATGGCACAAAACAGAAGGCATGAACCACAATTAACGGCCAAGAACACAGACTAAGCAACATTTGCTTCTTATCTTTCTTTTCTTTTCTTTTTCTTTCAAAGTTTAAGGACATTACAGAATGTAACCGCACTTTTTATTTTAAAAACAGTTTGAACTCATTTTTAATACTTGCAATATTGTAAAGGTTTTGATTAACCATACACAATAAATTTGTTTACCTCGTTACCTCATAGGGCTGTTCAGAAAGAACGGGCAGCCTACTTTGCAGACGAGATCAGGAACAGCAATAACCCTACCAAGAGTATTTGTTTCATACTTAAAGATCTCAAAACAGCTGGGGCACCCACTGTGCCCTCTACCATGTCAGATGAACACTGTGAGGCTCTCGCCACCTTCTTTGTTAACAAGGTGGAATTCATCTATAAGACCTTTCCTTAGGCAAATATGGGCCCTGACCCTGGGGGCACACCCCCTCATCCACAAGCTTGCCGCCTTCCTGCCAATCCCTGAGGATGCACTGCGTTTAATATGCAGCAAGGTTAAATCCGGTTCCCCTGCTGATCCCATGAAGGCTGATCAACTTATGAGACTGTTACCAGTGGGCCAAGTTGTTAACATGTCCCTGTCTATGTCTATTGTACCTAGGACCTGCAAGCAGGCCATGGGGGTTCCTTTGTTTGTAAAAATCTCCCTCGATACAGCTAAACCTGAGATCTTCTGTGCTATTTTTTCCCTTACCATGGGCCACCATGATTTCCGAAGCCTATATAAACTCCATCTTGTCAGGCTTTCTAAAATAGAACAATATACTTGATTCCTCCAATGGAGGCTTCCGTTTGGGACTCAGCATGGAGTCTTCTCTCCTAGGGGTGACCGAACATCTGAGGGCAGCACTGGATGAGGGATGTACTTCAGCAATAAGTCAAGTCAAGTCAAGATTTGTATAGCGCACTACTCACCCAGAGGGTGTCAAGGCGCTTGAGGGGGGGGTTCATTACTTATCAAATAGCCAAGTTTTTAGTTGTTTTCCGAAGGAGAGGTGGTTCTGTGTAAGGCGGAGGTGGGTGGGGAGAGAGTTCCAGGTTTTGGCCGCTAAGTAGGAGAAAGATCTTCCTCCCATGGTGGTTCTTCAGATGCGTGGAATCGCGGCGAGGGCTTGATTGGACGATCGTAGTTGGCGGGTGGGGGTGTAAAAGGTTAGGCGCGTGTTGAGGTATTTGGGTCCTAAGTTGTAGAGGGCTTTGTGCGCGTGGGTGAGGAGACGGAACGTTATTCTCTTGTTTACGGGGAGCCAGTGAAGGTCTCTCAGGTGATCGGCAATGATCCTATTGGATCTTAGTGCCACGTTTGATACGGTCTCTCACCACATCTTGCTGCTGAGGTTGGAGGAGGCTGGCATTGTGGGCCCCGGACTGGATTGTTCTGCTTCTTTTCTTTCGGAAAGGACCTTCCATGTATCAGCTCCCCCCCTTTCACCGCCAGGGTCCATTCTATCTAGCAGGGAGTGCAGCAGGGCTCAGCTTTAAGTCCAACGCTCTTTAATCTGTATGTTCAGCCTTTAGCTGCGGTGGCCAAGACCAGAGGGCTGACAATAGTATCATATGCAGATGATACGCAGTTGGTAGTTTCACTCTCCGATGACTGTCTGCATGATGCTGTTACGTTTCGGAGCGGTCTTGCTGATGTTGCGGAGTGGATGACTGCCAACTGCCTCCACCTCAATGCCAGCATGTCTGAGGTCTTGCTGGTAGGGAAAGATCCGGAGCTGTAGAGTGGATGTTGGTGGCCTGCTACCCTTGGTTTTGCACCCGCCCCCAAACAGGTGGTGATAAATTTAGGTGTTTGGGTCGACTCAGCTCTTAACTTTCAGACCCAAACTTAGAAGGTGGCGGCGATGTGTTTTGGTATTCCACGCGGGCGCAAACCGCTGTTGGGTTTCTTTGATCCATCCATCAGGCAGGTGATTGTCCAGTCATCCGTGCTGTCGAGACTGGACTACGCCAGCTCGCTCTACTTGGGGCCTAACAAGACAGAGATTATGAGACTGCAGAGGGTCCAAAATGCAGCCGCCAGAACTCTTCTTGGTAGGCCTAGATTCTGCTCCACCTCCAGTGGTATTGGCTGCGGGTGGCTAGACATGTGGTGTTCCCTCTGCATTGCTTTCAGGGTCTTGAATTCTTCCTCCCCTGGCATCCTAGCCAGCCTACTATCATCTTATACTCCCACGAGCCATCTCCGCTCAATGGGCCATCATCTGGTGGTCGTCCTCCAGGCAAGAAAGGCACACGCCGGTCGGCGTTCTTTCCGCTTACTGGCAGCTAAACTCTGGAACTCACTCCCTGTACACATTCGGAGCAGAGATAATTATCTGGCTTTCCATAAGGCTCTCAAGACTGACCTCTTCACTTCACTATAGGCCACTTTTGCAGTTTACTCCCATCCTGTTTGCCATCTCAGCTTTTTTAATAGGTTTTACTATGGGCTTTCTTCTGCGTCTGTTGCCTTTTTGTTGCTATTAGCGCTGGGACATCCCTTTGCTGAGGCAGCTGTGCGCTCTATAAAACTACCTAACCTAACCTAAATCTTTTGGCAACTGTAATTTCACAGCTATGGGCTTAATAAATTGTTCAATGAAAAGGGGACCCACATATCTGAGTAGTAGCTTATGTGACCCTTGTAATTGCAGGTGTTTAGTGGACAGCCAAAACTGATCTCCAATTTTGTGATTTGGCTGTTTTTGTCTATGTTCATTAACATTTTTTACCGTACTCCAACTTATCTGATGTAAGTGTGATAAAGCCTGCTGCTGTGGATCAGTCAAGTGTGTTGGAAAGTCTTGTGTGTCAAGTACATTTTCAGTGTACATTACAACATTTTTGGGAAACATATGAGGATGCGCACCAGTTAAGCAAAAAAAAGGGGGAATCACATTGGCTGAATGCTGTGAGTTATTGTAAATAAATTCCGCAGAGGATAATAAGGATTCCCAAACCTTTTGAGTAGAGGTCAATAGATATCACAGTATCTTTTTCCAAACCTGATGCACCCACTCCGTCTGCCCATCAGTTTGTGCATGATAGGTAGCTGAGAGTCGAGCATCAATGGCCAATGATGTGCACAAACTGCTCCAAAATTGTGAAATTAATTATAAGCCCCCATCAGAAATGATGACTGAGGGGAGTCTGTGCAACTGCATTATTTATTAAATAAATAGCATTTTAAAGGGGGTAGCAACTTTACATCGCAGATTTTACACCACAATGCAATCACAATGCAGTAGTTACAACAACTGCGTTGTTACCATGCAGTGCCATTACTACGCAAGTCATTACATCGACTTACAGAAGATGGCACTCTGACATAAGGAATAGTATAGTTTGCTATTCTAACACCTTACCTACTGTTACATAGGCTGGAGTTGGTATAGTAAATTATACATTTATAATGTTACGGCGCAAGTCCTTGTAATGACTTGCATAGTAATGGCATTGCGTGGTAACAACGCAGTTGTTGTAACTACTGCATTGTGAATGCATCGTGGTGTAAAATCTGCGAGTTGTGAAAAAGCATGCGTTATAAAGTGCTATATTCTTGTTAAGGTCTTGGCAACAGGTTTTTCTTTTAGGGCAAAAGAATGCACCATCTTGGAAAAAAGATGTACTACCATCCAAATGGTAGAAGAACCATTGGAATTGGGAAGATCAGTAATTAAGTCCATGCTTATGATATGCCATGGATGTTGAGGCACTGGCAAGGTGTTATAAAGCCTGATGGGGTGACCTGGGATGTCTTGTTGTGAGAACATGTTAGTCATGTAATTGCTTGGTTAATGTGGGCCACCAAACCCATTGCTGACAGTTTGCAAAATTATTTTGGATTTTTGGATGACCTGCTAATAGAGTGTCATCAATCAATCAATAAATCATATCATTTGTAAAGGGCACTACTCACCCATGAGTGTCTCAAGGCGCTGGGGTGGGGAATGCTGCTACTGCTCAAAAAGCAAGGTCTTGTGAAGTTTTCTGAAGGTCAGCAGGTCTTGGGTCTGCCTTAGGAGGATGGGGAGGGTGTTCCAGGTCTTGGCGGCAAGGTGGGAGACCGATCTGCCACCAGAGGTTGCTCTTCGGAAGCGGGGGACTGTGGCGAGGGCGAGGTCAGTGGAGCGGAGCTGGGGGTAGGGGTGTAGAAGCTGAGTCGTCTGTTGAGGTATGTTGGTCCTGTGTTATGGAGTGCCTTGTGTGCGTGGGTGAGGAGCTTGAAGGATATCCTCTTGTTGACCGGGAGCCAGTGCAGGTCTCTCAGGTGGGGTGTGATGTGGCTGCGGCAAGGGATGTCGAGGAAGAGGCGTGCAGAGGTGTTCTGGTTGCATTTGAGCCGTCTCAGGAGTTTGGCCGAGACTCCTGTGTATAGCGCGTTTCCGTAGTCCAACCTGCTGCTGGCGAAGGCCTGTGTGACCGTTCATCTCGTTTCAGTGGGGATCCACTTGTAGAGCCTGCGGATCATGCAGATGGTGTTGAAGCAGGAGGAGGATACGGCGTTGACCTGTTTAGTCATGGAGAGGGTGGAGTTGAGGATGACCCCAAGGTTGCATGCGTGGTCGGTGGGTGTTGGAGCAGTTCTCAGTGCGGTTGGCCACCAGGAGTCATCCCAGGCCGAAGGGGTGGATCCAAGGATGAGGACCTCCGTCTTGTCCGAGTTCAGCTTCAGTCGGCTGTTCCTCACCCATTTAGCGACGGCCTTCATTCCTTCGTGAAGGTTGGTTTTGGTGGTGTGGGGGTCCTTGGTGAGGGAGAGGATCAGCTGGGTGTCATCAGCGTAGAAGATGATGTTTAGGTCATGCTGACGGGCGACGTGGGCAAGCGGTGCCATGTAGATGTTAAACAGAGTTGGGCTTAGGGATGAGCCCTGGGGTATGCCGCAGATGATCTTGGTGGCTTCGAAGCGGAAAGGGGGAAGGCGGACGCTCTGTTTACTGCCAGAGAGGAAGGAGGTGGTCTAGTCCAGGGCCTTCTCTTGGATCCTGATGTTCTGGAGGCCTGTTCTTAGTGTGTGGTGGCAGACCCTGTCGAAGGCGGTTCACAGGTCCAGGAGGATGAGGGCTGCTGTTTCTCCGTTGTCCAGCAGGGACTTGATGTCATCAGTGGCGGCAATGAGGGTAGTATCAGTGCTGTGGTTGCTGCAGAACCCGGACTGGGAAGGGTCCAGGATGTTGTTCTCCTCGAGGTAGCGGGTCAGTTGTTCGTTGACCGTTTTCTCAATGACCTTTGCCGGGAAAGGGAGCAGGGAGATGGGCCGGAAGTTCTTGAGGTCCTTGGGGTACGCCTTGGGTTTCTTGACTAAGGCGTTGATCTCGGCGTGCTTCCAGCTCTCTGGGAAGGTTGCTGTATCGAAGGAGGTGTTGATGACTTTCCGGAGATGGGGTGTGATGGATGTGCTGGCTTTGTTTAAGATGTGGTGTGGGCATGGGTCTGATGGAGATCCAGAGCTGATGGTGTTCATGATCTTGATGGTGTCATCATCATTGTTGTTGGTCCAGGAGAGCAGGCAGTTGGTGTGGATGGTGGTCGTAGGGGCAGAGTTCTCAGTGGTTGTCGGGGCTGTCATGGCGCTGAAGCTGTTGTGGATGTCTGCGATCTTGCGGTGGAAGAAGGTGGCCAGCGAGTCGCACACGTCTTGCGAGGGTGGGACATCATTGGTGTTGGAGCTGGGGTTGGAGAGTTGCTTCATGATGTTGAAGAGTTCTTTGCTGTTGTGCGCGTTGTTGTCTAGGTGTGTTTTGAAGGAGGCCCTTTTGGTCGGATCTGATGAGGTTATGGTGTCTGCGGGTGGCGTCCTTGTGGGCTGTGTGGCTGTCCGGTGTTCGTTCACGGAGCCAGATCTTCTCCAGCTTTCGGCAGGTTTGCTTGGAGGCCCGGAGGACTTCAGTGAACCAGCGGGCTTTCTTGTTGGTGTGACTGTGGGAAGGTTTCTTGATTGGGGCGAGGGTGCCGCTGTCCTTGATCCGCTGTCTGAGGTTGTGGACGGCGGTGTCGGTGGGGTCGGCGGGTGGGCTCTGGGTTAGGGTGGTGGTTAGCTGATGTTCGTGACTTTGCTCCAGCAGCGGCGAGGCATCTGTTGGGTGTGGTGGTGCGTGGTGGGTTTCTTGAAGGTGAAGTGGATGCAGCGATGGTCGGTCCAGTGGAGGTTGGTGGTGTGGTTGAAGGAGACGTGGGGGCTTGCGGAGAAGATGGGGTCAAGCGTGTGACCAGCAGAGTGGGTGGGTGTAGTGGTGAGTTGTCTGAGTCCAAGGTTGGCTAGGTCATCGATCAGGGTGGTGGAATTGGTGTCGTTGTTGTTCTCGAGGTGGAAGTTCAGATCCCCGAGGAGAATGTAGTCCGTGGAGGTGAGGACGTGTGTGCTAACAAAGTCGGCGATAGAGTCACTGAACTGTGGTTGAGGTCCAGGGTGTCTGTAGATGAGGATTCCTCCGAGGGTGGTGTTGGGGTCGGTGTGGATCTGGAAGTGCAGTTGTTCGGTGGTGCTGAGGGTGTCATCGGTGTTGGTCGAGACTCTGAGAGTGTTCCTGTGGATGATGGCGATTCCTCCTCCTGCTCCATTGGTGCGGTCCCTGCGGGAATCGTGTAGCCTTCCGGGCGGCTATGGCTATGTCGGGTGCCGAGGTGGGGTTCAGCTAGGTCTCCGTCAGGAAGGCAACGTCTGGGGAGGTTGAGTTGAGTAGGTCCCAGATTTCAACGGCGTGTTTGCAGGCGGAGCGGGTGTCATGAAACCAGGTTAAGCTTTCCTGTCTTCATTCTTTTGTGGAGACATATAAAATGGAACCATGACAAGGTAGCTCATTCTGCAAATGATTATCCAATCTAGTCAGCCAGGAGTCCTTTTCTTTTGACTCATCTCTGCTTAACTCTATCCAAGAAGGATTCCGGGTCGCACACACCTATGGTGTGCTTTGAGCTTACAATGTTATGTGGTGTCTGTCCCAGAATGTCCTGACTAGTGTTGTCGTGTTGTGATAACTTACCTCTCACAGCCATCTGGGAGGCATTCCACCCACCAAGTAAGGCTGTGAGGGGTCCAGTTTAGGGGCTGCACAAGTCATGTGAGATGGAACTTTCTGAGTGATATTATAGCAATGAGTTTAACAGTAATAAGATCCCAAGATGACAAGATGGAGGGACTAGTCAATAGCAGGATTGTGCAACTGAAGCTAAGGGATTTCTAAAATAACACCAAAGGTAGGTGTGTTAATTGGATCAAAGGTCAAGGTACCAGTATGCCCTGTCTCACACACTGATGATAGTGCAGTAGTTTAGTACACAATCATCCCAGAGGAGAGTTTGGAGCCATTTACGTCTCTAACAGGGCCTGGTTCTCTTTTTCTAACCCATGGAATATGTAAAGAGCTAGCCAAGGCTAGATCTACGAAATGTTCTATGGCCCATGAATCAACAAGCATGGGTAAAACTAACCTTGGGTATAAAACTCCGCTCAGCTCGCAGACCTTGCAGATTATTGGCAACTCTGCACTCCATAATGGAGCAGAGTTTTTTTTGTGTTGCGTGCCCAAACTGCATTTTTGAGTGCACTGGAGTGACTTACCTGGTGCCGGCGATCACCGTTGAGATTTCCCATCCATTCACGATTGTCATGAGATTTGGCAGCTGGCTGCATGGTCCCGTGAGAGTGTGCGATCGCGATTATATCATTCGGGCATGCCATCAGACTTCCGGTGGAAGTTTTGTGAAGAACGCTATCCTGAATACGCAGCATCTGCAATCTGGCGAAGGTTTTCTCTCGAGCAGCATCAAAACCTTCTCAAAATGACAATTTGGATATAAAAAACTCCTCAGACCGACATTTGACTGTACTTTGTTGTGCAAGGAGACCTTTTTCTTTTTTACCCTTTTTTTAAGAGGAAGGAAGTGCCCCAGAGTCTCAAGCTTCCTGTTCCTGTCCAGCTGGCTCCTCCCAGTGATTTGTCCATCTCCTGTTCAGGTTTTCAGGTTTTAAAGTCTTTATTTTGATTAAAAAAAATCATAAAAGACACATAGTAACACACATGAATTGATGATAATTAAAATTTCGTTGAATTCCAATTCCAATTGAGCTTCCTAGTTTTAACTAATCCTATACAATTATGGATATTGTATTATTTAAAATACATCTACGGTAATAGCTGAGTTCATTTGTATATACAAAACAAAATCGGGAAAATCAAAACTAGAAAAAATGAAAAACAGTCAGAAACAGAGTAAGAAGTAAACTATACAATACTAAGCTAAATTGAGTTTGGAACAGAATTAAACAGCTTAAAAGACAAACCTTACACAAACATACTAAAAATTGGCCATTGAATTCCAAACATCAATATATGGTAAAGAAAAAATCAACTCGAGCTCGGCGGAGAAGGGTAGGTCAAGAAGCCAGGACACAAGAGATTGGAGTTGTAACCCAGGGACTCATCCTTGATGTCTAATCCCGCCGACCCCTCTGGTGGCTGTTAGTTCTTAACTTAGAGGCATAGGACAAATCCCACAGAGGTAATACACACACCACTTCACACATGACACCAGCATGTTGTTGTTCACCTTTTTATAGGTCCTGATGAATCGCGGGTAACTATTACCCAGTGCGAGAAACATGTCGACCATCTTCACCCCTAGCCCCATCTAGGGTCACCTGACCTTATTCGTTGACACCTAGTGAGCTAGCCCCCTGTTTTTAATTGCAGCCAGGGGACCCCCAGAATAAAGTTAATTCCGGTACCCTTAGCTACATTTTAACATCCCTTTTCACTACCACAAACCATCCTGCCCACACACCCACACCTCACCATAAGGCTGTTGGAAAAAGATCTCCGCCAAAGAGCCCCTCTTTGAGGTGAGCCCGTCAGGGGATTGCACCGCCTCCCCGACGAGGAGCAACCGCCGATGATGAAGCATGACACCCTTCTGGGTGTGTGAGGCAAATCCATCCAACAAAATGGATGCCCTAGGGTGTTACTCTTACACCTTTGGTCACGCCAGTTAGATCTTCCCTTAGTCACACATAGGAACAGTCCGGCAACTCCTTTTTGTTGTATTCAAAGAAAAAATCAAACCATGTATAAAATACATAGGATGCAGTCATTTACAGGAACAAGAGGCAAAACCAAACTGCCTATTAAGAGGTGCATCAACGAACAATGTCAAAAGTTAATCTATTGTTTTGACCTGATTATCCAGGCCCACCCCAGGTATTTGGCTAAGCTCACTACAAATACCTCTGAGGTGTTAGTTTTTAATACCCAAATGGCCTCTGCAGATTTTCTAAAAGGCAGGCGCTGGAACAATGGTTTTAGCCATTTGGATCGCGGTGCTGAATAACTAGGGCAAGCAAACAAGAAGTGACCTACTGTTTCCTTGTGGCTTGGGCACCATCTACAGTGATCCGTGGCACCAGTGGACCAGTTTTTTGTAAAGGTGTTCAGCGGCAATGCTCCTACCCGAAACTGGTGGTAAAGTTTCTTGTCCAGCGGTTTAGAAATAGTATCCCAGTAGTATTCGCGGGATGGATCCAACTTGAAGGTCAGGAACCTACCCGTGAGGCCGGTAGAGCTGGAAGCATTGACTCTAAACTGGCGAAACGTGGCCCAATACAATTCTTTAAATTCTTGTTTGGATGGAAAGGTACTGGTAGAGGGGGATATCCATAACTGTTCTAACCCCATGTCTTCCAAAATGGTTTTAACCATTTGGAGCCAGGGGATTTTCCCCGAACCCCTAATTAACCTGACTTCTGCTACCTCTTTTGCAAATAGTGTAAGGTCGGGAGAGGTCCATAAACGCCTCCAAAAAGCCACCAGTCTGAATCTAGCCATCTCATTAATCGGTGGACATCCCAGATCTAAACAAAGGGGAATAGAAGGGGACGACTGTGGCAGACCTACCAAAATTCCGCAAAAATTTACACTGGATTTTAAACAGACCTGAAAGGTTCATATAGCCCCAGAGATCTGCGCCATATAAGATTGCTGGGTTAATCTTGGCGTCGTAGATCTTAAGAGCTGGGATAACCCGCTTAGTGATGGATCTTTTTTGCTCACTCAGTAGGCAACCTGTAAGTCGGGCGAGTTTAAGATGTTGTGCACCGACTTGAGCTTTCCATCTCAGACGGCTATCTTGAGTGACCCCCAAGTATGTTATAGTCTCCACTTGATCCAAATTAACTCCACCCATACTAACTGAACACCGGACAGGGCGGTTCCTTGTTAGGACCATAAACTTGGTTTTGCCCACGTTTACCTTGAGGTCATTGATGGCACAGAACTCCTCAAAGCGGTCCAACGCCCGCTGTAACCCACAGCGTGTTCTAGAGAGGAGTAGAGTGTCGTCGGCAAAGATGAGCATTGGGAACCGTTGTCCTGCCAACATTGGAGCGTCCGTCGGAGTATCTATAAAGAATTTGACCACTTGATCAATCAACAATAGGAAAAGTGTTGGCGCCAGGACACACCCCTGACGGACACCTCGAGTTACCGAAAAAGATTCCGTCACTTGTCTCTGACCTCCCCACCTCACCCTCGCATAGTTGTCCTAATGCAGTTTGATTATTAGATCAAGTAGCTCCTCTGGTATTCCCAATTTCCTCAAGACTCCCCACAGTTTGTCCCTCGGGACTAGATCGAAGGCGGACTTCAGATCAATGAACGCTGCAAAGATGGTACCACCACCAAGCTGGACCACCTTCCAGTAGATCAGACAAAATCTGAACACCTGGTCGATGGTACTCGTTCCTGATCTGAAGCCCGCCTGCATTGGAGATAGTATGTCCTCTGTTTCGATCCAGCCTTGGACCCTGCCCAGAACCATGCGCGTGATGATTTTTTGTATCGAGTCAATGAGACTAAACGGGCGGTAGTTACCTGGATTAGACCTATTGCCTTTTTTATAAATTGGTAGTATCTCCGCCCCCTTCCAGGACTTAGGGATTCTCGCACCTTTGGCTATTGAGTTGGCAACCTTGGTAATATAAGGCATCCGCAAAGCTGGGTTGGCTTTGAACAAATCGGCGGGGATGAGATCCATCCCCGGCGCTTTCCCTCGCATGGTCAGACTTAGTGCCAGCTCGACCTCTGTTTCTGAGAAGATACGTTTTTCCCCTTGGATGGATGAAAAAGGTGCCAACCCCAAAGAACATGGGGATCTGGAGTTCTCGACACAAAATTGGGTCGAGTAAAAAGTCACCCATTCAATTGGAGGCACATAATTTGCGGGGGTTCGTGCGTCGGAATCCTTCCCCCACTTAACTATATCCCAAAATTTAATAGGATTATTAGATGTAGAAGCTTCAAGAAGGTCCGACCAATGCTTGTCCTCCCACTCCCGTTTGGCTTCCCACTGAGTTTTCCTATAAAGCAGTCTAGCTGCTTTAACTGCACCCATAATCCGGGATTTGACTGCTTGAATAAGATGGGTATGGGCCTCCCTGCATTTTTTGTTATACCATTTCTGGTGAGGGACATTTACTTTGGTGACTCCCTTCCGACATGGGAGAGAAAGTAAAGATTTTAACTCATCAAAACAACGGTCATGGAGATTAATGATGTTATTTGCCATTTCAAGATTGCCCCCCAACAGATCATATGTCAACATCTCATTAAATATGTTTATAACCACAGTATTAACCTTGTCCCTTAGTGTTTTGTCCTCCACAATCCTGGACCATTTTAACCTCTTCCTGTCATTCGTTAGGAAGACATCCCCAGTCTGTGAGGTACCAGGCTCCTCTAGTCTCTTAAATCCTGGTTGCCTTAGTTGTAGTGACAAAGGATTGTGATCGCTTTCTGGGCGAGGTAATACTTCCATGTCCACCAGCAGGGGCCAGTCTCCCAGCTTTAGCAAGATATAGTCAATACGGCTTTTTCTTAGCCCATTGCCAAAAGTGTAGTTGGCTTCTTGATCTGATCTTGTGCGGCCATTGCAGGCCCGAAAACCCAGATTTAAACAGAAACCCAACCAGTTCACAGCTGCCTCGGTTGCAATAACAGTTTTAACAGACATCAAATCTGGGATGCCCCATACAGCATCCTCTGCGGAACCCCAACTATCCTCTAAGACAAGTAGTGGCTCAAAAGTACAGTTCAAATCACCTGCAAGGAGAATAACATTTTCGCTACCCAGGGCTGCCAGATTATGGTCCAGAACATCCAACAAGGCAGGGGAACGGCCACCAGGCAGACCTCGAGCATATATGTTGATCAAAATCAAATCCCGATGGCCAATCTTGCTCAGCTTGATTATTAGAGGTCCGGGTTTTGTGCAATTAGTTCTGTGGAGTGGTATCCCAAAGACTGCTTCACCCAGATCAGTAAACCCCCTGAAGCTCGCCCTTTGCCACCTCTAATCGCAGGTTTAAAAAAGTTTACATATCCTAGCATAAATGTTGGATCAGGTGCCCAGGTTTCCTGAAGTAGGATAATGTCGAATTTATCCATAAACTCCAGCCAGTCTTCAGAGAGCATTCGGCCCTTAACCCCAGCAACATTCCAGGACACTATGTTGAGTTTTTCTGTAGTAGGGACCTCGGGGGGGGACCGTCAAACCTAGAACTACAGAAGTATCCTGTCCACCCCCACTGCCCCACCCATTCTTGATACTCCCAAGATGATCTGGGGTGTTCCCAGATTTTGGGGACACTCTTACATCCCTGGGTGGTGATGTGGCTGTCTCTATTATAACTAAATCCCCCATACACTCCTCTACAATGGTTGCAAGCTGTGGGGCCTCCTGGCTCTGCCTCGCAGCCTGAAACCCAACATTTCCAACAGGATCAAACAGCCTAGATGGTGTTTGAAGTCAATCTATGGCCTCAAGATCAGATAGAGGGCCAAAATGGTTGAAGAGGAATGGGAATTGCTGGGGTTGGGGTGTCCTTTCTATGGGGCGCCTCCTGGCAGGGGGTCGTCCAAAATTAGGGCCCGTTGAGATGGAACTTTTTCTATGTGGATAAAAATACGATAGCCCCAAAATCTGGACGTCCCCTTGTCTGGCAAACCTGGCTTCTCTGCGAATAGTATCCACCACCCAGGGATCTTTGAACGAGATTAGGATACAATCACCCTCCAGATCCTTGGTGCCATGGCCCACCCAGTCAACTCTTCTTACGAAAAGGATTTCGGTTGGCGAAGATGGAGGCAGAGGTCGATTTTTATTTAGCCAATAAATCACCTTGTTACGTAAATCCCCATATGACTCCTTCCTACCAGGTTTTAGGGGGACTACACCAGTCAATACTATTGTATATATTATTGCCTCCGTGGGGAGGTCAGCGCGTGGGGTGGTATGCCTAGTGTGTTTTCCCACCATTGGGTTAGTGGTGCTACGGTGGTTGGCTAAGGGCCCATGGGGAGGCTGCCGGGGGATATTAGGGCTGGGTTTTGCCAATGAAAGTGGCCTGGTGGTGTGGGGTCTAACAAGATTAGGTTTATCAGGTTTATCAGTGGTCTTCATCATGGGGGCATGTTGTAGCGAGCCCTCAGATACCTTGCTAGAAGTGGTTTTTGGACCTCCACCCCCCGTTGGTCTATTGATAGCTGGCCCTGTGGGTTTAAGGTTTGTGAGATTACTGGTGGGGATATTAGAAGGGCTTGTTGTCTTTGAAGCTGGCTGTGTAGTTATAGCACCCCCTGGGCTGGAGTTAGTTAAATTTTGTAGCAAGCCCAGGTTCGTGTTCACTGCAGCCTCCAATATGTCTATTTTTGAGGTCATCAACCTAGTTCACTCCAAGACGGGCAATAGGAGGGTTTTCATCATAGCCTCCATTTTTGCTAACAGGGACTCATCGCTATTGAGGCACGTTAGGCAGGGGTTAGAAAATCCTAAGGAAGTGAGGGATGGGCATAGCATATTAGGGAGTGCGCAAGATGTGGGCATTTCTGTAAGGTGACCATGAACTGGGATGACATTGCCGGATATATTTTTTATTTTGGGCATCTTACATTCCCTCCCCCCCATGTGGCTCTGATCTTGCTTTCTCTTTCTCGATATCATATCAGTGCCTGAGGGGTCTGCGTAGGTTAACAGATTAGTCACAGTGTTGGTGGCATTGGAAGATGAATGGGTAAGTTCCAAACTATATTCAGAGGCCAAACTATCCTGAGATTCAATTCCCCCGCTAACTGCTAGATCATCTAGATGGTGTTCAACATTGTCCGATGTATGAACAAGAAGATCAACCTCCTCACTATCTATGTGAACTATTGCCTCGGTGGTGTCAGAGTGGATACAATTGAAAGCTGCATGTGCTACAGGACTTGGGATCGTCGCCAACCCACCCAGCGAAGAACGCTTTCCACTAACAAGATCAATTGAGAGTCGTTTTTCCACCATCGCAATTTCTTTTTCTAGGATTCCCGTGGCACGTGTAATAAAAGTGTCCAATGGGCCCGAAACAACTCCTTTGGGTGTTTGGATTTGAACTGTACGTACTTTGCCTGATCTTAAAGACATGATATCTAGTTGGCACCAGCAGCGGCTACGATGGACTTGACACGCTGCTTGGACAAGATGTTGTGATACCTTGATGACCCTCTCAGTCAGTATACTATTTCTTATGTCCAAACACGCTTTGCCAGGAAATGAGTTGGTACTATACAACCCGCCTACCTTGGATGCATCAAGGCGGGACAGGGGGTTAGGCCGGGGCCGGACTCTGCCGTACTCGAACGGCCTCAAACGGCCCGCTCTTTGCCCGGTCTTCGCCCCGAGCTGCGTCCCGCGCTGCGGGAGGAGCGGCCGTATTAAAGGGGAACGTAGTGGGGCGGGGGGAGTGGCAGCAGGGCAAGCGGACCGGAAGGTGACACTCGGTCACGCAGGGACTCCTGGGATATGGAGTCCCCGCAACGCTCGCAGCCCCGCTGCCTACCTGCCTTAGCCTGGACCAAGAGATGCTCCCTCTCAGGTCGCGTTGCTGCCTCTCACGCTGCAAGCGATGCGGCACCCGCGGAGCGGGTGCGGCGAGCTCCAAGGACTCCTGATGCAAGAAAGTGACAAGACCTCCTCCGGTCAAATGTTCCACAGGGTAAGAGCTGTTCATTGATTCTATCCCACAGGAAGCAGGGCGGTGGTGGTTAAAGAAGCCTTCAGTGGGCGGGGGGCGAGGCAGCAGGGAGAGCGGACCGGAAGGTGACACTCGGTCACGCAGGGACTCCTGGGATATGGAGTCCCCGCAACGCTCGCAGCCCCGATGCATACCTGCCTTAGCCCGGACCAAGAGATGCTCCCTCTCAGGTCGCGTTGCTGCCTCTCACGCTGCAAGCGATGCGGCACCCGCGGAGCGGGTGCGGCGAGCTCCAAGGACTCCTGATGCAAGAAAGTGACAAGACCTCCTCCGGTCAAATGTTCCACAGGGTAAGAGCTGTTCGTTAATTCCATCTCCTGTTCACTTTTCATTTGGATTTGGAGCTGGAAGGATCACTCTTTGTGGCTGCTACATCATTTATCATCGGATTTGAGAACTTTTGAATTTGAGATTTCACAAGTAAGTTGGAAAATTGGTGTTGTTTCTTTGATTGAGGCATTGCACCAACTTTTTTTTTACTTTTCATAGTTTTTTTAAAATTCATTTTGGTGGGTGGCCTTTAGGTTCAGTAGGGGCCTAGTTGTTTCTTTGTAAGTAATTTTTCTACTTTTATAAAGGAAACATGTTGCACAGTTCACTGCATTTTCTCCAACTTTTGAAATCAATTTGCAATATTTATTTAATTCACTAGCCCAGTAGTCTGACAATCAGCCAGTAGGCACAGAGCTATTCATGGGTGCATGAAACAACCGTTTCTGTGGTGTCTGTTGAATTTAAACATCATTTAGGGCATGGATGGCATTGGATTGAAGTACAAATTTTTTTGGGGGGTATTTCACTCTTTTTTCATATGTGTTAAATGCCGTTGTTGGATGTGTGTGGTTGTTGTGTAACTTGCAAACCTTTTTTAGCCCTGTGGATTTTCATTTTGGCATTGTTGCATTAAAGCTGTGTTGTTTAGCATGCCTCCTTTGTCTGGCCAGTGTGTGAGTGTGAATGTAATAGTGGGCCAGCATTTGCCTTGCCTTAGCCTCCCATGTGGCCAGGGGCCATTTACTGAAGTCTGTGTCCATAATATAGGCCTGCTTTAGCTCATTGTTTTCCAGGCCTCCTGCTTGTTGTGAGTGACCATGTGGCTGGCGGCCATTTTGTGGTGGTGGTGAGTGTGCTTTTGCTATAGGCCTGTATGTCTTTCCTGTATTCCTCTTGGCTTACTGCTTTTTGTTGTGATAGACTGGTCATGAGGCTGTCGGACATTTTGTAAGCAGCCAGTGTGCTTTTGCCATAGGCTGCATTGACTGTCTTCCCTTTCTTGTAGTTGTGGCCTGGCCATGTGGCTGGCAGCCATTTTGTCAAGGCAGTCAGTGTGCTTTTGCGATGGGCCTGCATTGTATGTCTTCCCTTTCTTGTTTTTGTGGTGGCTTGGCCATGTGGCTGGCTGCCATTTTGTGAAGGCAGCCACAGTGCTTATTCATTAGGCCTGCAAGCCTTCTTTTTGGTGGCCAATCCTTGTTGTTGTTTTGCATGCAATGTGTTCTTCTTTTATCCAGCAAAAAATGCAGCACAGTTCACTACATTTTCTAATATATTTGCAATATTATTGATTTGAATTGATTCACCATGTGGCCTAGTCTGCCAACGGTTTTTCCAACCAATAGGCCGAAAACTATTCTTGGGTGCATGAAACAACTGTTTCTGTGGTGTCTGTTGAATATAATTTAGGGCATGGTTGGAATTGGATTGGCTTGCAAAAAGTAACTTGCAAACCCTTTTTAGCCCTCTGGATTTTTGATTTGGCATTGTTGCATTAAAGCTGTGTTGTTTAGCATGCCTCCTTAGTCTGGCCAGTGTGTGAGTGTGTTTGGAATAGTGGGCCGGAGTTTTCCATTGGCTGAGCCTCCCCCTGTGGCCAGGTGCCATTTTGCAATGTTTGTGTCCATAATATAGGCCTGCTTGAGTTCATTGTTTTACAGGCCTCCTGCTTGTTGTGATTGACCATGTGGCTGGTGGCCATTTTGTGGTGGTAGTTAGTGTGCTTTTGCCATAGGCCTGAATGTCTTTCCTTCGTTCCTCTTGGCTTAAGGCTTCGATCCATTGTCAGTTGCAGCTCCATGAATGCTGCATCCCACGTGATGCACAATGCCAAACCGGTTCTGTTACATTTGTATTTTTGTTGTTGTTCTTCTTCTTTCCTATCCTTTCTGAGTGTACTGTACACCAATAAAATCCCTTGTTGTCAAAGTCTCACAAATGGCTACACTGTACTGGGAGGGCTCCTGCATCTCAGTCAATTTCCTAATATTTGAGTTTTGTATGGTATAAGGTAAAACAATATGGAACATATTGGCCTGGATGAGATAGGCACTGGGGACAGTAATATCTACTCTCCTGTCTCTTTTCATGTTTAGAGAACATTCAACATGGTTGAGTCTTTCTCTCTGTTGCAGCCTTGTAACATCCTCCATAGCAGATGAAATAGAGGCTACTGCTTCTGCTGCATGAAATCTTGAAATGACGGCCAACTGAAAGTCAAGTAAAAACATGGGACTTCCTGTGGTGGTCTGATGGTAAACAAAGACACATTATATGTTGCTAACTGGATCAGGTGTGTAAGCAAGTAATTATTCCACGTGCACGTTTTTTGGCTCATATTATATGGCTGAAGTACCTGGTCATTGTTATCAACAGCACCCAAACAAGAATATAGGTGGGCTTGTGAACTTCAACCAACTGACCCCAAACTGTGGCCAGGGAAGTGCTCTCATCATTGATTTTAGTGAGCATGTATGCATTCCACCTATCTGCGAATTTAACTGTGAGCAGTTTCTTGAAACGTCACACAGTGCTACGGAATTTTTGGAGGTTTTCACAAACAAGCTCCTGCAATTATTTTTTTAGACATTGCTTTGTATCACATACCATAGTTCCAGCTTTGCACTCCTATATAGAAGTTGTCGACATAAAGTGTATAGACTTTGTGAAGAAGTGGATGGACAAGCTTCTATTCAATGTTTGCCATGATTCCTTGCATGGTAGGACAAACTGCAGAGTTGTTCCCTATATACATTGTCAGACTATATACATAACCATCAGGGCTCTCACATGGGAAACATCCTTTACCCTGCATGCGTTCCTAAGCATGCCATTACCACGCATTTTTTACACCGCAGAGTCTTTAAGAATGCAGGGCTTTACACCGCAAACTATTACAACACAGTCCCCAAAGTAACACCCCGTGGAGTTAGAATAGTGAATTTAGTTGTAATTGGGAATCTGTTGTAATGAATTGTGCTGTAAAGAGAGGCGTTGTAAAAGATTTTGCGGTGTAAAAACTGTGGTGAAATTGTACACGGAGTAAATGTGTAGGGTAAAGTGTCCTATTCCTCTCACACACAATGTAAATCTTGTTTCCTTAATGAGTTCCTTTGCTCCGTATGTATTTCCTGAACAGCAGTTGCCCTTTGTACAGGATCAAGGACTTGTGAATTGCTATATTCCTTCCCAGAGTATACATTTCTGGAATGCTGACAGACAAATGTTCCATGACAGACCAAATTATGAACAACCTGTTGAGTAGAAACTGTATTCAATCTTTCCAGTTAAGATCATAAAAGTCCATAAAAGTAAAATTACATAAATAACAGTTTCCATAAAATCTCAATTCCTGATGATAAGAAGAGAAAGTGCTCAGTCAAAATCATTAAGCATTCCAACTGCATATACAGTTATAGCCACTAAAAGAATCCAGGGCCTAATTATGGGTCACTTGTTTCCTTTTTTTCATACATGCCGATAAGAATGACGCTACTGAGAAGCAGACAAAAGGGTTGGACAGGGATTTCAAAAATATAGGGGAATATTATCAAGGACAGGCGATACATTATCGCTGCTTGTATCGGCAGGAAACTGCCGATAAAGCGGCGATAATGGCCTTGATAATATGCTCTATGAATTCCAATCGAAGCCCATGTTAGATGTGAACACATCTAACATGGGCTTCGATTGGAATTCATAGAGCATATTATCAAGGCCATTATCGCCGCTTTATCAATCAATCAATCATGCCATTTGTATAGCGCACTACTCACCCGGGAGGGTCTCAAGGCGCTTGGGGGGAGGGGTATGCTACTGCTCGAACAGCCAGGTCTTGAGTTGTTTCCTGAAGGCGAGATGGTCCTGGGTCAGCCGAAGGTGGATGGGGAGGGAGTTCCAAGTCTTGGCAGCCAGGTAAGAGAAGGATCTTCCTCCGGCGGTGGCTCTTCGGATGCGTGGTACGGCTGCGAGGGCGAGGCTGGTGGACCGTAGCTGGCGGGTGGGCGTGTAGAAGGTCAGGCGGTCGTTGAGGTACTTGGGGCCCAGGTCGTGGAGAGACTTGTGTGTGTGGGTGAGGAGCCGGAACGTGATCCTCTTGTCGACGGGTTTCCTGCCGATAAGCGGCGATAATGGCCTTGATAATATGCTCTATGAATTCCAATCGAAGCCCATGTTAGATGTGAACACATCTAACATGGGCTTCGATTGGAATTCATAGAGCATATTATCAAGGCCATTATCGCCGCTTTATCGGCAGTTTCCTGCCGATAAAAGCAGCAATAATGTATCGCCTGTCCTTGATAATATGCCCCATAATGCTATACCGACATAATTTAAATTTAGGTCATTTTAAAATTGAAACAATACATTTCTTTCTTTACTGCTGGTAAAAGCCAAAAAAGAATAATAAATGGAGATTGTTTTGGGGAGATAAGGTATTGCAAAGAAACATAGACAGTTCGGAGTGCTGGAATCTTCTCACCGGGTACCCCAGCGTTAGCGGTATCAAATTCAGACAGAATTGTAGTTAATGAATTTGTGGTTTGATATACGGATATCGGCTAGATAAGAGTACCCTACCTCTAACAGAGGTGGAGGTATTTCGTAAGTAAGGACCGACTGTGTAGAATAGTTCTTCTCCCTACGAATATATTGGGCCCGCAACATATATGTGTTGACCAGCTTCAGTCTAGACATCTTTCTGCAAGCAGTTGGGTCCTTAAAAATTTCTTTAAAGCCTATAGAGGTCAATTCCAGTTTGACAAACTTCAGCCATCTGATCCTGCTGTAATTATCCAGTTTTAGGATATCTCTTATAATATTTTGTGTGAGGGGGACCGTGTCCCTACGCCATATGGACAGTCACATTAGGAGCAGGGCTAATCTAATGCAATCAGTGGTATATGGTAAACCCAGGGAAACATCCTTTACAACGCAGCTTTTACCACGCAGTGCCTTTACGAAGCAACTTTTACAACGCAAACCTTTACAACGCATTGCGCTGGGGGGCGCTCTAGGATAGGGAATAGGTTTAATGTACTATCCAACACCTTCCCTACTATCCACGGGGACTGGAGTTGAAATAGTAAATTAAACTATTCACTATCCAGCGCCCCAAAGCACTATGCATTGTAATGGTATGCGTTGTAAAACTTGCGATGTAAAGGTAGGTGTTGTAAAAGTATGCGTTGTAACGTCATACATCCGTAAACCCAATTCTGTATGAAGGACATAAATAGAATAGGATTGTTGGAGAAAAGTTAAAGATTTAAAGAATTTGTTCTCAATAGTTTGAAGTGGGCCAGTAGGAGCCATACCTCTTACGCCTACCCCAATGGTTGCTGCTGATTTAGTCTTGGCGTGATAAATCTTTTAAATTGGGAGTAATGATTTTGCACCCAGCCTAATAGAGGAGGATTTTATCACCATAAGACTCCTCTCCAAAACACCTTGCCATTTTCAGAGTGGTTCTGGGGCAATACAACAGAACTATCATTAAAATGTAGCATACGCTGCAGTATCAAAAACATATCTCTGCTCAGGACCGGTGTAAAACCGAGTGCTACCCAAACCGTGCAAGTGGACCTGTAGAACTGTACGTTTGGTTGGTGCACTAGCATCATTTGGGGGCAAGGCCTGAAATAGTTTCAGCCCCCTAATTGAGATGGGAGTCCACTGGTGTGCTATTGAATGAGGACCAACTATGCATCCATGCTCCCTCAGAAACTGTTTGCCATGCAGTTTTTTTGGTGTGCAATTTCCTTAATGAAATAAACATTCAGAAAGAGAAGGACATAGGTAATAGGCACATATTTACTGTATTACCTTTGCATCTAGCTTGTGTAGGGATTGGGGAAAATTAAGACTATATTAAATTGGGGGGGCTGCCAAGAGAGCATTCGCTCTGTGCTTGCCACCGTACATGCTAGCTCTCTGGGTAGGGCTTCCCTGCTAGTGTCTCTGCTGCACAGAATACATTTGTGAAGGGACATCATGATTGCCATGATCATGTTCTTCAGTATCACTAGAAGACAAGTCATTGGATTGAACTTCGCAGAGTGAAAAATCACTTAGAGATTCTGCTCCATTTTCCTCTCCCTCTAATATGATCTTTGATTCTGATCCTTCCTCTGAGCTGTCTGACATTACTTGAATTAGGGTCTGGGCATCAGTCATCCACTGAGATGGCTCTCTGTGGACTGGCTGAAACCTGCCTAAAATGTTCCTCTGAAGCACAATTTCCTATGTAGAAGATTGAAGTATGCTTATAAAACAGTGGGTGGGGTATGCATCTGTGAGATATGTCAGATATGTCTGTAATTATGGCAACGTGGAAAAGCAAAAAAAAACAACTAGCTTCTCAATGCTGTGATGCAATGAACTCTTTCGAACAACTTTTGCAAAGATGCTAAAAGAGACTAAAATAAATAAATTATTACTTCAACTTGCAACATACTCAATACCACAGCATACTTTGTGGGATGAGGGGAAAACACAGTTCATTCACAGTTCATTTATTATGCCACTCACATGCAGCGGAAAACATTTTAGGTAGGAGACAGCTAAAACAAAGCCATATTAGAGTCTGTCAAGGACAGAAAGTGGGCCCAGGCACTATAATCAAAGGACCCCCAATTACCAAACCAGATAGCCAAATAACCATTTGTAAAGGCAATAGGTCCCACTATCAGTGCCCACCTTTTTGCTTTCTCAATGATCGTTTTGTCATGAATTTTATAAATATTATAGTTGGGAGACCTGCTGGTTTAAAATAACTTTGCCTGAAAGCCAAATTATGGCTTTGGTCTCAAGATGCACAGATTGAAAATTATTCCCTCCTTGAAGGCATGATTGCATCCCCCCAGGAAAAAACAACCATTCAATTAAAAAAAGGCCCTTAATAGGGTCAGCCATAATGCCAGAAAGGCCAAACCCCTGTAACTATGGGCACAATTTTATTTTCCCCTGGGGAGGTTGTGATCTCGCCCATCCAGAGATGCAATCACACCCAAAGAAGAAAACATACATTTAATAGAAAAATGTTTGTCTCCGGGGATGGGCTTGGACCGGTGGCATAAATGACTGATCCCCCATAATTGTGCATCCCAATTTTGTTTCCCTATCGTGGTGCCATCATGCCCTCCTTGGGGGCATGATCACACCCCTGGGAAAACACACATTGATAATAAATATTATGGCCCTCAGAGGGTCCGGCCTGCACACCAGAGTATCCAACACCCTTAAAATCTAAACATTTCTGCTGATCCAGTCGTTCCTGCTCATGGATCACAGCTCATCCTCTATCCACGAGAAGGAGTTTGTTTGCGATAGGAATTGGTTGAAAGGAGACACTCTCCCCTCTCCAACGATGCCTCTCTCAATGGTTCGCAGGCATCCAGTTCCCTGAAAACCCTACTGGATGTTGAGAGAGCAATCACATGCTACATTCTCAGCTCCAGTAGGGGTCTGTGATATCAGCGTGCAACATCATCAATGGGCAGGACATAAGGTGAGGACTGAAGCCAAATGGATTCTGCTTCTTGCAAATAGTTTCTGTCCATTTAGTACGCCCAGATGTTTTGATTATTGAACTGTGTTTGTTTACCTCCAGTGTCTGTCTTATAAGATGAGGCCACCAAAACACAGCTAGGGCAAAGGGCTCTGAGCTAGTTACATGTGAACATGGGTGCAAATGCATGCATGTATGGGTGCAGTCTGTATGTAAGGGACTACAGTCATGAGCAGCCTGGTAGCTGCACACAGGAAATATGCCTGTGGCAGTTTTAAACAGAAAACTCAATCTGTCAAAACATTGGATGTGGGCCCCAATACAATTGCAAAAAGAAAATGAAAAACTTTGAAGGAAGACAGAAGAAAGTCATTTGAAAATGATGGAGGGATTATGGTAAAGCCAGAACTATGAACTTTAACTCAAAAAGAACGAACATCATAACCAGTCATTGTCCTGAAGAGAACCCAAAAGAAATAAGATGTTCAAAACGCATCGACAGAAAACTTGGGAAGTGTCTTCATTGGATAAAAGTCATACAGTAGACACTTAAAAAAGTGACACAAGAATTGTACAGTCTACTGGAACAGAACTGTCTTAGAACCCCAAGGGTAAATAATAGCCAGAAGGTTTTTGCCTAAATAATCTTGGTCATTTTCTGACTGGTCATAAGAGGAAATTTTGAAAAAAAATATTCTATATGTTGTTGTTGTCTAAGTAATGCCAGAGTCCTGTGTTTTATAGTGTGAACATATGTTTTAATTTTCTCATTGTAGTCAAACGGTAATGTTTAAATGTATGAATTGCACAAAAAAGGTTTGAAATCACAGTGAATAAATTTAGAGGTCAATAAAATGTATTTTCTTTGGCCTTGGAAAAATAATGTTGTTTGGAATTATTGCAGCTAGGGTAATATATTTAATATATATCTCTAGGAGGCCCAACTCAGCTGCTTTAAATGGGCCCAGCCCCCAATTATGACACACTTTAAGAAAGTTGGCAATTTTCTACCTAATGTTTCAGGGAGTTTCCAGCTGCCTGGGCCATTGAGGAGTCTCCCACCGGGAAATGTGTTTTGAAGACAGAGAGCGAACAAAACTGTCTGGGCATAGAGGGGAGTAGGTCTTCCTGAAAGGATGGCTGTGAAGGAGTTGGGCCAAGCAAGATTACACTTCAAAGAGATTTTCCCCAGCACAAAAAAAGAGACCTGACACAAGCCTTTTGTATCACTATCCAGGCTGGAACCACGCCAAGGGGAAAGATGAGAACTACCCAGAACAAGTTCTAGGGTCTGACAAATGGGTGTCCCCTACCCATAGGTTAGAATTAGCATACGAGTGATATCCCCAGAACATGAACTGGACTGTGACGGTGGAAACACCACTAAAAGCTTGAATGAAAAGCCCCCTGATGCCAGCCGGGCTAAGGACTGTGGCTGGGGCTGACCCCAGGACTAGTGGCCCCCTTAAAACCTCCTGAGGACCGGTTGGGAAAGACTTGTACTTATATGTCCCGGTAGAATCAGAGGAGCAGAACAAGCCAGGTGTGATAAATTGGGTTGTTGGTTGATTGAGCGGGAACCTACTCAAGCAATAGCCACAATCCTTGTCAGGGTCAACCACAAAGGTCATTAAATTAATCTGTGCTTAACTGTGTGGTAGGTTGGCACTAAAGCAGTCAGGCTTAACTGAGAGACAGGGTGTAAAGTATTTATGCAGCACCTAATCAGTAATAAAGTGCAAACAAAACACAAGGAAAATCCCATACAAATAATAAAAATCCAATTAGTAGAACCGGAGAGATGCAATTTCAAATATTTAAGGTGGGCATAGCACCTAAAAGAACAAAGCACAACACACGGTTATCTGGCCATTCGAGACAGGGTGAAAGTCACAAGTTCAGGCTGACATTGATGCAGCATGGGCTAGATACAAGGACCAGGTTAGTCCCACTGAAAAAGTTACACTCTCAAAGTTCTGTGTAGAAGAAAACAAGGAGCAGAGAGAGTATTGCGGAAGGTTGTTGCTGTAGCGGGAAGATCTTGACCTGTGTCACAGATGGTTTGAGCTGCTGCTTTGCATTGGCGGCCACTGCAGGCTATTGTTGCTGTAGCATGAAATGCAGATCTCACATTGCCGGTCAATGCTGACAGTCCCTGTAGCGCAAAGAATTTGGTTCACAGGGGCTTTACATTGATGGCCAGCACAGGCAGCAAGATATTGCAAAGAATGACTCTGTTTGTGGCTGCAAAGGGCCCAAAACTTCAGGGTTTCACCTGTTCTCCTAGGAGAAGCTCAACTGATGCCAGACCAATGGTCCACAACCTGGGAGGTACCTCTTGGGATCAGGAACTCACTCCAGCAGCAGAGGCCAGCAGGGCTCAGGCAAGTCTAATTGAAGGTCCACACTGGTCCAGTGCAGCAGGTCAGCTGTGCAGTTGCAGAGAGGCCTCTGGATCTTGCTGAGTCCCTGTAGCTCAGGAGGCCAGCTAACTAGTCCTTGGAGTCACCAATGGAGCCTGGGTTGATTTGATATTCAATTGTTGTGGCTTGGAAATAGTCACCTGGTATACCTAGCCGAGCCATTTACTCACGAGGAGATTTCCACAGTTATTGCTGTGCTCCCTGAGGACAAGGCCCATGGCTCTGATGAGCTTACTCTTGCATTTTATAACCAGTACTCGCACCTTCTGGTCCCCCATCTGGCCGAAATGTACAACGACTCTCTTGAACAGGGTAGCTTCCCCGTCCCTTCGCGAGTCCCTGCTCACTCTCCTATTGAAACCAGAAAAACCTCCCGAGAGCTGCCATTCCTATCACCCCTATCCCTAATCAATACCAACAACAAAATCTATGCAAAACTTTTGACAACCAGCCTCCTCCCGCTAATGACTCTGATCGCTCTGCCTGACCAATCAGGCTTTATCCTGGGTCATGCTACCACACATTTTACGCACCATCTTCTCGGTCCTTCACCAGATTAACCCCTCCCTGCTATCCGTAGCCGCTTTATTGGATGCCACTAAGGCCTTTGATACCCTTGAATGGCCATTCCTGTTTTTTATCTTCTCCCTCGCTTAGGTCTTAGTTCGGTCGTTGTGCACAAGATATAATTGTTATACACACTCCCGACCGTGCTCATCCGGGTAAATAGACAGGTTACTGATCCCATCATGATTTCGAGGGGCACAAGGCAAGGGTGTCCTCTCTCCCCCATTGTCTTTGCCATAGCCATGGAGCCTCTGGTGGCCCGGCTGCAGCAACACCATACTCACCGTGGTATTGGCTTCTCGGCTTGTGCCCTCGTTTCCTCAATGTATGCGGATGATGTCACGATCTACATCCTTGAGACTTGGGAGAATCTCGCACCCATGACCAGGGAGGTCATCCGGTTTGGTGGCATCTCTGGAACCAGGTTAACTGGAGCAAATCCGTCCTCTTCCTACTCACAGATGTGACTTCACCATTTACGCCCGACTAGACTTTTATCTGGGCAACTGTCCCTATTTGATATTTGAGCATCTGGCTAAGTAGAAACATAGAGGAGCTATGGAAGTCCAATTTTGGAAGGGCAATTGACTGTCTCGAAGCCAGGATTAGCTTGTGGTAAAAACTCCCCCTATCGCTCGCTGGCCGCATCACCATAGCGAAAATGGTGGTGCTCCCAAAATTCCTGTATCTCTTTTTAAATATCCCTATCCCTCTCACTTTGCAATTTGTTTCAAGACTGCAATCTGACATCATCACATTGATCTGGGTCAGACATCAGCCCAGAATCGCATGCAACATTTTAACACATCCCCTAGTTCAGGGCGGTATGGAGCTCCCCATATCAAGGTAGAGAAGTGTGGCTCAATGGTTAGAGCAGCAGTCCCTGATGCAGAAGTCTAGCCCGGGACCAGGGTTCAATTCCCTGCCTCGGCGGGTCTTGAGCTCAAAAATTCCATGTCCCTGATAATTCTCGCCTCGGTGCCTATTCCAATCATGGAGTCCCACTCTGCAACTCTGGGCAATAGCTTGCTGTGCTCCCTGAGGACAAGGCCCATGGCTCTGATGGCCTTACTCTTGCATTTTATAACCAGTACTCGCACCTTCTGGTCCCGCATCTGGCCGAAATGTACAACGACTCTCTTGAACAGGGTAGCTTCCCCGTCCCTTCGTGAGGCCCTGCTCACTCTCCTATTGAAACCAGAAAAACCTCCAGAGAGCTGCCATTCCTATCACCCCTATCCCTAATCAATACCAACAACAAAATCCATGCAAAACTTTTGACTACCAGCCTCCTCCCGCTAATGACTCTGATCGCTCTGCCTGACCAATCAGGCTTTATCCCGGGTCGTGCTACCTCACACATTTTACGCACCATCTTCTCTGTCCTTCACCAGATTAACCCCTCCCTGCTATCCGTAGCCGCTTTATTGGATGCCACTAAGGCCTTTGATACCCTGGAATGGCCATTCCTGTTTTTTATCTTCTCCCTCGCTTAGGTCTTAGTCCGGCCATTGTGCGCAAGATACAATTGTTATACACACTCCCGACCGTGCTCATCCGGGTAAATAGACAGGTTACTGATCCCATCATGATTTCGAGGGGCACAAGGCAAGGGTGCTCTCTGTCCCCATTGTCTTTGCCATAGCCATGGAGCCTCTGGTGGCCCGGCTGCAGCAACACCATACTCACCGTGGTATTGGCTTCTCGGCTTGTGCCCTCGATTCCTCAATGTATGCGGATGATGTCACGATCTACATCCTTGAGACTTGGGAGAATCTCGCACCCATGACCAGGGAGGTCATCCGGTTTGGTGGCATCTCTGGAATCCAGGTTAACTGGAGCAAATCCGTCCTCTTCCTACTCACATATGCGACTTCACCATTTACGCCCGACTAGACTTTTGTCTGGGCAACTGTCCCTATTTGATACTTGAGCATCTGGCTAAGTAGAAACATAGAGGAGCTATGGAAGTCCAATTTTGGAAGGGCAATTGACTGTCTCGAAGCCAGGATTAGCTTGTGGTAAAAACTCCCCCTATCGCTCGCTGGCCGCATCACCATAGCGAAAATGGTGGTGCTCCTAAAATTCCTGTATCTCTTTTTAAATATCCCTATCCCTCTCACTTTGCAATTTTTTTTAAGACTGCACTCTGACATCATCACATTGATCTGGCTCGGACATCAGCCCAGAATCGCATGCAACATTTTAACACATCCCCTAGTTCAGGGTGGTATGGGGCTCCCCATATCAAGGTAGAGAAGTGTGGCTCAATGGTTAGAGCGGCAGACCCTGATGCAGAAGTCTAGCCCGGGACCAGGGTTCAATTCCCCGCCTCGGCGGGTCTTGAGCTCAAAAATTCCACGGCCCTGATAATTCTCGCCTCGGTGCCTATTCCAATCATGGAGTCCCACTCTGCAACTCTGGGCAATAGCTTGCTTAATCTCCACAACGGCCCCCACAACGCTAAGGATGCCTGGCCTCCACCTTGGGGGTGCCCAGCAGTGGACACCTCACAGGGAAAGCCAGGATGGGTTCCACAGCGGTACAAGTGCCTTGAGACCCTTGCGGGTGAGTAGTGCGCTATACAAGCTTTACACCCTTTGCGCCCAATCCAGTTTCCTCTACTTTTGTATCCACCCCACGCTTTTTCAACCCCATGTGGCTGTTGAGGCAAATCTCACCTCACCTTGGCCACTGCAGACTGCACTCTTTCTGCCGCACAAAATCCCTAGCGGTGAGGTTGATACGGTTGAGTGTCTGCGCTGGGCCTGGGATTGACTGTGCAAATACACCAGCACCAGTGTCCTCTTTGCACCATCCATGCGGCTCACCAGTAATCCGTCCATTCCTCCGCTACACACTCATCTAACTCTCCATGGAAGCTGGAAATGAAACTCTATGCTATCACTCTGGCTACTTCTCCCATTAGCACGGAATGCGCTTGCACCGAAAAGAGAGTAGACTTGGAAAGTGACCTCTCTCCCGAGAGCTGGCACTACTGTTGCAGCCAATTAAGTGCCTTTTTCCTAACTACCGACTGCGCCTTATCCACTTTAAGTACCTGCACAGACTCTGCCGCACCCCTGCATCACTGCACAGGATGGGATTAAGGGACACCAGCAGATGCATGTGTTGTTCGGCCCCCTGCGCAGATTTTGCCCACCTGGTCTGGCTGTGCCCCGGAGTTTCCTCATTTCGGGCGGAAGTGTGCTCTGTCATTAGTGACATTACACTTGAGCGCATCGCTCCTGATCCACTCCTGTGCCTCCTGGGCTATGTTGGGCATATTTCAGATGCCAATTATAAATTGATTGTGATGCTTCTGGTGCTCACTGAGGTATGGGTGGCCATCCACTGGGGCCGTATGCCTGGCACCCCAAGCCAAATGTTAGTTGGATGATGCGGCCCGCTGTCAGACGATCCTTGACGAATTTGGGGACTTGATGCCCATGGCCAGTAGGTCTCCTGACATATGGGGCCCGCTCAAGTCTTACCTCCAATAGCCAACCACCTCTGACGATACTGTGACTGACCCCCTCCCTGCTGACACCTCACTCGCAGACAATCAATCCTTGGAAGTATCACACCTATCAGACCCGACTCCTCTAATTCCCCCTTCATAATGCTTACGCGATGGTATCGTTCAGTATGCAACGTGTCGTGTTCTCATCTAATCACCAATTGCTGTGTAATGTCGACCTTCTCTGTAAGTGCAGCTATATTTACGGCTACTGAAGTAGTACTTGCCTGTTTGGTGCCTTGTTGTTCCTGTCTGGGTTTTTTTCAATAAAGTTTTTGAAGAAAAAAAAATGTTGGCTGGAGAAACTTCGGATTCCCTTTCGAGCGTCCTGGCCCAGTTCACAACTCTGCTGTGGACCCTAGGGGGACATTACAATTCTGTGCTGGACCTCTCCATTGATAGGTCTAACCCCCCTCCCCATTTCCCCAGCAGGTGCGAAGATGGAATGCTACTGCACTTGAGTGAACCACTGGTCACTCCTGGATGCCTGGAGGAACCAATACCCGGTGATCAAGCTCTACTCCTTCCACTCCATCCCTCTCAGCATACGAGTGTGACTCGACTGATTGCACAGACACGCGACCAATCACAAACACAGCCGGCCCCACAGGAGTCATGGCTTTCTCACAGACAGAGATCTTACAGACCTTCCATGAATATTAGGCCAACGTATACAGTGCCCCAGGACAGGAAGGTCCGGCGCTCGCAAATAGGTTTCTGGCCCCTCTGCCCATACCCCAAATTACTCCATCTGACAGAACCCTCCTTGATGTGCAAATCACATCAACAGAAGTGAAAAAATGCGATTCAAGCCTTGGCACGAAACAAGGTCCTGTGTCAGGATGGCCTACCATAATAATATTAAAATACCTTATTCGCGCAGTTGGCACACAGGTTGGAAGCGATGTACAGAGCAGCGCTGAAGGATGGAGAACTCCCAGGTTCCCTGCGTGAATCTATATTAGTGTTGTTCCTGAAGCCAGACCGAGACCCTATACTATTGGCTTCCTACCACCCAGTCACACTGTTGTCGGTCAACTGCAAGATCCTCAGTAAGATCCTAGCGGATCGATACACCCAGGTTTTCCTAGCAGTGATACACCAAGACCAGTATGTGTTTGTGGCAGGCAGATATACCTCTCACAAAATCCATAGGCTGTTCCACCTCCATTATTGGGTTCTGCCCTGGAGTGGTTTGCCTCTTTTCTTGCTAAGAAAGAAGAAGGTCCCTCCAGACAGCCGCCTCTCCCTTTGTCTCCAGAGTCTATGCCACCAAGCAGGGGGTGCCGCAGGGCCCTACCCTCTTTTACCTGTATGTTCAACCACTGGTGACGGTGAGCAAGCCCCTCGCTACTTAGGTATTACACTCTATCATTCTCCCAACGATCTCTATGAGGGCAAACTCAGAAAGGTGTTGGAAGGTATACAAGCCCAAGTAGGCTTCTGGTGGACCCTATCTCTGGCCCCTCTTGGAAGAATAGCCATGGTGAAGATGGTCATACCTGTCTCCTTTACTACTATGCAAATTTGCTGGTTATCCCCCCAAGTTCCTTCTTTTGAGAATATGACTCCCTACTCAATTCCCTCATATGGGGCAGTCAACATCGAAGAGTCACCCTAACTAAGATGCAACTGCCAATAGACCAGGGAGGACTAGGGGCCTCATCCTTTGAAGCATACTTCCCAGCAGCACAGCTCTAATGGCTATTGCGCTGGACAGCTGGTCACCATTTGGGAGAGACTGGCTTGCCGATTGGACTCATGTGGATACCAGCGCTACATCACCTACTCCTGCCCTGCACACAACCAGTCTCGACGCATCCACTGCAGGTAGCAGTAGCAAGGTCCTGCATGCTATGGGTCAACCGCTTATCCAGCAAAACTCAGCTATACACACTCCTGCTGCCACTAGCTGGCCTACCCCCAGGGCAGCAGCCACTATATGGCCCAAACCATGCAAGTATAGACAGACATCTCACTTCTCGAGATGGAGTCCTCGTTCGGGATCGGTCAACTCCTCACGTTTAACCATATGGCGGAGGAAAGCAGACTCCCACATTGACAATTCCTCCTGCACAGACAAATTGTCTCAGACTATAAACAACTATGGAACCTATCCAAAGTAGTACCTGCAACACACCCGGTACTCCACACAATCTTAAACATGGGCCCAGGATGACACACCGCTTACCCAACTTAGACAAAAATTGGAGAAAGATTTTGAGCACCCACTACATGACAAGGAGTGGGAATTGCCTTAGAATACCCAAAGAAAGTATCCCGGAACCCGCGGTTTAAAGATATGCAACTCTACATGCTACATCATGCATACCTAACATCAGCATTACTCCAACGTTTCTACCTAGAGACGCAGTTCCTATGCGCATACTACCAGGCCCACAACGCAATGTCCCAAATTATGTTCTGCAACTGCCCCACCTTACAATCCTATTGGGATACAGTTCACAGTGTACTGGGAAATATTACGGTGCTCACAGACAGAACCACATGGAAAGCCAGCACGCTAGAAGTGTTCCAACACCAGAAACACAGTAAAGTCCAGACACGGTTTACATCGCTAGCCTTCCTGCTGGTGAAACAAGGAATCACAATGCACTGACGTGTGCCTGCATGGCCCCCACTTGCGGCCTGTCAGGAGTGGTCAGCAAATGGGGTACAGCGAAGAGGACTTATTTATTTTATTTTATTTATTTTATTTTTATTTTTTGCTATTTTTAAAGCGCGCAAATACCCATACAGGTGTCTCGGCGCTGGTGATCAGAAAACTCCTTACTCATTGAGGGTAGTTAGACAGAGGAGAAAAGCCATGTCTTAAGGCTCTTTCGGAATTTAATGAGGGTGGGGGCAGTTTTGATATGCAATGGGAGGGTGTTCCATAATTTAGCAGTGGCTGTAGTGAAGCACCTGTCTTAATAAGATTTGAGGAGGTACAAGGGGTGCACTGCCGACACATCTCAACAGAATGAGTCACACTTCTTCAGCCCTTCTGGCAAAAGAAGATGGAGGCCCAACCATCCACAACATAGCCAACTCCAATTGAGGCACCAGACACACATCAGAGGCCTCAAATAAGTACCCGACCCTGCGGATTCCTTCTGCCGCCGCACACACAGATATGCCCCTGTTAATCCCTAACAGAACAGATTCACCCCTCACCATGACAAGACACATACACCCTGCACTATAGTCAGACGTAATGCACGACATGCACGACAACCCCCACTGTCACCCCCAAACACTCTCACTTAGTTTGACCGCAAGTTCAAAAGCAATCAGCCATTCCCATTTTTCCACTTTCGGAAGCATCACAGGGAGATCCACTCCCCCAGAAGGAAAAAAAAGTTCAATTTTCACATGCCTAAGATCCCATCTCATCACCTACCTCTATTCTGGCTCACCTGTAACTTTCATTCATAATCCCTTAAAATGTGATCTAACCAAAAAGATGTATTTGCCAATGTGACAACGATGCAGAATAAACATGTAGAGTGGGCAAATGAGGGCATAAAATGTAAATAAAAAGCAACAAGATAATGTTTATGTGTTCAAATGTATGTGAAAAAGTGTGTACAAAATGAAAAACGATTGAAATATGCTAAAATTATGCAAAATGTAAAATGATATGTAAAAAAAGTTTCTAATTGTGTTAAAATAAAACTAATATTCATAAGAAAATATTTTACAGATATTTATAATAATGCACCAGCATTATACTATAACCCACATTGGGGAAACCTACATGTTGTAACTTGCCCTTTAAGTTTACAGTTCCTTTTAGAATGTCAACTGCATCAGCAGCAGAACGTGTAAACCGCAGAGAGTGTTGAAGTCAGTTGTGGTACCTGCTGTTGGTGTGGACTGTTCCGGTGGGTGTAAAACAAACGTCTTCTTATGACAGACTGCAGAAACCTTGTTTTATTACTGGTGACGATTACACCCACTGAAGAACTCAACATGCTTAAGAAGAATCACACATGAAAACTAGCAAGGGTTGTCTGCTGTTTATTTGTTTAATGAGTGCTATTTGGCAGTGGGTGCTCGATTTACTGGGCAGAATTGTGGCAAAGCTACGTTATTAGAAAATAAAGACTTGAAGGACTGTTTAAGTGATGACTACTGCAGCAGTTGAAAGCCCGAGTCTCGCAACGCCAAAAACTGATTTAGAGACGAGACTCGTCACTTGAAATAACCACGCGCTGTGCTGAACACACACAAGCGAACTTACCGCATTCGTGAAGACTCCAGCAGAGAGACGCGTGTGCCTGAGAACAAGAAGAGACCGATGTCATCGGAGTTCTTGTCCTGATGCACAGTGAGGTGGTGCGTGCACATTGACTGACGTGACTCGCACATGCAGAACCCAACGTCGGAGAAAAAAACACTAGAATGATGAGAGATTACGCGATGCGGGGTCAGCTGCTTCTTGTATAAGTCTGACTTGTCTGGCCTGTTAATCACCAGCCTACCTATTCCTATGTATACTGTTCAAGGGGAAGACTAAAATAAATTCGTGAAGCTCATCAACGGCACACTTCATGAAGAGAACTTCCTCATGTTAAGTTAATTATTTTTATTTATTGTGTTAATTTTCATTAGTTTCACTTTCTTCATTTAAATAATACGAGCAGCAGCAAGCACTCCTTGTATTTTGCATGAGTACTTTAAGGATGTAAAGCAGTTGTGGTGTTAATCAGCTGACAACTTCATATAATGAAATTTTGGGTTTTGTTAGTTTATTGTTTTGCCTTGTTATATTAGATTGTTGTGTTAAATTATTATTTTGATTTTTTTTTGTTAGTTTGTTAAGTTACTCTTTCTTGCAGCATTTCAACATCCAGTGGTAGGAGCCAACCTCCTCAGTTTTTATTTGAGCGAGGTTAGCCTGTTCTTCCTTGGATGAAATGGAAACCACTTTTTGATTCCTACCTCGTAGCCATCGGTGATGAAAAATTCTCTGCTACAAGGGAACAAGCAGTTCTTCTCCATAATCTTGGCCTTGAAGGCAGGAATATATATAATAGTTTGGATCCCATACCAAAAGGCAGAGGGGCTGAAGTACCTAATGATGCTTATGAAATGAGTGTACTACAATTTCAAAGGCATTTTGGACCATGATTGAATGTGGTCATGGAAAGGCACACATTTTTCATGCGTGTGCAAGCCCAAGGCGAGAGAGTTGGTAACTATGTTGCAGCTTTAAAATCATTGGCACAGACTTGTGAATTTGAACAGTTATCTGACTCCTCATCCTTGACTAACTGGTGCGTTGCACTAATGACCTAAGAATTAAAAAAAACTTGTAAAAAAATCAGAATCTCAAAGATGCCATAACTATTGTTGATAGTATTGAGCATACCTCCCATTGGGTTAAAGAAATACGCAGTAGCACCAATCCCAGTGACACCATTGCCAACATAACTGAAGATAATTTTGAAAATGTGTTACTTGACACTCAAGTTGCAACTGTAAGTAAGACAAATGTCAAGCAGGAGAAAGGTTTCTTTAAGTAAATTCAACTATAATTTGAACAAGGATAACAAGCCAAAATGTCCTCGGTGTGGAAGCCATAATCATGGACCAAATTCTCCCAATTGTTTTGCTAAAAGCTCAAATTGCAGGAATTGTGGAAAAAGAGGACATTATGCCAGGATGTGTAGAAAAACAAGTCACTTTTGTTGAGGATGATGAAGACTCTTCTCAGGAAGCGATTCATTGCATTGCTGAAAGCAATCCTGAGCCTGTGCATGACACAAAGCTTACTGATACTGAAATTGTGACCATGCCTAAATGTGATGTATACATTGGTGACAAGGGTGTTCTAGTGCTGGCTGATTCGGGTTCACCTTATACTCTGTTGAGCAACACATTTTGGTATGCCACATTCAAGTACAATAATATAAAATTATGCCACCGGACATTAATCCTGTAGGTTATGGGGGGCAAACAATTGATTTAATTTGGTATTCCATACAACACATAGTGTTCAAAGGAAGAGAAACAGTTGGAAAAATATATGTTGCCAATCGTGGAGATAATCTTTTGGTTTGGCGTTATCAAAAAGACCTTGGAATTATTTTGAACCCAAATAAGCCTGACCAGGTTATGTTAGTCACACAACAAGGTGACAATCAAGATATTGTTGGAAAATACCTTAAGGTTTTCAATGGAGGACTTGGTCTTCTTAATGAATTTAGTCGCAGAATAATTTGAAAAGACAAGGCGAAACCGGTGGTACACAGAGTAAGGAAAGTACCCAACCTCATGTTGAAACATCTTCACGAAGAAGTCAACAGACTGCTTGATTTGGGAGTTATAGAGGAAATTGAGTCATCGGAATAGTTGGCACCCATCGTTTTAGCCCCCAAACATAAAGGCAGTAAAATTAGGATTTGTATGGACTTGAGAAGTTTAAATAACTGTATCTGGGTTGACAGGCAGCCCTTACCAAATATTGATGAAGCTCTCACAAAGTTGGGTTGTGCTTGCATGTTTAGCATGATGGATTTACAATTTAAAGACAGTTTATTTTCTATTCCTACTCCAATCTAAGATACATTAGGGAAGGTGCTGTACATAAAGGTGTTATATTTACTATTACTACTCCAATCTAAATTACATTGGGAAATATGTTGTACTTTAAAAAGGGTAGATTTAAGGGAGAGAGTGGTAGCATGTGAATTCCATCAAGGCAGATACAACGTAGGTTTAAAAACATCTGAACAAATGACGATCAATTTCATGATATTCACAGCTTGGTAAAATCTGGTACAGGTAAAGAAAAGCAGATTGGATCTCTGTCTTCAGTCAACTCAAAAGCTAATGAATCACTATTATCAACAATAGATAGAATACTAGAAGAACTTCAAATTATTTGCAACATTTCTGAAATAATACACTGTTAATAGTTATATTTAAAGAGGTCTAGCTGGCTTTAATATGTAAGTATGAGATAATGACATTAGAATTTGAGATAAAAAGGCATCAATTGACCAATTTACTCCCCAGTGACTCAGAAACAGAAATCATCATTACAACTTTTATCTTTAATCTTTATCTTTTATCTTTAATCTTTTTATTTTTAATCTTCCATAGCATTTTGAACTTCAAACTAGTAGTTTCTTCAGGAGAGCTTGTTACCTTCACTACTAAAAATAAAATTCACAGAAATATTTGAACTTGACATGGCTCATCGTGTCCCTTCACAATGCAAACTTGACCAGTCAAAACATAGTCAAATAATTTTCAAAATATTACAACATCATCATCTACTACCTATTCATGATGCAGCCAGAGAGGTATCTGCTAAGATGACTTAAAGTCTTAAAGTCATAAGATATTTATTCATCAAGACTTTCCCGCAGAAATAATAAACATATGTAAATACTTCTCTGCCTGGCGTCCTAGACTCAGACAGGCGGGCTTTAAGTCTAACCTTTGTGATCCATCACTGAGGAAAATTTACCAAAATGACACCTCCATATCATTCACTTCACCTTCAAACTTAATTGCTTACTTGGACCATCACTATTCTGTTGCTATTGCATTTTAGGCCTCTACAAGTATTGGAAGGACTTTCTCTTTTGCTGCATAGGTGCTAACTTTTATTTTTTCCTGCATTTTGTCTTAACATACTATCTTATTGGTTGGATTGTGCCTCTGTTATCTCACTATTCTACTTAATGTACTTGTTTTAACAGTTTTTCTGATTTTGTCTGTGCTGTTTGCCTTGTTTTTATATGTTTATAGGCTGTTTGTTTGTTCAATGTTCACATATTCTTTGTTTTCACTAATCTTTCCTGTTTAAAAATTGCTTCCTTAAATGTTAAAGGTTTATGTCATAAGATTAAGATAATAAATGTGTAAATTATTTACTTAAATTATAAAGTGGATATATATTTAATCCAAGAAACACATATAGATGATACTATTTTTGCTCATATGACAAGATCTAGGATTGGCAAACTAGTTTCCTCTCCAGCAAAAGGAAGAAAAAATGGCTTTGCTATATTTATCTTCCATAAATTACAGTTAAATATTTTGTACAGATTTAATGAATCATAAGGTCATTTCCTACATTCTCACCTCAAATAGATAAATGAATACTCCATTTAATCATTATTTGTGCTCCTGTTCAGGATGACCCCATCTTTTGGCATACAATATCATTATATGTCCTCATTATTTGTAATGTCTCTTTGAACATTGATAGAGATTTTAATATGATCTCTGACCCTTTAATAGATAGAGTTTCTAAAGTCAGATTTCATCAGTCGAAATCATATTTTTTCTCTTGTACCAAGATGATTGATCACTGGAGACTCACAAACCCCACTAGTAGAGACTTTACATTCTTCTCAAATGGTCATTCCACATACCTCTGAATTGATAGTTTACTATCATCTAGAAATTTGTGTCATTTAATCTCTCAACCCACTAACCCATTCCTACATCAGACAATGCCTTCATTTTATTTTATCTTATGCTAAATGATATTCCAAAATTCACCAAAAGATGGAGAATGAATATTGGGACTGAATTATTGCTTGAAAATCGAATTAAATACAAGCTTCCATGACAAATTATTTTATTAACAATTAGCCAGAGGAGAATTCCAAGACTAATTATTAGGATGATTTCAAAGCATTTATTAGATGTGTCACAATCTCCAGCACGGCACATGAAAATAAACAATGTCATACTAAACTGAGTTCTTTAGAGATGCAGTGGTGAGGGTTTTTAGGTGAAACTCAGTAAAGGTCAGGCGCTCTGCCTAGTGTGTACGTATAGGTGGCTAAGTAGTGGTATGGTGCGTAAAGAGCGAGCGGAAAAGCCCTAAACCACTCAGTTATGAAAACTCAAAGGAATTTCACAAGACTTAATTACAGCATTGCTCTCGCACACAAAAAAAATAGAGTTTGCCAACAGTAAGCAGTAAAATACAAAGCTCAACAAAAGTATAATAGACGGACAGATGCAGGATCTTGAGTGTGTGTTTCAAGATAGCTTGTTTTTAATCGGTCAACAATCAGCCACAATCAGCCGACACGTGTTTCGTCGTGTGTTTGTAGTTCACAACGACTCTTCAGGGCTTGTGACAGGCCTGCTTGTAAACAGGTCTAGAAGCGTAAATGCGCAATGTGGACATCAATCAGAAAATGTTGGGAGTTGGTAAATCATACGGAGGGTATGTTGATTAGAAAATACAGAAGGCAAGTGGGTATGCCTCTGTTCCAAGCGTACTCGTCGAGTTGTTGGTTTCGTAAATAATGCTTAATACGTGTATGTATTAAGCTGAAACCGGGAGGGGATCCATAAGAGTAAGTTCAGGTTTGTATATAGTATTTGATGCTCAATCTCGGCGTGTCAATTCCCATCTGCTGTATCCCTCCTCTGTAGTTTCCCGGTCGCCGTTTGCCACCGGGAAAATCTCGGCGTGTCGATTCCCATCTGCGGTATCCCTCCTCTGTAGTTTCCCGGTCGCCGTTTGCCTTTGGCAAACGGCGACCGGGAAACTACAGACGAAGGATACTGCAGATGGCAATCAACACGCCGAGATTGAGCGTCAAATACTATATACAAACCTGAACTTACTCTTATGGATCACTCTTATGGATCCCCTCTTATGGATCCTCCTCTTATGGATCCTCCTCTGTAGTTTCCCGGTCGCCGTTTGCCTTCGGCAAACGGCGACCGGGAAACTACAGAGGAGGGATACCGCAGATGGGAATCGACACGCCGAGATTGAGCGTCAAATACTATATACAAACCTGAACTTACTCTTATGGATCCCCTCCCGGTTTCAGCTTAATACATACACGTATTAAGCATTATTTCCGAAACCAACAACTCGACGAGTACGCTTGGAACAGAGGCATACACACTTGCCTTCTGTATTTTCTAATCAACATACCCTCCGTATGATTTACCAACTCCCAACATTTTCTGATTGATGTCCACATTGCGCATTTACGCTTCTAGACCTGTTTACAAGCAGGCCTGTCACAAGCCCTGAAGAGTCGTTGTGAACTACAAACACACGACGAAACACGTGTCGGCTGATTGTGGATGATTGTGGACCGATTAAAAACAAGCTATCTTGAAACACACACTCAAGATCCTGCATCTGTCCGTCTATTATACTTTTGTTGAGCTTTGTATTTTACTGCTTACTGTTGGCAAACTCTATGTTTTTTGTGTGCGAGAGCAATGCTGTAATTGAGTTCTTTAGAGGAACAAATTGTTAAAATTGAGGAATTGTGTATCTCTTCTTCTGATATTAATTTCAAAGCACAAGTTCCAAACCTCCGTTATGAATATAACACATTTCTCAGTGAAAAAGCTAGTCTCTTTAGCAGCAAACAAAAAATACACTTTCAATTCAGTACAAATGAATATGGTTGTATCTGTGCAAATTGAAAAAAGACAGAAAAAGAAGGGACTTGCCTTAAGATATTCAAATGAGCAGTTGATTCTTTATAGTACTGAAATAGATGAAGAATTCAGGAATTTTGACTAAAATCTCGATAATAAACCTTAACATTTTCAAGATGTTATCATTGATAATTTTCTAACTAATTGCAGATCACAATCTCTGTCTCATGCTAATAGAGATAATTTAGAAGCCCCTATTACATTAGAGGAAATAAATTCAGCAATTCAATCATTTAACAGTAAGAAATCTCTGTGACCAGATGGTATCACTACAGAACTTTACAAATGTTTGAATATAAAGTCATCTCCGGTCTTTATCTCTCTGTTTCAAGAATTCACCCATACTGCTTCATTTAAAGGCTCATTTAAAGAGGCTACCATAATTGTTCTTCCCTGATAAAAACTACAGTGTAATAGGTCATTATCACCCAATTTTGCTAATTAACCAGGATTGTAAAATCTATGCCACAATTTTGGTAACGAAACTGACTCCTCTTCTAAAATCATTTATTTAGATCATGGGTCCCCCCAAACATTCTCTCAGGGGCCAAATTCACAATGTGGTTTGTGCGCCAGGGCCGCACCAGTGGTAGCGGGGTCAAATGGGGGGGGTAGAGCAAAAACAAACTGTGACCAAGAGGTTGAACACAGGCCGATGATGCATTAGTCCACTGAGATGCCAGACCCACATCTGTCTCTCTGTTTATCTGTGTCTTTCTGTGGGTCTCTGTCTGTGTGTCTCTCTTTGCATGTCTCTGGGTCTCTGTCTGTGTGTCTCTGTCTTTGTGTCTCTCTCCGTGTGTCTCTGTCTGTGTGTCTCTGTGTCTCTGTCTGTCTCTGTCTGTCTTTGTCTGTGTGTCTCTGTTTGTGTGTCTCTGGCTGTCTGTCTCTGTCTATCTCTGTCTGACTGTGTGGCTCTGCCTGTGTGTCTCTCTCTGTGTTTCTGTGTGTCCCTATCTGTGTGGCTGTGTATGTCTCTGTGTCTCTGTGTCTCAGACTGTCTCTGTGTGTGTGTCTGTCTGTCTGTGTGTCTCTGTCTGGGTGTTTCTGTCTAGTTGTTTCTGTCTGTGTGTCTGTCTGGGTGTCTCTGTCTGCGTGCCTTTGTGTCTCCGCCTGTGTGTCTCTAGACCTCTGGGTCTCTGTCTGTGTGCCTCTGTGTCTCTGTCTGTGTTTCTCTATGTCAATGTGTGTCTCTGTCTGTGTGTCTCTGGAAGTCTCTGTTTGTGTGTCTCTGGACGTCTGTGTGTCTCTGTCTGTGTGTCTGTGTGTCTCAGCCTGTGTGTCTCTGTCTTTGTGTCTCTGTCTGTGTGTCTCTGTCTGTGTGCCTCTGTCTGTGTATCTGTGTCTTTCTCTGTCTATGTGTCTTCGTTGTCTCTGTCTTTCTGTCTGTGTGTCTCTGTCTCTGTATGTGTGTATTTGTCTGTGTGTTTGTGTGTCTCTGTGTGTCTGTGTGTCTATGTCTGTGTGTCTCTGTGTGTCTGCGTGTCTCTGTCTGTGTGTCTCTAGGTCTCTGGGTCTCTGTCTGGGTATGTCTGTGTCTCTGTCTATATGCCTCTGTGCCTCCATCTGTCTCTATCTATGTGTTTATGTGTCTGTGTCTGTGTCTGTCTGTGTGTCTCTGTGTCTCTCTGTCTCTGTTTGTGTGTCTCTGTCTGTCTGTGTGTCTCTGCCTGTGTGCCTCTCTCTGTGTGTCTCTGTCTGTCTGTGTGCCTCTGTCTGTGTGTATCTGTGTCCAAACAGGAGGCTTCCAAAAGGCCCTTTAATAGTCAGCTGTGAAAACGCTTACAGCTGACTTTTAAAGGGCCATTTGGGAAGCTTTCCAACAGTGCCATTACCTCACAGAGGCTGGCAGTAAACACAGAAGATGGCATCAGGAGCATACATAGGGAATATCAATTTAATACGTACTATGAGTACCACTGATCTAGATCATATGTAAATTATGAAGTTTAGGTTATCATCTTGCAATACTAGACTACTTTCTCACACATTGACTTTTCTTAATCCAATTAACCATCCGAGAGGTCTGTCAGATTTAGATGCTGAAAAGTTTGTTTTTATAAATTGTTTTGGAATGTTTAATTTAAATTATCGAATTATTTAATTTTGTTTCTAACTTTATTTTGATGGTTGAATCATTATATTCTCCCACATTCTGCATCAAAATATGTTAATTGTGTTACCTCATCTGCTTTTTCCTTATATAGAGTTACAAGACAGGGTTGTCTCCTAACTCTTCTAAAGTTTTATTAGCAATTGAGCCACTGTTATGTCTTATCCATAATGCAACAAAGATGTCAATATTCTGAATATGGGACCTACATTTTCAGCTTGTTCATATATTTTCGTACATATTTATGACCCTATGTACACCATTATATTACACATGTTTAAAAAATTATCATTAGTATGGGTGCAAACATTAAATGTTAACAAAACTGAATGTTTCCTCAATGTTTATTGTATAAACTGATATGCTACATAATAGTGAAATATAATGGTGTCCATCAGGTATTAAATACTTAGGTATTTATATTTCAAATACAATTAGAGATAACATTAATTTGAACTGTAAAAAGTAATCTAAACAACGAATTAGAAATGTGATAACTGGTCTTTATTGAATTTCTCATGGTAGGGGATATTGGAGGTGGTTAAAATGGTTACTTCTCCCCATGTATTATATTTCCTATCAATGTTATTGGTTTATTTACCAAGTTCCTTTTATTCTAATCTGAACAACACAATTACCAAATTTATTTGAAATATTCAAGTTCCTCAGATCACCTATACAATGGTACAAGTTTCCCAAAAAGAAGGTGAATTTCATATTCTTAACTTTAAGAAATACCACTCTTCCTTTTTGGTTGCATTAAGTGTGTTTTGGTCAGTGGTGGGTGGAATTCATAGAATTTGAAAAGTTCTGTGAAATTGCACACAGTACCCCAAATAGGCAGAAATAGGCATGTTGCACTATGCACGCTGTGATTTAGCTCTGGGGTGCTTTGGACTCTGACTCAGCTTCCTGATCTCGAAAGATCGCAACTGCCTACGTTAGAATAATCTTATTGGATGTACTACTAGTGCCTGGAAAACTTAGCAGGGGTGCCAAATCTGACTACCACTCATCAACTTACCATGATGAAGCCGTGCACGAGAGAAAAGTGCACCATGCAGTGATTGGTGGAATTAGGCGACAACTCCATATTATAAGAGTAATGCGGAGTCACCAAAATGCCACTAGTTCCTCTGGCAGAACGGAATGTTTCTCCACCCTTAGTTTTGTTTCTGTACTTCAGAATATAATATATTATCAAAATGAGTTTCAATTTGGAAAAATATAGTTTATCTCTTTCCTTTATCAGCAATATTAAATATAAACACTGAAAACAAAATCAGACCGAGGACCAGATGTACAAAATACTAAGTTTGCGAATTTCCTAATTACTAAGTTTTGCGATTCACAATTAGGAAATTGCAAACAGCTATCTACAACATTTTCTCAGACACTGTTCACGATTCCTAATGGGTTGCAAACAGGCCAGGCTCATCAATATTCATTAGGCAGGTCACAATTAGCGACCAATTGGGAATGGCTACAATCACAGGGATGGTGGCCTACAGGGGTCAGCAGTATCTGACTTTTAATGAGGGTGACACGGTCCCTATTGACACTTGTGCACTTCGGCTGAAATGCGATTTTCCTCCGTGGTAAAAGTTTTTAGTGCAGTGCAGATGGCGATTCTGAAGGAGTGAGCACTGTCGCAGGGGAAATGCATGTTGATTGTTACATCATATCCTGCCTTAGAGGCGGTGACTAAAGCCAGTATAACAAATTCAAAAGCTTTGCATTCTCGTTGGATACAATGGGCCACATCCTTGACATATCCGGAGGTCACTTTCATTTGCAAAATAAATTGGTTCATTCAGCTCCTCTGACCATGCGCCCGCTGGAGGATTTCCATTGTATCATTTACACTGTTGGTTCGCGCAACCGGCGACAGAATCAACACATGCTTATTCTGCGGACTGCGCAATAGTGGTTGGTACAATGGTGAATGGTGAATTCAAGTCCGATGTCATGCATACACAGACTTTAGGGGACTGTACCGCCCAATTGGCAGAGCTACGTGCTCTGGTGCTTGCACTGCAGTATACTGACCCTTGTGTGACTACTCTCATTGTGAGTGACTCTTACACTGTGTTCAGTCTTACAATGACAATTTATTCTTTTGGACTCAAAATGAATATCGTGATTCCAAAGGTAGCACAATCGAACACAAAATGCTATGGGTTCGGGTGGCAGAACTTAAAGAACGGCTGCAGCTCGGGTTTGTAATTCATACTCTTGGTCATCAGCACATAGGGGTACACGCTGTTGGTAACAGTCTTGCTGACAAAGCAGCAAAGACAGCAGTAGTAACATCTATACTAGTAGCAGCAGTTACACATTCCAAAAGTAAGATTGATGATGACATCTTGGCAGCCATTGCTGCAACAGAGAAGAGAGGTAATTACCCTTGAGGTTTCCCTTCCAGATACTCTTATCATTTAAGTCCTGATAAAGTTCCTTATGTGAGAAATAACAATGTTGGTGACAGATTGAATCCCAACTCAGACCCCAGGTCATCCTTGATAACTGCTGCTCACGAGGGTATGGCCTCGGCGCATGCCGGCGTTTCTGTAACTGTATCTCTTCTACAACAGCATTACTGGTGGTGCGGATTGTACAAATAAACGCATGATTATGTCTAGGCTGCCCTGTTTTCAGTTTCTATTTTTGGTAAATTCTGGTGGGGTTTTTTCAGTGTTTTCAATATCTTAAAAAACAGTTGTTATCAGTCGTTACACATTTTCACGCCACTAAAAACAGCAGAAAAAGTGTTTTTCCGGTGTTTATGGAACGTTTTGCTTTTTTCATTGCCTGCTTTCTGCACTGAAAGAACATGGTATATGGACAGTGTACGTATAGTGTATATGAGATCCAAAGAGATTTTTGCAAATTAATCTTATTGTAGTACACCATACAATACTTCTTCAGTGAGTCTTTGGTCATGTGCGCTCGCGCTTTCCTTCCCATGTAAACTTCTGTGAAAAGGCCCTGTCAGCATTCATAGCCCCTTGGGCTGAGAACCATCAGCTAAGGGACACAGTTGGGAAGACTCTTTCTTTGATGCCACATAAAGCAAGAAAACAGTGCACCAGAATGGACTAAAAAGTCAATAGCATCCCTCATTAACTTTGAAGACTGTAAAGATGCTTTCAGCATACCATCTAACAAGTGGCAAGGATCTCCTACAGGGAATCACTTCAGCTCGGGTATCAATTTTGACAGGTCATCACACGCATTTTTTATATACGTAGCTGAAGCACTACAAATACAAACAATATCACTCCGATCTTTGTTGAACTTGGAAAGAACCTTTTTTGCAGAGCATAACAAGTGACACTGCGTTCCATGTTTTCCAAAAGTCTGGTGTCACGTTTTCACTACTATCCCAGATGCTTGGTGATATATATACTTGTCACTATACCTTGCATTTAATGTTTAAAGCCTGAGGTGTTGGCAATTCACCTACTATCAATACTGACCCACTAGAAACTATGGTCTGATGTATTAAGGGTTTTTACCCATTCTCTGTGGGTAAATGTGATGACACATATTAGGAAAGATGGTTATGAAACTAGCCATTTTACCTATCAGTGAAAGAATCAAATGCAGCCAAAATATCAAATGTGAGTTTGATATGTCCTGATTCTCTACAGTTTATAAAATAATTAAACTAAACCTAAAACGTGAAACTAAACCCTGCATCTTTAGACCAAAGGCCATAAAACTGAAAAAAGTGAAAGGAAGAAGAAACAATATTTTAGTGGCATCCCTAAAGAACAAAACTCAAGCTGAATAATGTTAGCCAGTCTTTCTTACTGCTAGCTTGTATAACAAAGTTACATTTTATTGACCCCTTCAGTAAGAACAAAATGACTCTTTCACTTTCTTTTTCCTTTCTTTGAATGGCATTTAGTTTGTGGTTGTACATGTGTTTTTTCAGTGTTTATATGTTTTCACAGGTGAGGGCTATTTTTCTTTCAGTGGGGTTTTATCAGTTATTATAGGTTTAAACCTAAAACCCCACAGCCTAATTATGTCCTTCATTGTGACATTTGCCAGCAGATAAAACCTTCAACTGCTGCGCGCCCGCCCCAGACACAGTTGTTCATATCTAATAAACCACTTGGGTGTGTTTATTTAGTTCACTATGGTCCTTTCTCCTCAGATACTGCGTATAAGTACATCCTAGTTGCAGTGGATTTGTGCACACGTTTTGTTTGGCTCTGGCCGCGATGCAGCGCTGATGCCCAAACTGTCATCAGGGGAATTTTTGCATATGGCACCCTTCATTCGGACCAGGGTCCAGCGTTCGCCTCTAAGGCGTACAAGGATGCCATGCCTTCATTGGGGGTCCAAGTCAAATTTTCATCCCCATACAGGCCTGAGGACAATAGTGTTGTGAAGCAAATGAACCATGACTTAAAGCAATCCTTGACAGCTAAGGTTTTAGGTATGGGCAGGAACTGGCTGGCCTATCTCAATATCATTCAACATGCACTTAATAATCTCCCTAGAAGGTCTCTGGGTGGGGGGATGCCATACAAAATGCTCTTTGGTATCAAAATGTTCTAGCTGGGCTGTTCTTTAGCCCTGCTACCCCTGTCCTGGTCTGCGGGCATCTCCGTCTTCCTAGCTCCCTCTCTACTTCTGCCGTGCGATCTGCTAGCGCTGGGACGCCCCGGTTCTGGGATAGCCATGCGCTTTATAAATTTTGCTAACTTAAAATAACATGTTTGTTCCGGACCTTGAGGGTCTCTGACATGGCGGCATCAGCCGCACCCTTTGAGGTAGATGAACATTGCGCTGTGTTACAGAACCTACAAAAGACCTGTGACAGTCGTGCAAAGGAACAGATTCAAGCTGGCTACCCCGAGTCTGTGACCTGGTCCGTGAGAAGGTGGAGAACAAGAAGGAGTTTGGCCCCTCATATCGTGCACCAGTACCTGTGTTTAAAGTGCAGGGCAGAAGAACAGTCATTTTACCTCTGCTTCCTGGTCGCAAGGAAAGCAGGTGCATTTCTATTGACAATGTCAAATTACAGCGAGTGGCCGATTCTTCTTAGTAGGACTCCTGCGGTCTCCTGTCCAGCAATGCTGAGAAATTCTGTTTTGGGTCCGGCAACTACCAACAGGCCTGACGTTGCCATCGAGATGAATACAGTTACAAATCCTTTGGTGAAGCCACCGGCTCGTGATCCCCTTGATGATACTGAGTATACTTACCCCACAGATTTATCGATGCCTAATTTGCAAACAAGTGCAGTTATCCAGTCATGCTTTTCATTTGACACTGACTCTAACACGTCGAAGCCCCCATTAAAAGTTTCTATTTTCGCTGTTTGGTTTAAAAGACATTTTTTGATTCCACCTTGGACTTACATTTGGCTGCTGCTTTTTTCCATTTTTTTGTTCTTGGCAATTGGATTTGTAGTTATGTTTATTTGTCTAGTAAATGGACATTATGTCAAAGAAAGAACTTCTATTAGGTTAATTGATGGTACTTTGGCTTCCCACTCATCGTCTCACAGAATGAAGAGGGGCCAGACTTTTGTGAACATCACAGCTTGGCTTGTATTAGATGGGATTGTGTGGGATGCTGTTAAATTTCAAATCCATGGCCCCACTGAGGTTATAAATGTCCTGAATGTATTTTGTGTTTCAATGGGGGATGTAGTGAAACAAAACATACGCTCTGGTGATTGGGATGTCCAAGCCATAGAGGCTCTATTTTCTGATTTGAAATATTATGCTGTTTTTGATGCTGAAGATTTGTCATTTGACTCAGTCAATTATGCAGACCGATTTTGCTACCAACATTATGGCAATCATTTTCTGCATAAAGCAAACACACTCTTTCGTTTGTTATTCTCATATCAGTCCATAACGTGAGTAAATAGAGACACGGAAAAGTGTAAAATGTTTATTTTAACGACGTTTTCTAAAATGCAGTATTTTTGCGCACATAATCAGGCATTTGATTAAAAATAATACGATCAGCATTGTTACAATTCCATAAAACACAAAATGAGTAATCATATTATAATGGTTTCTCCTTTTGTTTTTTCTGCAGACAGTGTTATGAAGCTATCCACAGAATGTAAAGAGCAGACACTCAGGTGACACTTCAGGAGATCATTTTGGGGCCTTTAAATCTCATTCTGGACTTTCAGGAGATCATTGTCAACCCTTAGCAGTTTATTAATCTGGCCACGGCAATTCTTCTGCCACACAGCGGCACCCATCAGGTCTCTACTTATAGTTTTGACATTGGTAGCTGCTCCCAGAACCTTCCTCCCCACAGCAGGTCCTGCCCAGCACTTTTGAAGCGGCCCTATGACCTTGGGTGGGTGGCCACAGTTGTAATGTGTCCTGGATGCACAGGAGATTTTATGGCAATTGTTGTCACAGGAGCTAGGACAGAGGTGGCCATAGTTGTTGCAGGTGTGGAGGTGACAGGGGGCATGTGGGACACGGATATCCCAAATAAGGGCAGATCCTGTGTACTCAGGAAGAGGGAGAGGCATAAGGCATGGGCCACACAAACATGATGGGCTAGACTGGTCTTGAAGCTCAACCTCACCAGTGGGACAGCTGCTCCCATTGATGGCTTGTGATCTTCTCTCCTCAGACAGCTTGGCCAATTCACTTGAGGCTGATAATTCAGATCTTGCGACTTCATCTTGAAAACAAATTACGTTTTATGACAAAATTATTTACTATAGTAAATTTGCCATTTGCCCTTTATTCATGTTAATAAGGTCAAACTGGCCATCAATGTTTTCGTTACCACCAATGATCAAATTGTGAGTCCAGAAAAAAGTGTTTATTTCAGACTAAAAAAAATATTTTGAGAAAGATTGATACTGAGAGAAGTAAACATATGTGAGGTTTCACCGGTCAGGGCTGGAGTAGTATGCCTGAGTTGTGAAGAGACAGCACACAATTTTGTGGCTCTCCTATCTCCGATTCCATTGTATGCCTTAGCACTACTGTGTGAAGTAGAGCCCATAAAATGCTCGAATTTCAGTATTTGTAATAATAAACAATCCAAACTTCTATATGGAGATTAGTGAGGATATACATCACATTATGACTGCAGCATAAAAGGTATAGTCCACATATTTGATTTTCATGACACATAACCGTGGTATATTATAAAAATGTAATAATTGAAAAACCTTCTATGCATGTTTGATGTATGAGTGATCCAAAGACATCCACATTAGCTAATTCCCTGTGCAGTAGTATGTTTCTGAGTGTATATTTTTGTGGAAAAATAATATTGGTGACTAATGCTTTTTATGTGAGATTTAATGCACTGTGCTGAATTATTATGATTGTAGTTGAAACAAGTTTTACCCCTTGCATGCTCATGACGGCCCAGGGCCATCGTGCATCATGGTGGGCGTGTGCTGACGACGGCTGGGGTCCATCCGCATCCCGCCCACTTTTAAAATTGCCCGCACAGCATGAACATTCACAGTGCATGCAATGGGTTAATATGGCATCTAGAGTGTGTTTATTCATTTAATGATTTAGTTATGTTATATTTTTACATTAGATTCCATCTTGGATGAAATGGATGCTGTTCTAATGTTGTTTTCACTCTTATATTCCCCTTCTCCCATATGGTCCTCCTATGCATCTTCTCTCCCCACAGCTCAACAGAACGAAGACAAGTTGAAGTAATTTTCCTGTTGTGCTCTGAATTAACTCTCAAGTGTTCCTAGTTGTAACAATTTCCAAGGCCCTTTCACTGTAATTCCATTGCTGAGCCAAGTCTTATTCATTTGTGTAAAGATTCATTGTCTAAATGTTTCATATTAGTTTGAACATCTCGAGATAGCAATAAGATAAAAGGTGCTGGATACTTCCTTAAAAGTGGGATAGTTCTTATGAATTTAGGTAGTGATGTAGACTATTTTGATTTGCCGAAAGAGTTGTTACTTTCAATCATGCCACAATGAGTTTACTGTTTTAATTATTTAATATGCAAGAATTGTATATAAAAAAACCTTGATTTTGAAAACTAGCCAAATTATTTTGGACCATCCTTTACTGCTAAAGATGGTCTCAGATTTCCTTGTCATTCTGACAAAGGGATTTGAGAATAATGTATTTTTCTAATAGGGATGATACCCCTCTTTTCTCTCATTTTAAAATCTCACTTGGTGCTTAGAATTATTTGTTCTACTCTGTATAACTCTGCATTTGATCCTTCATGACATTTATTCTGCACTGCTTGGTTTGGGCAATTTTGTAATAAATCCATTGATTTTTCCTCTGATTAAAAACTCTGGGGCTGATTACGATGGCGGTGAACTGCCACCAGCATGATGTCGGTGGCAGGTTCACTGCCATCGTGAGGCCATTCTCCGCCCACCAAATCACAATAGCAGACGGTTCCATGGCAGTCGGAAAGTCCGACCGCCATGCATCCGATGGACTCCTTGAGTCTGCTGCTGCTGCGAAGGCCCTCGTATTCCCTTAAATGGGGGCAGTGTCTATCAGGCACCCCCATTGGGATTACAATGGTCCATCCCCACCAGCCTTTCCATGGCGATTCACCTGCCATACAAAGGCTGACGGGATAGACATTGCCCCCCTTATTCTACTGCACTTTCTTTTGGGGTTTTAGGGGCAAATATGGTGCCCCCCTACATATCCCTGCACCATGTGTCAGGCACTTCATGGTTCCTATTAATAAAATCCTTTGGTCTAGGGGTAACTCAATGAGCATGTAAAGTGACGCGCAAAATCACACAGGGGAGCCTCCGGAATGATCCCTTTCAGGACAAAAATCCCTGACCCACCATAGGTGGCATGCTTCATCATTTCGGTTTCTCCTCTCAGTGAGAATTCCTAGTCCCACCGAGGACTACAACTCCCTCTTTGAGAGGGAGGAGCTCAGAGATGTTTTTCTATTCCTACAGTAGCGAAGATATACTAAATCCAATAGATGAAAGAAAAATGTAAGTCGCGTGAGGGTGCAGCGCAACTTAGAATAAATTGTGAAGGAAGTGATCTTAAAACTAACTAGCGGGAACACACGAGCACATTTTAATAACTTGTTCACTTTGTCAGGATTAAAAACTGTGCAACTGCAGTATGGATTTAAAACTGCATTTGTAAGAAGAAGGGGTCTACATGTTTCAGTCAGGGTGACCCATCTCGTGTAAAGCCTTTCGTCAGGACCTACAAGGGGTGGTGCTGTCAGAAACAAAGTGCAATTGTGTAAAATAATACAGATAACACTATTCAAATGTCAAACCAGTAATCCTGCCAATCTCGGGGCCAGAATATTACTGGTCGTGCCTAGTGAAAGGGAAACAAAAGACATAATGGAAAACAATAAACACAGTCACTTTAAACATGCTGAACAAGTGCGTTAATATATACAGTGAGGGATATACTTTTCACCACATCTATTGAGTGCAGATTGCATCACAGGGAGAGTTGAAAAATTTCATTACCTGTAGTGCACAGATAAGTAGCCTCACCTCTACCTGGCGACAGCTCAGGGAAGGGGGCACCACTCTGTAAAGATGATTTTATTTTAAAAATTGTCAAACATAAGCAACATTATGTTGACAACAATCCTTCCGTAAGTTTTTTATGAGGATCAACCAGATCACCTAGAAATCAAGCTGAAGTACAGAAGCTAACCCATGCATTCTCAATGAAAACATGCCTAAAGCAGTGTTCAGAATAATGACCTTTAGCATGCTCAGTAGTCATTGACGTGTCTCGATCAGTATATGTCTAAGACCTCATTTATAAACTACCCTGTTAAGTTCCACGCACTTCTATGGAAACCATTAGTAAGTTTAGCGATATTCTCAAAGAGTATGTTGACTACAAATTCCATTTTGTCACCTGTGGTATTTCGGACCCGGAGCGTGAGAGTGAGTTGAGTGCTCTGGTGCATACTTATTATGTTCATAGGTTTTGGCACTACTGACTATAGTTGTCATAAGCAATGAGACCAGCAGTAGTTGCTCTAAACCTAATGTATTTGCCCACGGGTCCCGTTATCATTATATTGATAGTGAATCCCGCTATGGTCACTAAGGCGAGCGTTAGACACAAGTTTTCTATGCCCATTTTCTAACCCGCTAACAAAGTTGTGCAAGCTACGGTGACTGCTAGAGAACTCAGTACCGGTAACTTCTAGGACTGGGTAGTCAAGATGAGCGTTTGGACTATGGCCCCCAAAATCAGTTAGCTAGTTATGAAGTAGCCTCCATGAGGTACATGACTTCTAGGGTCAATATCATAACCCAAGTGTACGCCTTATTGGTAAATTTCAAGCCAGGTTCAAATAGCCAGACTGTACACCCTTACCTCTTCGTCGGTAAGTGAGCTGCAACCGGAGGTGGGTGCCTATGCTTACTGGCTTAATTTGAAAAAACAGCATGAAGCGCATAATGCAAAATTACGTTACTACGCTGTCCACATGGCTGTCAGAGATTGTCTATTAAAAAAGGCATGCAGGGACATGTAGTTTATAGAGGGCGACCTCTTAGATTGTTCAGAATGGTGCAATGGACTTAATTAAGTCAGTCCGTAGGATTCAATAAAAACGGCATGTATTACCCAAAATCTAGGCGGGTCTACGTTGGTACATTATAGCTGTCCTCTATATACATCGTTGATATGTAATGATTCAAGAGATGGGCAGTCTGCAAACTGGTGATACACATCAGATCTAACAGCTTGTGTACCATGGGGGGCATATGGACGCAAGCTCTCGGTGTCAGGGGGCAGAGCTGCAGAGACTCCACATCGCTCTGATTGATAGCCAAGAGTCTTGTTTATTGCTCATGGTGAGGAAACATCTATACTGCATTCCCAAGACTGTCAAGAAACAGCGTACATATATTTTTTCTGTGGGTAAGAATAATAGTCTGTACGATCCAGTGTTATTGAAAAAAGTGGTGCTCCAAGACTCTGCATCGTATGCCAAATCTGAGCCACTAAAAGCTATGTTGACCAACCCCTTGTTAATCTAGTTGATGCCATTACAATGTGTATCAGTAGACCTGAGGACAGTTCGCATCACAGTGCTGTCCATGGAATATCATCATTCAAGCCTGTAATATCACTCTTTAGTCTGTGTACGAATCTCTTTTGGCATCTAAACAAAAATTTAGAAATATCAGTAACATGCGGAGGAATCCAAGGTTGTTCAAGGACCGTCCAGCTCAAGTCATCTGGTTGGTGATTCTTCTACAAATAATGGTTAGTCAATTTAGTTGACTGTTTCCTGCAACAAATGGTGCTTTTGTACTCCATAATTCGAGTTTTAATATTGTGTGTCGTCATGTCTACATAACGTAGGCCGCACAGGCAGTTAATCAAATAAATGAGTCTATTACTATTGCAATTCGTGTGTCTGCAAAGTATCCAGGGTTTCTCAGTTCCTTTATAGAGACAATGTGTTTTGTTTGGGGGCTACAGCACACCCACCACAGGGGTAATGCTCCTTAACAGGGGGTAAGCCCAATAAGGTCTCCTGATCCGGAGATTTATTGAGCCAGGGGCGAGTATGTACCAACTGATCCTTAATCTTTGTACTTCTTTTGAAAGCGAACAGTGGTTTAGGAATTTGAGTGTTACCAGTGTTTAGAATTTCCCAATGTCTCAGAATGATCTTCTTTATATGGTCAGAGTAGCGGCAGAATGTGTTCACACATGTGATTCTAAGTGAGTCCTCTTTGGGTGTTGAGATTTCAATTAAGGCCTCCCTGTTATTATTGGCTGATCTTTTCTTAGATCTTTGAATCAGAAAAGATGGATAATGCCTGTCTCTGAGTTGGGAAGACAAGTTCTTTGCATGTACAGTATATGTCTCTCTTGTTGGACAGTTCCTCCTAATTCGTAGAAATTGCCCATACGGCAAGTTATCACAGAGGGCTTTAGGATAATAACTTTGGTAAGACAGTAAAGACTTCCTGGCCATTGTTTTTTTCTTAAAAGTTCTGTTCCCTGTTCTTCTCCAGGTGGAAATAGGCATATGTCCAGAAATGGCAGATTTGTTTTGCTGTATTCGAAAGTGAATTTCAGAAACTCATTCCTTGTGTTCAATCAGTGATGGAACTGAATGATAGTATCCGATGTACCACGCCATATGACAAACACGCCATCAATGTAACGTTTCCAAGTTAAAATGTGTGTTCTGTATGGGTTACAGTCTACAAGAATCTGTTCCTGTTCAAACCGGTGTACATACAGATTCGCCAAGCTGGGCGCAAAAACACTGCCCATGGATGTCCTGATGTCTGTAAAAACAGTCCCTTTTAAAATTTAAAGAAGGTTTCTTTCATGGCAAGATGAGCATCAGCCATGATGAAATGTACTGGAATAATGGTATCCATGTTTCTGTCAGTGAGCAGAGTCGGTATCGCTGCCAATGTTTCGTCCTGCGGGATACATGTATATAACGACTCAACGTTGAAAGAGACCAAGTATTTATTTATTTTATTTTAAGAGTTTTATATAGCGAGAACAAGAACCTTGCGGGCATCAGAGCGCTTTACAAGCGCGATGTCCGGAGCAGATACAAATATAGTAGAAAATATATGATTGAGTCTAATACATAGAAGTAGCTACCACATATATATTACAAAGTTATATACACACTTTTTAGAAATATAATATCCCTGAGATAATAGTTTACATCTTGTTGTGGGAGATCAAATACAAAGTAGTCACTAAAATCCAGAAATAAAATATTTCACTTACACTTTGACATGAGAATCAATTTCACTTCTTTTTTTAAAAGGGCCATAGGGGGGTTCTGTCTCGTTCTGGGGGTAGGGCATTCTCAATCCTAGGGGCCATTCTTGAGAGGGATCAGTTGTATGTTTTTATCGTGGCAAATCTTTGCGGTTTCAAACAAAGATTCTTGGAGCTCCTGGTGGATCTGTTCCCACATGAGAGTGGCAGTTTGTGTTAGATAACTTGGGGTATTGTGGTGTAGGGCATTGTGCATCACATAAGCAATTTTTAGCTGAATTATCACCTCAAATGGTAGCCAATTGAGAGCTCTAATGTCCGGGGAGATGTGAGGGGTTCTTTTGGAGCCTGTGATTAATCTAGCTGCTGTGTTGATTGTGGCTCTTAGCGGAGTCGTTGTTGATCTGGGAAGACCGCAAAGGGCGACACATCCATATTCTACTCTTGGGAATACTAAGGCTTGCACAGCCTGTTTGAAGTCATTTGCTGGCAAAAAGGGTTTCAGTTTTCTTAAAGGGTTTATTTGAAAATGTGCTCCTTTTGTAGAGGCACTGATATGTATCTACATGTTTAAGTTTCTGTCCACCGTTATTCCCAGTGATTTTGCTGAATCGACAATGAGTGGTTGACCTTTGAGTTCTGTTAGGGGATTCAGCCTGTCGTGAATGATAGAAGAATGGTTGGGGGGATCGATTAGGAGGAATTCAGTTTTGAGGGTATTTAGTTTCAGATGATTTTCGGCTAGCCAGGATTGAGTTTTTTTCAGTGTTGAAATGAGAGATTTGATGTCCTCAAGTGAATGGATCTTTATGTAGAGTTGCTTATCATCTGCATACATGTGATAGTCGACTTTAGAGGTGCTGAGGAGTTCGGTGAGTGGTTCCATATAGAGGTTGAAAAGAGTGGGTGAGAGGCATGATCCTTGCAGTATGCCTAGATTTACTGGCACAGGATTGGATAAGGAATTTTTGACCTTGAATGTTTGTGATCTATTTTGGAGGAAGGAGGTAAACCAGGTAAGTACGGAGCCAGATAAACCCTTTCTGTGTTTCAGGAGGTCTAGCAAGTTTTCATGTTTGACTGTGTCAAAGGCCGAAGATAGGCCAAGCAAGATTAGTAAACAAGTTTCGTTTTGATCAAGGATTTTTAGAACTTTGTCTGTTATTAGTGTCACGGCTGTACTGTGACCTGCCCTGAAGCCAGATTGGTATTGGTTGAGCAGGTTGAAATGGACTATATGGTTGCCCAACTGTGTATGAACAAATTTTTCTGGGAGTTTGGCCAGAGTGGGGATGTTGGATATAGGGTGATAGTTGGTTAAGTCCGATGGGTCAGCCAATGGCTTCTTTAAGATAGGAGATTCCTGTCCTACTTTAAGGATATCTGGGATGGTTCCTTGACTGAGGGATGTGTTTATGATCTTGGTCCATAGAGGTAGTATGAATGGTATTAAGCCTATTAGGTTGTTTGCGGGGACAGGGTCTCTGAAGTGGTTGGAGGGATTTGTTGTATGGAATCTTCACTGTAAAAGTTGAAGGAGGACCATGATGCGTTGTGTTTGAGGTTGGATTTTGAAGAACTGAATTTTGGGGCTAGCGGTGATGTAATTGGAGGGACTGTTTGAGTGTCCGTGAGGGTTATTAAGTCGTTGAACAGGTCCGTCTTTATGCTTTCTGTCTTCCTAGTAAAGAATGCAGCAACATCCTTGCAATCGGGTCTTATGTATGGACTATCCTAATGGAGGGGGGGGTGCATCTTTAGTTTGCGCTTTGATTAATTCAAATAGTTTTTTGGCTCGGTTCGTAGTCCTGAGTTTCATTAAACGGTGTCTCTGAAAGGAGCCTCAGAAGATCTTTAATATCTTGTATGTACGTTGGCATCTCTGCCACCAGGGGCCGAAGAAAATGGTCCACAAATGTGGACAGAGGCTCTAGACTAGAGCCAATATCAGGGATGATAGGTCATCCAGGAAGAGGTTGTTACTCTTTGTGTATCTTCGGCAAAACTTAAAAGTATGGAATGGTGGGATGGGAAGTAATCAAGAAAGATGCATCTTGATTCGTAATCCAACCATTCTCTTTTGCTTCATCAACCATATTTTTGATCTCCAAAGAGAGTCTCTTTGTTGGATCCATTTTCAAGGGTCTGAAAAATGCTTATTCTCAAGTTGTCACAAGCATTCAGCAAGATAGGAGGACGCGTCCATGATGACAGTAGTGCCCCCCCTTATTGGCTGGTTTTGTGAAGAGTGATTTGTCGTTAGCCAATGTCACATCACAAGTTGTTCTCATTTAGGTAGGTTCTGAAAGTTCCTCTTGTTGGTCTGGCAAATTCTGTTAACATCTCCCAAGACTGCTTTCTCGAAGGTAGAGACCTGATAGGGAATGAGATGTGTTGGTGGGTTGAAAGTCAACCGTGTTTTTAGACCGGTATTCATTGGTTCATCTTCTAGGCTCTCTCATGGTTTGTCTTGGAAGAAAAATTGAAGAGTGGATCTTGAGAAAGAAGCATGCCAGTTCTTGTTTAATCAGAAAAGTATCCCCTTTGTTTGATGGAACAAAGCCCAAACCTCTATTCAGGCCATAAGTGTGTCTTTTGTCAGTTATCTGTCACTTAGTTTAACGACTAAGTCTCCTCGTGGCTGCTTCCCAAATGTGCTGCAGGCTTCGTCATGCTCCGAGTCATCCTCAGCAATGGTGACAGACTCCAATGTACATGGGCTAGTTGACTTCTTCTTATTCCCCTCTTAAAGAATTTTAAAGATGGTAGAAGTAACTTAGTTCAAGTTGATGCTAAATGCGACATGTTTCTCACAAAAGTACCTGAATGCATAACGCAAAACAAACAAAAGGTTCGCAGGGAGGGAGATGTGTTGGTTTCTTGCTTCGGGGGAGGCGATGCGTCGCTCCTCATTGCTTGCGCAGAGTAGGGGATGTGTCTTGTTCCTTACTGAAGAGGAGGTGATGCGTTGATTCTCGTACTGTGTTCTGGTTACGATGCGGCAAGATGGGGCCTTGATACAATGCAACAATCCGGTGCGATCAGATAAGATGGCACCCTTGATGCGATGCGATGACGTCAAGACGATGCATGCATGCCCGGCGGCCATGCAGCGAACTTTGTAACTTTGGAGCCGCAACAGGCCTTGCGACAACTTCTCCGGCAATGCAACGGCAACAGCTGCAACTGCGACACGCTTCTTCTCGTTGAGTCGCGCTTCCAGCTCCCAGTGACACGCAGGCTTCTGCAGACAGAATTCCCAGCAAGGAAATTCAGAGGGAAGCTGTTGGTGAAGTCTTTTGTCCGTGAGACTTCAGCAGGAGGCAAGCACACGCTCAAGTCCTTGGAGAAATAATCTGCAAGATGATGCAAGTTCTTTAAAAGTTCCTTCTCCTTTATTTGGCAATGAAGACACCACTGCAGGCAAACCCAGCAATCAGCACACTGGCAGAGGGGCAGTCCAAACTCCTGCAGCTTCCTTGGTTCTTTTCCTTGGCAAAGGTTTGTCTTGTTGTTCCAGAAGTGATCTAAAGTCTTGGGGTTCTGGGTTCCCATATTTATACTGCAAAATCCTTTGTCCTCTGAAGGCAGAGGGGGATGTACCTAGTCCAAACCAGTTCTGCGTAGTACTAGAGCACTTTGTTTACAGGACTCCTTCTTTTCTTTGGAAGGGTGGGCCAGGGTCATCAGACACACCACAGGAGGTGGAGCCAGCATTGTGGAAGGCAGGCACAGTCCTATTCAGGCCCAGGTGCTGCTACTCCCACTACTCTACATGCAGATAGGTCTAGCCAGCCTTGTGCTGACTCACCCTGTCTCCTGCAGCCACCCCAGCCCATGTCACTAACAACCAGACATACAATACACAAGCTAGCAGAGGCAGGCTGGATGGTTAGGCAAGAAAATACCTACTTTCTAAAAGTGGTATTTTCAAACACAAAATGTTAAAACCAACTTTACTAAAATATGTATTTTATCTTTCTGAGTTCAGGCATACTAAATTTGAATTTCTACCATGTTCCCTGGGTCAGTTAGGATTATAAGAGGTTATAATCAGACTGGCCATTCTGGCCAATGGGGACAGGTAGCCTTGCAATAGTGAAAAACGAAATAGGCTGTAATTCACTATCAGGTCATGCCACACACATTAGGGCATGACCTACCTTTTGCATACAATGCACCCTGCCCTATGGCCTACCTTAGGGGTGACTAAAATGTAGAAAAGGAAAAGTTTAGGCACTGGAAAGTGGGTGCACTTGCCAAGTCTGCATGGCAGTCACAGATTGCACACAGGATCTGCAATGGCAGGCCTGAGACAGACTTTACAAGCTGCTTCTGTTGGTGGCACAATCGTTGCCGCAAGCCCACCATCAGCATTTGATTTACATGCCTTGGGCACACATGGTGCACTGTACTAGGGTCTGATGAGTATATCAAATAGCTCAATCATGGAGTCATTAATCAATACATCAATTTAACATATGGAACACTTGCACTGTGGCACTGAATAGCAGTGCCACAATGCCCAAAGCATCTAAATCAGCAAAACATATAAAAAAAAAGAGGAGGCAATCAGTGAACAATGGAAGGGAGACTCACGCCAATGGTACCAGGTCTAACACCACCATTGCTGTCTTCCATTGTGAGGGTCACTCTGTCCCTCTCTGACAGTAAACAACTCAAAATATGGCAGGAGTATGTCGCCATTCTAATGTTGACAAAGGGGTGTCTGCCAACAATGGGTGGGGGCACTGACAACAGAGCACTGAAGGGCAACCGACAGACTGTACTCCATCGTGATGGCTAGCAGGCCAACAGGCCAACCCCAAAATATGGAGGATGGATTCATGCCGGCATGTCAGATGGATCAGATATACTATGATGGAGGTGCAACTGTCTGTCCACCAAACTGTAGTCCAGGCCCTAAAATCTTTCATAAATATATTAAGTTCACTGGAAATAAGCCGTTGAGCCACAGAATGGTATTATGTCGCTAAAATTAATTTACATCTTCACAGGATGTACAGAAAATTAAATTTTGGGAAAATCCTTGTAATAATAGTTTACTGTGAAATGTGTTTCATTCATCACCCAGTGATTTAAGGTAAGAAACCTTATTACAAATATCACACGCGTTCCTAAAGTTAGAACCAAATCCATTGCAGTCCTCAAATACCAAGAGAACATGTCTAGTAGTAGAATATCGCCATTACTCGCCTGTAGCACTTAGGGGCATATTTTCGAGGACTTAACGCCGAGTTAGCAGCACTTTATCGCAGCAAGAGTGGCAATAAATGTATTGCCCTATTCACAAGCTGGTGCTAACAGCCAATATCACCAGATTTCCTGAGGGAGCAGTCGCAAAAAACATCGCCACAGATGACCCTGGCAACTAACACCAATGATATGCAGATTAGGCATTCCCGTGCAAAAAGCCATGAAAACACCACTTCGTAACATTCTCAACGACCAGCCAGATCGGCAGTACGATCCCAAAATATGCAATAAGATAAGACAAGTTAGCAGCAGGGATTCATCACCTGCTCTTACCTGGTGTAAAGTCAGACAACAACCTGCACCATCAAAGGGAGCCCAGCCCAGAGCCGCACCTGAAGATAAACAGATGCCATGGATCTACTGATCATGCAGCTCGGACACCCAAGAGGGCCACAGGACCCACCGCCAACTCCCCCATGCCCGCCACCCTCCCCCCGGACAAAGATATGTTACATCAACTTTACTAAATCATGAACAAAACAATTCAGCTGATGTCGCACTTAACATTCATGTGTGGTCAGAAAAAGGAGTATCATTCATTTATCTTTGAATTTCCAAACAAATGTTTTTATTCAAATTAAACTCAAAACAACTATTCGGAAGAGTCATGGCGGGTCTCCTCTGGACAATCTGTAAGTCACAGCCTGCAAGACAAAATTCAAGATAAGAAGGTGTGTCATGCGCTCATCAAAAGACAGAGAGAGAGAGAAAGAAAGAAAGGGAGAGAGAAAGAGAGTGTGAAAGGAAGAGAGGGAGAGAGAGAAATAGAGAGAGAAAGAGAGAGAGAAAACAAATGAGAGAGAGGGAGAGAGAGAGAGGAAGAGAGAGAGAGAGAAAGAGGGAAAAAGAGAAAGAGAGAAAGAGAGGTAGCGAGAGAGAAAGAGAGAGAGAGAAAGAGAGGGAGAGAGAGAGACAGTGAAAAGAAGAGAGGGAGAGGGAGAGAGAGTGCCAACACTGTGGACCCAGGCCTCACTGCTCACCCGCTGCAACCGGTTGTCTCCAACCACATGCCGGTATACACTGCAGTCCACTAGGTCCCTTATCTGAAACAGAGTCCAGATTTATGAATGGCAGATTTCATACAATTGTACACGCCATCATCCCCTGCCTGCCCCTGCGCACTCAGGCTGCTGCACCCAGCCTCTCCTGCCGCAAAGCGGTGATTGCCTGCCCCTGCGCATCCAGGCCTCACTGCTCACCTTCCGCCACCGGCGTGTCTCCAAGAGGGCCCACCATGTGCCGGTGCAAGCTCCAAGACCTGTGACCTTGGCAGCCTCCACATCATGCAGCCCCGCACTGTGGGCCACCAGGTCACACACTTGATTCTGGGTCTTGATTTTGCAATGGCAGAGATCATATCAGTGCACAAGGCATCATCACAGGCTGCACACCAGCTCAGCTCTTTAGGTGCCACTAACTCTGTGAACTGCGAGGCAACGCCACGTGGCGGTAGGCCTGCGCTGCCCGCTGGCTCAGGCCTATACTGCTGTCCAGCAGGGCTCACACAAATCTTTACCAGTCCGGACCACCAGGACGGGGCATCATCGCAAGCTGCACACCTGCTTAGCACTTAAGGTGCCCCTACCTCAGTGCACCGAATGTCACCATCCTGTGGCGGTAGGCCCGTGCCAGCCGCAGTGTATCCGGTGCCACCAAGTCTGTTCAATGCAAGTCATGGACCTTTATGATTGAGTCTTGTGGTGTGGACGCCATCATGTCACCTCCGGCAGTGGGGAATGTGATATGGTAGGGCCCGAGGCCCTCATACATAAATTATAACCATACAGATACATCCAGCTAGATAGTGGAAATGGTGTCGAACACGTGCGCCCAGCCCTTTTTATTGGCAGGGTCACATGTCCTGTGATGTGTGTGCTGGATGGGTGTGGTGTGGGTGTAAACCAGCCGCGAGGGAGTGGCTGTGGCATGCTGACAACTAGACCTGTGATCAGCAGATCACTACATGTAAGACCTGGGACATGTAGCATTGTTGTTGTCCCCTGTAAGCATAAGTGGAGTGGGTGGGTGTGTTTCCGCCCTGGCCTGGACAAGGGAGTAACTAATGTGTGTGTCTTTGTGTGTGTCACCTGGACTGCAATCCGTAATGTTGCACCCTGCGACTCAAGTCCCACAACATGAGCAACATGGACGTAAGGGGGAATCACTGACCCTACATTCATCCATACTTCCACACTTGAATGATCATAGACATGATATATCTGTGTGAATATGAATATTTGATGCTCATTCAGTGGAGTGTTGTAGCTGGAGCAGTACAGGGCCATGCAATTCCCACTTTACGTTATTGGACCGTGGAGGGCCAGCCAGAGTCCTTTATGGAATGACAAGTTCATCAGAAGAGGAAGAGTTCAGTCCGCAGTCTGATAGCTGTGTCATTGGCAACCAAACAGAATATGGCAATCCATGTCGGGGTCCAAGGTGAGTGTCGCAGAGTGTATCAGGGACAGTGGAAGGTGATGATGCGGAGGGCAGAACCAAGTAAAAACAGGCAATAAGGCAGAGATGAATGCAACAGCTTTCTTCTTACCAGTAAGGCAGATTCATCCACATCTTCGTCCTCTGCTATTTCATGTGCCTCACATGTGGGTGGTGGTGTTCTGTATCCAGCACCATGTGGCAGTGACACCTCAGGGGCCGGAGGTGGAATGTCTTCCTCACTATGTGGCACTGACACTTCAGGGGCCAGAGATGTGGATGTAGTGGCAGCAGCAGCATTCATCCGCACCAGGCATTGTGGCAGCAATGACATGAGGAGGGTATGCAGGGTATGGAAGAACCCAGCTACCTCTCACTAGTGTGCAGCTGTGGCAGCCTCCCTTTCTGACTGCATCCGCTCCATGTTCTCCATGATCCTCCACATGTGTCCCAACTCCCAGGTGATATCGCTGGAGCCACTCTGACTAGACAGTTGTTCTTGTCTCAGAGACAGGACTCCAGCGATCTCAGCCATGGATCGTTGGAGAGCATGGACCAGACTGTGGGTGTTCGTTAGGGTCTTTGAGTGGTCCCTGATGGGACTTAGACACCCATGTATGGCATCTAGTTTGGCAGCCATGCAGTCGAACCCCACCCGCACCTGTTCAGCCATCTGCTCCTGGCAAAACAACACACAGCATTGGAAGGCCATGTGTTTGTTCGCGGGGCTCCTGCGAGGCAGCCGTGGTGGTGGTTGCTGTCTGTTGAGTGATCTGTGCAGGGGGTGGGGTCTCATCGATGCAGCTGGAGGTGGGATGATGTAGCTGTCAATGAACTCTTAAAGGGCGTCAGAGTCATAAGTGTGGTGGTCCTCTTCATCGTCAGAGAAGAGAGGTTTGGTCTGCTCTGCAGGAGGTGTTGGTTTTCCCTCTGCAATGTGAAAGGGAGATGCAGTTTAACATTGTGTTCACATGTATGTTGACGCATTGTACATGTTTATATACAGACTGCATGCCATGGTGCATTGTGACTGCTTGGGAGGAGCTGCCTATTTGATGCGGGACGGTGGACATTTCGACAACATCACAGATGTGTGTTCTTACTTGTACATTATCAAGTCACATTTCCCTGCTATGCTAAATGTGATTTGCCAGTTTCTACATAAAAGCGGCACCAGTTCTGTCCTCTGTTCTGTTGTGGACGTGTTGCAGTTTGTACCACATTGTTGTCAATGTTAATGTGCTCTGCATGTTATGTGTGTGTGCTGCATTTTGGGAGAGACGCCCCTGCAGCTCTGATTTTGCTGCCCCTTATCCCTTTCATGCGGTGTGCCTTAGACTTCTGTGCTTATGTTGTAGACTTGGGTACATTGTGCTCTTGGTGGGAGTTTGGAGTCTGGAGCATGGTTTATGCGCAGATGTGTTGTTGATGTCAGGGGTTGTTTGTGCACGTGGATGTGTCAGAGTGTGACCTGCTCCTTTACGGACTTGGTTTGTTTCCGTGGGCGAGAGGCACGATCATACTGCAGGGGAACAACACTAATATGTGTGAAGATAATCATTTGAGAAAACTTTAAATATGCTCCGTTTAGAGTCACATCTAAGCTGTGCCTACTCGCCTTAAATACTTATAAAGGAAATAATTGTACTACAGATTGTTGCTCTAGCCCTGAGGAAGTCTTTATGGTGGTAATACACCAGAGACGAAACATGCATGTTGGCTGTTTTGTGGAGATTTAAAAGATACATTTGTGTGAAGAATACTTTTTCGTGAGTTCATGTGAAGAAAAAGAAATGAAGAAATATTAAAGATCACGGATACTCTACTTTTGGACATTTATTATTGGCTGAACTGTTTTCTGAAGAATTGTGAAACAATACCAGAAGGATTATACACTTCTTTGCTCAGGGGGACCTACTAAACTGAGACTTTATTATTGCAAATTTAATTATTTGCAACCTGGCAGTATAGGGTGGTGACTGTCTGGACTCCCTTAGTAGCAGATTACTTAATTATTTATCGAGTTACACCTAAACCATCAGATATTGCGCAGAAATTACCTTACTACCCATTGGTTTGAAAACCTTTACGGATGTGGTCCACACTCAGCCACCTCAGTGTCGTGGCATGCAACATTTCATGATATGTTGACTGCAGCAATGCTATTCGTCATGCAGTGTCACTTGCATTGTCAGTTTTGCTCACAGACACGCCCCTTTGCTGGGTTTAACACATGTGCATGGGTTGGTTGTGAGATTGGTAATGTGTGGGAAGGGCCCCCTCTGGGCACATAGTCAACGAGAGCCTTCTTTCTGTTTTTATGTGTGCTGCAGCATGTCAAGGGGATCAGAGACATGCTCCAGAGTCATTGCGACCCTTGACCCCACCTGGTAAGTCACTCCCCCTCCGCACAGCACCGCCTGTGTCTCCCTGACCCAGCTGCCGCTGCTGAGGAAGTTCGAGGCCCACCACCACCCGCAGGCTACCACCTGCGCCTCAACCCTGGTGGCCAGTGGTAGGCATAGGTAGGTTTGCTGATCCTCCGCTTTATTGCTTTTATTGTATTGCCTATATTTTCATTCTTCTGTCTGTGACTGCTGTTGTCTGTCTTCCCCCGTGGGATCCGTGCCCCTTTTTCCTCCCTCTGTTCCCCTCGCTGTCCCCGTGCTCTCTCTGCCCGGTCTTTCCTTCTGTACCCCTTGCTGCCCCGTGTCTCTGCTAGGTTTTCCCTTCTGTTCCCCTCGCTGCTCCCGTGCCTCTCTGCCCATTCTGCCTTCTGTTCTTAGCTGCCCCTGTATTTCTGTATTCTGTATTTTGCCTCTGTGCCACTCGTTTTTCTGGTATTTCTGTGCCCTTTTTGCCTTCTGTGCCACTCATTTTTCCCTCGTTTTTGTGCCCTTTTTGCCTTCTGTTCCACTCTTTTTTTGTGCCTGTCTGCCTTCTGTGCTACTCATTTTTCCCTTGTTTTTGTGCCCCTTTTGCCTTCTGTTCCACTTGTTTTTTGTGCCCTTCTGCCCTCTGCTCCACTCATTTTTTGTGCACTTCTGCGCCACTCGTTTTCCCTCATTTTTGTGCCCCTTTTGCCTTCTGTTCCACTCATTTTTTGTGCCCTTCTGCCTTCTGTGCCCTTCATTTTTCCCTTGTTTTGTGCCCCTTTTGCCTTCTGTCCCACTCGTTTTTTGTGCCCTTCTGTCCTCTGTTCCACTCGTGTTTTTTGTGCCCTTCTGCCCTCTGTGCCACTCATTTTTCCCTCGTTTTTGTGCCCCTTTTGCCTTTGTTGCACTTGTTTTTTGTGCCCTTCTGCCCTCTGTTCCATTAGTTTTTTGTGCACTTCTGCCCTCTGTGCCACTTGTTTTTACCTTGTTTCTGTGCCCCTTATGCCTTCTGCTCCACTCGTTTTTTTGTGCCCTTTTGCCTTCTGTGACACTCGTTTTCCCCACGATTTTGTGCCCGTTTTTCCTTCTGTTACCTTTGTTGTCCCTCACCGCCCTCGCCGCTGTGTCCCCTACGGCCCCACCACCCTGACTACCCACTTTCCTTTCGCTGCCACCGCCTCCCGCCTCCCGGTTGCTCCTCCCTCCCACCTCCCCATATATGCCGGCCGCTGCGTGGCCTCGCAGAGGCCGTGCCCAACAGGCGTGCCTAAGGCAAGCCACGCCTGGACCTTGCCCAGCACCAGAACCCCTGGACCCCGCACCCGCCACTACGACGCCAGCACTCTGCATGCTCTCAACTCCGGACGGAGCCACACTTGCTTCAAGGATGCCCCGAAACGCACACACGGCCCGTTCACCTGCTGGAATTGCAGCTACACCAGCCTCAGAGCAGACTAACCACCCGCCAAGAAAGACCCCAGCCACCTCCGATGCATATCACTGAACACCCGCTCCGCATGCAAGCATTCTGTCGAGCTCTGGGCCCTGCTCGACACAACATCCCTGTACGTCGCCTTCCTGACAGAGACCTGGTTTAACGACTCCTCCGTACCCAACATCACCATAGACATCCCAAATGGCTACAAGATCACCCGCAGAGATCGCACCAATGGAGTCGGAGGAGGAATCGCCATCGTCCACAAGAACAGCATCAGGGTCTCGACTAGCACCGACGACTCGCTCAGCACCGCCGAACACATGCATCTCCAGATCCACACAGTCCCTAACTCCACCCTCAGAGGCACCCTCGTCTACCGACCCCCCGGACCCTGCCCCCAGTTTAGCGACTCCATCGCCGACTTGATCAGCACGCACGCCCTGACCTCCACCGAATCCATCCTCCTCAGAGACCTGAACTTTCATCTTGAGAACAACGACAACAACTCCACAACCCTGATCGATTACCTCACCAACCTCGGAGTGAAGCAACTCGTCACAATGCCCACCCACTCCGCCGGCCACACGCTCAACTCCATCTTCTCCTCAAGCCTGTACAACTCCGTCAGCAACACCACCGAACTCCTCTGGACTGACCACCGCTGCATCCACTTCGCCTTCCAGAAACCCACCACACACAACCGCACCTAACAGATACCCTGCCGCTGCTGGAGCAAAATCACCGAACACCAAGTACACGCAAACCTTGCTTTCAACCCACCCACCGAACCCTCCAACACCGACATCGCTGCCCACAGCCTCAGACGCTGGATCGAGGACTGCGCCAACACCCTCGGCCTGCTGAAGAAACCCCCCCACAGAGACACCAGCAAGAGGGCCAGCTAGTTCACCCCAGCACTCCTAGCCTCCAAGCAAGCCTGCCAGAAACTAGCTAAGAAATGGCACAGTGAACAAACTCTGGACAGCCACGCAGCACGCAAGGACGCCATCCGCAACCACCACCACCTCATCAGGACGGCCAAGAGGAGCTCCTTCAAAGACCACCTCGACAGCAATGCACACAATAGCAAGGAGCTCTTCATCATCATGAAGGAACTCTCCAACCCCAGCTCCAACACCGACGACATCCCACCGTCGCAAGCCTTGTGTGAATCCCTCACCACCTTCTTCCACCGCAAGATAGCAGACATCCACGACAGCTTCAACACCCAGACAGCCCCAACAGACAGCAATACAACAGACCCTCTGCACACCATCGACCACGACCCCCTGCTAGCCTGGACCAGAGTGAGCATCGATGACACCATCAAGACCATGCACACAATCCACACCGGCTCTCCGTCAGACCCATTCCTGCACCACATCTTCAACAGAGCAAGCAGCTCCATCGTACCCCACCTGCGCAACGTCATCAATCTCTCCCTCGAGACCGTGACCTTCCCAGAGATCTGGAAACAAGCCAAGATCAACGCCCTACTCAAAAATGCTAAGGCAGACCCAGGGGACCTCAAGAACGTCCGGCCCATCTCTCTGCTCCCCTTCCTGGCCACAGTCATCGAGAATACCGTCAACAGACAGCTAACTCAATACCTTGAAGAAAACAGAATCCTGGACCCTTCCCAGTCAGGGTTCCGCAGCAACCACAGCACAGAGACTGCCCTCATCTCCGCAACCGAAGACATCAGGACCCTGCTGGACAATGACGAGACCGCAGCACTCATCCTCCTAGACCGCTCTGCCGCCTTCGACACTGTCTGCCACCGCACACTACGCGCACGCCTCCACGCCGCAGGGATCTGAGACAAGGCTCTGGATTGGACCACCTTCTTCCTCTCCGGCAGAAACCAGAGTGTCTGCCTCCCCCATTCCATTCCAAAGTGTCCGAGATCATTTGCGGCGTACCCCAGGGATCCTCCCTCAGCCCGACGCTCTTCAACATTTACATGGCTCCGCTAGCACACGTAGCCCGACAGCACAACCTCAACATTATCTCCTACGCCGATGACACTCAGCTGATCCTCTCCCTCACCAAGGACCACATCACCGCCAAAGCCAACCTCCACAAAGGAATGAAGGCCGTCGCCGACTGGATGAAGACCAGCCGTCTGAAGCTGAACTCGGACAAGATGGAGGTCCTCATCCTCAGCTCCAACTCTTCATCCTGGGACGACTCCTGGTGGCCGACGGCACTGAGGGCAGCCCCGACACCCACCGAACACGCACGCAACCTGGGAATCATCCGCGACTCATCGTTCTCACTGACCAAGCAAGTCAACGCCGTCTCCTCCTCCTGCTTCAACACCCTCCACATGCTCCGCAAGATCTACAGATGGATCCCGACAGATACAAGAAACACAGTCACCCAGGCCCTCTTCAGCACAGACTCGACTACGGAAACGCCCTCTACGTGGTAGCCCCGACCAAGCTCATCAAACGGCAACAACGCATCCAAAATTCCTCGGCACGACTGATCCTTGATGTACCACGCCACGGCCACATCACCCCCCACCTGAGAAACCTGCACTGGCTCCCCATCAACAGGAGGATATCCTTGAAGTTCCTCACCCACGCACACAAGGCACTCCACAAGACCGGCCCAGCCTACCTCAACAGACGGCTCTCCTTCTACATCCCCAACCGCCAGCTACGCTCTGCCTACCTCTCACTTGCCACCATCCCGCGCATCAAAAGAACAACCACCGGTGGGAGATCCTTCTCCCACCTCCCCGCCAAGACTTAGAACACCCTCCTACTGAGCCTCCGACAGACCGGAGACCTGCTGACCTTTAGGAGGATACTCAAGACCCCAGCGCCTTGAGACCCTTGCGGGTATGTAGTATGCTTTACAAATGATTGGTTGATTGATTGTGGGTATGCTCTGTGCTCTGCTTAATTGTGCATGTGTTCCATTGTGCCCATCTCCCCCGTCCCCCAAGTCTCTGGTCATTACTCACCCTGTTGCTGTTGTGTCAGGTCATGTTGAGCAGTTTCTGGTCCCCCAACTCCTGGCACCGTCTCCCCAATGATGACTGTGGACACCATTTCCTCATCTCATCCAGCTCCTCCTGTAGCGCTGGGCTCCCACCTCTAGTCTGCATTGCTGCCTTCTGTTTGTTGGTCAGTTTCTGCTTGGTTTTTTGCGTTTCACATCATTCCAGCGCCTCTTGACCTCTTCCATTGTCCTCCTCCGCACTCCGACTACATTCAACTTGTCCACGAAGGACTGCCATATTCCATTTTTTGTGCCAATGACAGAGTGGAGGTGATGAACAGTTGGTGGTATTCCATCACCTCCGTTATAAAGATACTTTTTTCCTGCGGACTGAACCGTGTCTTCCTCTTCTTGTCCTTGCCCTTCCCTGACCCTGAGGTGCCCAAGCTAGTCCTGCGGGGGGCTTGTGGGGTTCTGGTTGTCCTCTGTACTTGCTCCGGCTACCTCCATTGTGCTTCGCAGTTGTTTTGCTTTTGTTTGTATTTTTTCTACTTTTATAGTGATTTTTCATGCCTGATGTGTGTGAATTCTGCCTGCGCCTGGCGAAGATTATCGCTGATTTTTTTATCGCGGTTTGGCCCATCGCAACTTTTTTTGCATTGGGGTTTACATTTTTATTGCTGTCCCGGTGACTTTATCTCTGACATTTGGCGCGTTATCGGGAACATATCACATTTTATCGCCGTGTTGTGAATGGATGTTAACGCAGAGTTATTTTCCTGCAATAGACGGCGATATGAAACATTGCGTTAACAGATTTTGGCGATGATTATCATACGTTCGTGAGAATATCCCCCTTAGTTTTTTCTTGCTAGACCATGTTTTCAATACCAGATTTGTTTCTAGGCCAAGCACAACAAGGGCATTGTTCCCTTGGTAACTCTTCCTATTTACTACATATTTATCAGCAGAACCCATGAAACCTTTATTCACAAGCAACAACTTCAGCAATTATTAATCGACTTTTATTTATGTGCCTGTCACTTGACCAACTATCCTTGGAATTGAAGAGAACATCAGAGTCACTGAGCAATAGAATTATCCATGGAAACTCGGAATACGTAAAAGCTTGTTTAAACAAGGCCGAGTCCCATTCTCCCTCGTTCAGACATGACAGAGTATTTCAGAGCTTGAGCTAACGCAGCCGAGGCATGCCATCAACAATGTTATTGTTAACAAAAGTAGAGAAACAAGAAAACCATGTATTGAACACGACTACAGCTGTATCCCCACACAAAGGAAGAAAGAGCCGGAAGATAGAGTTGTCCGTGTCACACTATGGCGCTCTCTGGGTTATTATGTCTGCTTTACAAAACAGCAAGAAACATTGCCATGGCATTGGATTCTTTTCTAAAAAATATTTATACTGTGAACAACTGAAGACAGCAGTGTGTGCGCCACCCTACCCCAATTAGTTCTTCAGAATACAGGTGTGCAGCAGATAGTTGAGTAAATAAAGGCGCAGCCATGCTGCAGAGCTCTCGAACCTTTCCGTAGGTATCGAGGTTTCGAGTTATTGTTAGCAGTGCATTTTTTATTTTTCATTATTAATGCGAGCTCTATGTTCTCGATTCCATGAATGAGAATCTTATACATTTCAGTTGCTTCCTTTACATTTTGTTATCTGAAGTTCTGCCCTTCTCGTTATGTAAGTAGAATTAACAACAGCAGCAGAATACAAAGAAAAACAGCTGGACGGGGCTTCACGCTTTTTCATGGACTAGGGAAACTTGAAGCTCTGCACATACAGCACAGCAAGTCTTAAAATGCAAACAAAATCAAGCCTGGGTGAGCTTGTAATGCCTTAGGTTTGACTCAATAATTCAGTGCTTGCTTGGGCAGCAATACGTTTCCAGTGACTCCGCTTGGGGTAGCGGTCTGTGAATAGATACTTGATGCAAACGTGTTACAGTTCTGGACGATGCAGTTACTCAGGAACACTTGTAATCTGCTCAGTGCAATTTTTGGACAAACTCCGTCTTTATTGCAAACACTGACTTCGGATATGACACAGATTTACTGGTGCCTTGTTATTTATAATCGGGCACGAGGTTCGGGTACACGTGGGTGGACGCCGTCCACCCACTATTTTTCCAGGGTGATCGCCGTACACCCTGCCAAGAATGTTGCGATGCAAGGTGCGCTACGAAATTCGTTTTATTAAATAAATTGTTTACTTACCTGCAATTATCCATATGCCGGTTTTTAGCACCCTCCACCCTGCCCCTCCCCCTCCCCGCCTCCCTGCCCCACCGTAACTCCCTCCACGGGACGTGGCTGATAACAAAGGCCGAATTTGAGGGGTCATCTAGCCTCCTTTTGTTCGAGTTACTTGGCTGGGAGCAGTCAGGAGCCTTGCACCTGATGTAAATGAAGCGGCGGGGAAACAAAGGCTCACACCTTGTTAGCACTTCACAAATACTTGAGAGGCAGCTTTTCATTTTGTTCAGTCCCTGTTTAGGAGATATGCACGCACTGTAAGATTGTCAAATGTGTTGGTCTTTCCCAGTTTTTACACAAAGCTAATTGCATTTATATAGAGCTTACCACACCTGAGGAGGCATTGAAATAATTTAAGTACCACTATTGTTTCTTGTATAGCGCTGCTCATCCCAATGCAAGCTGTCAGAGCGCTACATCAACACGTGCATATTACATGCACAATAAATTATATGTTTGTAAATGAATGAACAGGATGTGTTACATAAAACTGGGCGATTGCAAGGTGTAGAAGTGACATATCATGTTCCATAGCTCACTGTGCTATTATCCTCGCAATGCGCTCAAACCTACACATGTTAGACCTGTTAAACATATATGTGAGGGCTTTAGATCAGATGTCACTTCTTGTGATGTCAATTCCGTGAAATGTACCATATGCCTAAAAAATTCTGAATGTTTTGCGCAATGGTACTTATATGCAATCAAGTCTGTCTAATGACTACTAGGAAACAGACCCCTTTCTTTTTGCCTGAATTTCCTTTTTTCCTATTGTTGTTGTGATTTTCCTGTTTGTGTGGGTCACAGGTTGTGCCCACTTACTGGTAATAATTTTGTTATCTACTACATTGATTAAATAAACTCTGTCCGGCTGGACAAAGAGCATACTGTCTATTCAACGTATGTTAATTTGATCACCAATATTCGTTTCTAGGGACCCCTGTCTTTCGTAACAGTCACTTCCGTGAAGACGTGGCTTGTGAAGCCACTTTCTATGATGTCAATTCCTGTGATGCCATGTGTGATGTCAAGCGCTGTGATGTTGTGCGCCGTGATGACACGTGCTGTGATGTTGCACGCTGTGATGTCGCGCGCCTTGATTTCACTTGCATACTGCCTAACTAGGTTAGTCCCTCCACTTCTTTTTTTAGGAGTTGTGCCCTGTATTATGTTGCTAATGTTTATACTGCTCTAAAGAAGACTATACTGTTCTAGTTCCCTTACCTTGCTCTGACACCACTCGTGAGCCAATGGAAAGGACATGGGCCCTTCTTTGGAGACCTCTGCCTTTCCTAATTAAAGGAAAAATGTGTGGGGTTTTGTTTGCATTTTGGGACTAGTAGTTTTTTCAATCCCATTGTAAAATCAGGACCACAAGTCCAACAGTGCTAAGAAAAATCCTGGACTGGGTGAGCTTCTCACGTCAGAGCCCTGTACTTTCTGGCGACTGTGACTTATGTTTTTGTAAGTACAGGTACTTAACCTACTGCAGGTGTCTTGAGAGAGGCAGAGTCTCTCGCCTTGCTCCGTGGGCGTGGTTGCCAGGTTTTCCAGGTTCACGTGACGCTAGTTAGGCCACTCCGGATTGTTTTCTTAGAATTCTTGTTGTCGTATTACAAGTCGCAAAATTCTATGGAAAAAGGGACAGACCTAGCCAGGTACGGGTGGACCTGGGAAACTTGGTAGCTTTGCCAGGGAAACAGAAAGAGAGGGCTCATAATAACTCACAAGGCGTTCTTCATCCCCAAATGTGAGGTATAGAGTTTTTCTAGGACTGGTTAAGTTTGCTGCAATGTTGTTTGTGGCTCAAGGTGTAGAACCATTCAGTAATGAAAGCAGGATCTGCGAGATTTTGTGAGACTGATGTTTACCTATTTTCGTTTTCACTTGCAAAAAAATATAAACTAATGCCTTTGTGATTGCTGATTACTGTTGATTGCCCTGCATTCTTCGTGTAGGGTTTCCTATCTTAAACACAATTATTCGCCTGAAATTATACCTCACAGAATTGAAGTCGGGTAAAGAAAATGAGTCATTAACCTTTTTGATTCCTTTCTTCTCTGTAACGCAAATGAAACACAATGAATTCATTCTTCAAAGTGAAATACTCTTGAAGGAGAAAACCGAGTACTAACAATAGTAAATCAGCAAAAATCTGTAGAAAATAATTGCACTCTTGCCGCCGAAAATGAAGTGTTAATTGTGCAGTTACCAATGTATCCTTTCAGTTAAATACAGGTTCAGAGGTTCAATAAAAGCTTTATTTCATTGTTCAAAGGCACATATGAGCCTCAGCAAAACTAACATTTGCTGGATGTGGAATTTGTGAGAAAAATTAGGTTCGTGTGAGGTGTGTCTTATGCTTTCATGAGTAGACTTGTGTCTCAGACCGTCAGTGTAATAGAAGCCACCTCGCACTATGACATCCAGCTCAGGACTTTCATGTGACATCCTGAAGCATTCTGGGTGTTGTAAGCTTGTTTGCTTCAATTGAACAAAATTAAATGAACACATCTGGGAGCAATGATTCGAAGGTTAGAAGTCCATTGCGAGAAGCAGGGTCCATAATAACTGGAGGAGGCGGGCATTCTTTGACCTGTAGATATCATTGGTCTTTAATAAATGGGTTTTCGTATCAGAATCATTCATTTAATGGGTATATTTATACTTTTGAACATGTAAATCAGTTCTGCCCTTGAAATGCTTGGTGCCTTGGAGCACACTCAGGGCACCCTATCAACAGTGTTGGTGACTGCAGGAGGAGCCTGAATACCCCTGTGGCCCCTGCCCGCTTCCCGCCTCCAGGGGGAGCCGACTTTGCTATTGCATTCAAGGAGCTGCTGGGAATGATGCTCCCTGTGTGCAGGAGCAATAGTTTCATCTTTTTCCCTGCCCGCAGGGAAAGAGATGAAACCTCCGCTTCCAGTGGGTGGGAGCACTTTGACAGCTCCCGCCTGCTGGATCCTGAGTGTTTGCTTTTGCTTGGCGGGAGCTGTCAAATCCCACACCAAGCAAAAGCAAACAGCTAAGTCCAGGGTTGGGCCACCTGGGGACATATTATTAGCCAGCCCTGCGGGGTGGCGGTCTCCAGGGCCAGTAATGGCACCTGGAGAGGGATCGGGTGGCCCCCACCATTACTTCTCATGGGCCGGCCTTGGGGAGGTGGTGGGCCCCAGGGCCCCACAGGACCCCCATTACCTGTTAGTTAACCCTGGGCAGTGGTGGCCCCCAGTGCTCGGGGGTCCACACAGCCCCCCCTTAGTGTTCTTCTAGACCCAAGTAAACAATGGTCCCCAGGGCTTATAGACCCCCAGGAGGGGGCCCCGTTGGCCCCCTCCATTTTTATAAATAAAGTCCTGGTGAGGTGGTGGTCTCCGGGGTTCCAAGAGCATAAGGAGAGGGCCCACCTGCCCCCTCCTTTATTTAAACAATGCCCTTGTCAAAACAAGCAAGCAAGCCCACGCTTTTTAAAAAGAAATGTTCCTTGGATTCGTGGATATGCAGTGATTTTAGCCAAAAATATTTTTAAAATGCTTTTTTGGCCCCTGGTATGGGGTCAGAGTATTCCTAACCAGCCACCACATTTTTTTTAAAACCTTTTTTCTGGGACTCAGCTTCAGCCGAGTCCCAAGATGGCTGGCACACTTCCTGGTTGAAGTGTTGGCAGCCAATCAGATCTCAGCATGAGATCTGGAGGGTTTGTACAGCCTTCAAGTCCCTAGATATCCAAATCTCCCAAACTAAGGAATGGATATAACACCAATTTACAAAAAGGTTACTTTATTGTCCTATAGGGACCTTTCAGCCAAATTTGGGGCAATTCTGTTAGGCGGTTCAGGCTGTAGTCATGTGTAAATTCCCTATGGGAATTTGCATGGGGACAACGCGTTTTGGGACCCCCATTTTTCCCAGCTCTGCTTGATGAATCACCATGATACTTTCAAGACAGCAGATGGACCAACTGTCATACTAATTTTTAAACTTTCGTAAAGATTGGTCAAGATGAGCCAAAGTTATTGGCAAAACAAAAAAATATTTTCCTATGGAAACAAGGTCCTAACTATATATCTGCCCACTGGTGACAGCCAGTAGGTAGTTATAGTTAGGACCTCATTTCAATTCAAAAAGCGTTTTTTTCTTTTGTCAGTATCTTTGGTACCCTTTGACGAATCTTCGCAAAATTTTCAAAACCAGTGCTCAGGGTAGCTCCTGTCTGGAAAGGTCCGGGGTGATTCGTCCAGCAGGGGCCGACAAAAAAGAGGGGACTCAAAAGACGTTTTCTCCATGTTAATTTCCATAGGAAACTTGGGACAAAGCTACAGCCCAAACTGCTGAACGGATTACACCAAATTTAATAAAAAGGTAGGTCTTGGTTCAGAATGCGTTCTTTTTTAAAATGGTGTAAATCTGTTCAGTAGTTCCTGAGGAATTCAAAAATAAAAAATATTTGATATCTGGTGACCAAGGAGGATTTGCAAACCCTCTGGATCACAAGCTTCATTTTGATTGATGCCAACACTCCAAACCAAGAAGTGTTGGCAGCCATCTTGTAACTCAGTAAAACCGAGTCACAAGAAAAAAGGGAAGAAAAGGGTTAAAAATGAAAAGGGGAGAGGGTAGAAACACCCATACCCCTGGGCCTTGTATGCGAGTTCACATGCCTCTTGTGTATGAAAAAGGTCAGAGACCGATCAGAGCAGCAGACGAGGAGAAAGAAGCTCCTGGAGACAGGAACTGCATGAGGATTGCGCTCGTGAAAGTGAAGGATGCGGATGCCTCTATCCAGCATCACAGCTAATTTTCGACGGTAGATATGGGGATAAAGCACACCTGCCCAGCCTAGACAAAGCTCACGATTGTTTTTGGGCTGATGAATGCGTTACTGAACTTGAGCTTCAACTCTGGCACCTGCTTTATTTATATTAGTAAGTGCTTCCTGTTGAGGTTTAATTTTTGTGATAGGAGCATCGTGCCAGAATGATCCCTGCCCTTATTTATCCACGAAGACGCCATCGTTTTGTGCGATACCTCTACTCAACTGGAGTACTTTCTACTGGCTAATCAGTAAGTGCTACCTCGTTGGGTAAATGTATAGTGCTTTTCCTACACTACAGCTGCGTAAAGTGCCAGAAGAGTTGTCTCCAGTGACCATGTGTGTGTTACTATGCCATCGCGCCGAAGGGAGCAGGGGTCCCTTGAGTGAGCTGGGCATAAAAAAAATTAATCCGCCCGCTCGCAAATTCGCGAATTTTCGGCAATTTCGCAAGATTCGCAGATCGCGAAATTGACGAAGATCCGCAAATTTCACGAGGATAATGGATTTTTAGCCCATGCTTAGTCCACAATACTATTTGGAAGGTGAGTTATACATTTGTGAGGTGTATTATGTATTAGCTTTATTTTCAAACTTTAAAAATTATTCAAGTACTGTGATGTTTTAAATAGATGATTAAAGGTAGAGATTTGTATTGTAGTTACATTATTGTACTTAGATGTTGTTTAGAATAGACTGTGTATAATAATATGTGTATATTTGAAGATGGATTATCGATTATGGTACTTTGTATTAGTGTGTGGAAATGTGCGATTGAAGTATACCGCATCATTTTAGGTGTCGCTTTCAATTTGGAAATGCAGTCTGTCAAGTTTTAAGGTGTGGTTGGACTTGTGACTGAAGTATGTCTCTACTTGTATATGTATTCTTATATGTTTTATACATTTGAAGATGCAAAATATATAAAAAAGAGGTGTTATTTGCTTTGTATGTGGCTAGGCTCAACAATGTGAGTAGTAGTAGAATGGTGAAGCTGCAACACAAAGTGTGGTTTAAAACATGTTGACTTAAGGTATTAGTTGAAGTTGAAATTGAAATATGCAGCACCATTTTTGGCGTTTTCTCGAAATGGGTAGTGTGGTCTGCATAGAGTTATGATTAAGGAAAGTCTCTACTAGGAGATATACTCTGATATGTGTTATGTATCTGAACATGCTCGATGTACAAAACACATGTATGCATCTATTTGTATATTTCTTTTATATATGATGCTGCTTGAAAAAGGTACAGACATATGCATGTATGCTTTCAGGAAGATGGTGAGCCTTACAGCAGAGTCACATGAAGGGTTGTTGCTTTATATTGGGCTAGGTGTAACACCCTAAGTAGTCGAATATATGACATTACAACGCAAACATTTACAACAAATGCTATACAACTCCGATTTTACATCGCAGCTACCGTTACAATGATTTTATAATGCATGCCATTCAATCAATCAATCAATCAATCAATCAATCAGGGGTTTATACAGCGCGTTACTCACTAGTGAGGGTCTCAGGCACTGGGGAGGGGGGAGCGGCTCAGTTGAAGAGCCAGGTCTTGAGGTCCTTCCTGAATGTGTGCAGGAGCTTATTCCCCGTCCTGGCTGCGCTGTAGGAGAAAGCTCTCCCGCCAGTTCTGTTTCTGTGGATGTGGGGACCTCTGCCAGGGCGAGGTCGGTGAAGCGGAGGTTCTTTTAGGGTATGAGGAAGAATACTCTCTCGTTGAGGTATTTGGGTCCAATGTTGTTGAGGGATTTGTAAGTGTGGAGTTTGAAGGTGAACTTCTTCTCGACGGAGAGCCAGTGGAGGCCTTGTAGGTGTTGGGTCATGTGTTTGTGCCGCGGTGCCCCAAGGACGTGTCTGGCTGTGGCTTTGTGGATGGTTTGGAGTTTGTGTAGGAGGGTTCTGATGATTCTGGCATGGAGGATGTTGCCGTAGTCCAGTCTGCTGGTTATGTGGGCATGGGTGACGGTCCTTCTGCACTCGAGGGGGGGATCCATTTGAAGGTTTCACGGTGGATTTGAAGGGGGTTGAAACTAGTTGAGGCGATGACTTTGATCTGGCGGGTCATGGAGAGGGAGAAGTCGAGGATGATGCTGAGGTTCCGAGCGTGGTCTGTAGGGGTGGGTTTTTTGAACTGCTGTATGCCGTTAATCAGCTCCTTGGGGTTGGATGGGTTGGTCTGGACTTTGTCTTTTATGAAGGTCCATTTGGTGTCTCTTATGTGCTGGTGGTATTCCTTCAGGGTGCTCTTGTGTTTGCCCTCTGCCTTTGTGGTTTTCTGGTTTAACAAGGGTTTCTCTAGACATCTGCAGGAGTGTCTGGCTTCTTAAAAGTTTTATGGTGAACCAGGCTGCTTTCAGAGGCCATTATTTGGCGGGGAAGTGGAGGTGAGCGAGCTTAATGGCAAAGCAGGAGACCCAGCGAAGAAATTCCTTGGCCGCGGAGTAGGTGTCGGTCATGGTGCTGGGGGTTTTTGAAGGAGGGTGGTGATGAGAAGTTCTAGTGTGACTTTGCGCCAGTTCTGCCGTGGTGGGCGCGGGGGTTTGGGTGCGGTGGTGGTGTTGAAGGTGAAGTGGACACAGTGGTGGTTCGTCCAGTGGGGCTGGGTGATGTGGATGAAGCAGATGTTAGTTCCTCCCACGAAGATTGGATTGAGGGTATGACCCGCTCTGTGGGTAGGCCTGGTGATGAGCTGCTTTAGTCCTAGGTTGGTGAGGAGAGAGGTAGAGTCAGGGTCGTTGCTGTTGTAGAGGTGGAAGTTCAGGTCACCGAGTGGAATGTAGTCCATTTAGGTGATGGCCTGGGGTGCGGCGAGCTCGGCGATGGTAGTTGCGGCCTGGGTGCGAGGTCCTGGCGGTCTGTAGATGAGGGTGCCGTGTAGCATGGTCCTGGGGCTGGTCTGGATTTGAAAGTGGAGGTGTTCTATGTTGGAGTGGGGGTCACTCGTGGTGGATGTTGATAGTAGGAGGGGGGTATGTGTGCAATGGTGAGTCCTCCTCCTGGGTGGCGCGGACGGTCCTTTCTCTGGATTTTGTTCCCATCGGGGATGGCAGTGACGATGTCTGGCTGGAGGTGGCGTTGGTCCCGGTTTCGGTAAAGGTGACGTTGGGCGAGAGAGTGTCCATCAAGTCCCAGATCTATGGCGTGTCGACGCAGGGAGCGCACATTGATAAGGCTGCACGTCAGGGTTTCGGTGGTGTGTGCATCAGGTGGACCTTCGGTCGTCGTGGAAGCTTTGTCGATGGTGAAGGATCTGCGGCAGGATCTTCACGAGAACTGCCCGTGGGTGGAGTTCAGCGAGGATCTTGCGCAGTTGGCGTGTCTTCCGGGATTAAGTGCATGGAGGGTGGTTGAGTCATAGCGGTGGGATCTAGGAGAACCAGGGCTCCTATCGCTGGTCGCGGTCAGGTTGTGGACGGGCGCAGACGGGCTTGCCTAAGGTGTGTCTTAGGTGCACCACCGGTGCGACCGCGCAGCGGTCGCCATATGTAGGGGAAGGGGGCAGGAGCAGAAATGGGGAGGCGGGAGCGGGCTGGATCGGGGGGAGCCGCAGGGGGAGCAGCGGTGTGAAAACTGACCAGGTACGGCGGTAACACGGGAGAAAAAAAATCACACAGTAAATAAAAGAAATGCAGAGGCAAAACATTGAGGAGTAACAATGAGGACACAAGGGGTAAAATACCCTGAAAACAGATGAACTGCAGGCAGGGAGAGACTCGCGGCTCAGGGACAGGCTGCCGGCTCGAACCCTGCTCAGGAGAGGGATCTGTGCTGGGATGGTCCGGCTGGAAGGCAGAGTTGGTGAGGAGAGTGCTGGCCTTGAACCAGAGGTCAAGGTTTCACTCGCGCTCCCCCACAGTGATCACCATGTGTAGGGCAGGGTGTGGGAGCAGATTTCGGGAGGCAGGAGTGGGCGGGATCGGGGTGGGGCCACAAGGGCAGCAGAGGCGGGAAAATTGACCAGGCGACACGGGCGCAAACCTTGCTCAGGAGTGGGCTCGGTGCTGGGGCGGTCTGGCTGGAAGGTGGAGCTGCTCGAGACAGTGCTGGCCTTCAACCAGAGGCCATTGCAACGCATTTTTAGAAACTACATTTCCAACGCATTCCATTACAACTCAAAAAATTATAATGCATAATACTGTCAGGGCAACAGTAGGGTAAGTGTTGGACAGTGTATGGGTAACAATTACTATTCTTATGTACCCCAAAACCCATACCCACCCTAAAAGTAAAAATATCTACAATACTTTAAAAAAAAAAAATTTTATTGGCATTTCAAACTTTAGATTACAACATTGTGCGCACTGCGCACTATACAGAACCATGAAAACTACATTGCATTAAAGCACTCCTCCTCCAGTAGCACAGTTTATACATACCATACTGTCAAAGCCTTACTAATCAACATTTCTTAGTTACAGTTGTAGTATATTTCATATCCATTACAATGCCGGATTCTGCTCCTTAAGATATGAGATGAGGTAAACCCAAAATTCTCTGGGACGTGCTCCACTCGGAAGTTCCTCTTCATACGTTGTTAATTTGTCCCTGCAGTATGTTAGGTCCTCAATCCAGTGTCGCACTTGCGGAACAGTTTTACCCCCCCCACGTAATCGATACTCTGCGTTTTGCCATTAGTAGTGCTATCACGCAAAACATCCGTTTCAAGGCTCTCACTCCTTGTACCAGCCCCAACAAGCATGCCTTGATATCACAGACCAGTGTTACACCCACCATGATCCCCAAAACATTCACCACTTGCATCCAATATTCTGCCACTTTCGGGCAATACCATGCTAGATGTATAAAGTCCGCTGATTCAACGCCACATCTCTGGCATCTGGAATCCGTTCTCAGTCCAAATCTAAACATTCGTGCCGGGGTGTGGTATATCTGGTGCATATATTTTATGTGTATCAGTCTTAAATTGCCATTCGGTGTTAGTAGACCAGTTATCGTGCTCACCGTGATCCACTCATCTTCGGTCAGGGGACTATCCAGGCAAGCGTTCCATTTGGCCAATGCCTTATGGGTTGTGTCGCCAATTTCCGCTTGCAGCTCTGTATACAATTTGGAGACCAGATGGGTAGCCGTGGGTGTGTTTAGTATTAGTTGGAATGTTTTAGATACTGGAGGTTCATCCGGATATGTTGGGTACAAGGCTTTCAGTGCTTTTTGGAGCCGATAATACGTGAATTTAAATAACATCGTTTGGTTCTGCACGTATGATAGCTCTTCTAGGCTTATGAACTTCCCATCTTGAAATAGATCTCCCATGGTGTCTATCCCCACCTGTTTCAGTAAGTCCATCCCTACCTCTTCCTGAGTTACTGAGATGTTCGGGTGGTGGTGCAGTGGCATGGTCGGGGCATATAGGGGTAGCTTGTTTGTTTTCTGTCCTATAATGCACCAGGCCTGGTTCGTGGCATCTATGGTATTAATATCTCTTTTATGAAGCGGAGGTCTGTTATGAGTAATAATGGCGTTCAATGGGACTGGTGCTGCATCACCTTCCTCGATCGCCACGTGTGTAACGAACGGAATGTGGTGATACCAGTAGTGGGCGTATTGAGCCTGAGCACACACGTAGTAGAGGAGGAAATCAGGCGCCTTGAATCCCCCTCTCGAATACAGTAGTGTCAGTGAGTGTAGGTCGATTCTTGCCGTTATCCCAGCCCATATTAATCGTAAATTCATGGTCGTTATTGCCTGGAAGACTGCAGCGGGAGGTTTAATAGGGATGTTATTAAAGAGATACAGTAACTTAGGGAGGATTACCATTTTAACTATTGCCACCCGATCTGCTACGGATAATGGCAAGTTGATCCACCTTTCTATTTTCTCCTCAAGCGCCGATATAACTCTGCCATAGTTTGTACGAATCACTACTTCTGGGTCTCTGTGGTACCAAATCCCTAAGTACCTCATCGGATCGGTTTGCCAATCCAATGGATAGTCCGTAGTGACAGGTTGGGTGGTGTCAGTTAGTGGGATGATTATAGATTTCGTCCAGTTTATCCGAAGACCTGAGTGCCTACCAAATTTGACATACTCCCTAAGGAGGGGGTTCAGGATCGTTTCTGGATTCTTTACATAGAGCAACATGTCATCCGCGTAAAGTGATATGTGAAGTGGACGCTGAGGGAATTGTAATGCCGAGTAGTAGTGCCCCTGGCGCAGCTTGCAGGCCAAAGGCTCCAATGCAATGGGAAACAAAAGGGGGGACAGTGGGCATCCCTGTCTGGTGCCTCTTGCTATGCTTATGTTTTCCGATATGTATCCATTGATTCATATTCTGGCTGTTGGGGCGGTGTAGAGCAATTTTATCCATTGGAGGAATATTGGGGGGAAGCCCATTCTAGCCAGTATCGCGTGTAGATACGTCCATGCTATGGTATCGAAGGCTTTAGCCGCATCCAATAGCACAGCTGCAGCCTTGGTGGAGGGGACTAGGTAGTGTGACAGAGCGAAGACCGATCTAGTGTTGTGAGACGTGGAGCGTGTGGTTATAAACCCAGACTGATCTGGAAGCACCAGCCTTGTCATGAGGTGTTTCAGTCTGGTAGCTAACAATTTCGATAATATTTTCGTGTCTACGTTCATGAGGGACAGAGGTCTGTACGAGTCGCATTCTTCTGGATTTTTGTCCGGCTTCAGGAAAGCTAGGATTACTGCTTCTCTAAGAGTTTGGGGTAGTATCATCTTCTCATGAGCGTCACCGAGCATCTGCACTATGTACAGTGCCAGCTGCTCCGCATACGCCTTGTAAAACTCTCCCGTAAACCCATCTGGGCCTGGGGCTTTGCCATTAGGCAATGAGTGCATCGTCTACGTAACTTCCTCCACCGTTACTGGTTGGGATAGGTATGCTCTTTGCTCATCCGATAGCCAGGCTAACGCTATGTCTTCGCAGTATTGTGTTATGTCTTCCCCTGTCGCAGTGTCCTCTTGCTCGTACAATGCCCCATATGTGTGCATGAATGCTTGTAGTATTCCCTGCGTGTCGTGCCGCATGACACCCCCAGTGTCACGAACTGCCTGCACCATGTGTGGCGGTTTCATATTGCAGATTTTGTTTACCAGGACGGCTCCCGGCCTACCTCCCTCTCCGTACTGTCTGGCAGAATGACGTTTCATCACGTAGCGTAGTTCTTCATCAGCACTTTCCTGATAGTCTGTAATCGCCTGTCTGATGTCCCCTAATAGGGTTGTATTTTGAGTGTGTGTGTACTCTACTTCCAGGAGCTTAATTTTACGTTTCCGGATTGCCAACTGTTGGCATAGGTCTTTTAAGATACCTGCCGAGGTGCTCATGCATATCCCCCTGATGGCCGCCTTAAAGGCTTCCCACAGAATTCCGGGGTCCTCCATTGAGGGCACATTCAGCTCAAAGTATTCGGTTATTGCCTTTCCAATCGTGTCTTTGTATATTGGGTCTAGTAGAGCTTTACCATTGAGTCGTCAGCTAAACGGCGGAGGGACATACTGTGGGAGTTTAAGAGTGAGCATGACTGGGTTGTGGTCAGATAATGTGCCGGGTAGGTGCGACACATCAGCCGTCCACAAAGACATGGTCCGGAAACCCAACCAATAGTCGATCCGAGACCAACTTCCATGGGCTTCTGTCGTGTGTGTAGCTTCTAATTGAGTGGGGTGTCTCTGCCTCCACAGGTCTATTAAATGCTCCTCATGCATAATGTCCTTCAATTTTTGCAATGCACGTTTATGTGTTTCCGCTGAGGTAGGTGACCTATCTATGATATCGTTGAGGGCGAGATTGAAGTCCCCTCCCCACAGCAACGTTGTTTCTAGGAATTTCTGAATCTTCTGCCACACTGTGTGGAAGAAATTGGGGTCATCTACGTTGGGTGCGTGTATGTTTAATAGTGTCACTCTTTGACCTCGTAGTAGGCCCGTCACCACGACAAATCTGCTGTTTTGGTCTGGTGTGACCCATTCAACTGTGAATTGGATCCCCTTACGTATTAGGATGAGGACTCCCCTTGAATAGGATAAATACGCTGCCCCATGGACCGATTCTGCCCATTTCAGGCCTATGCGATTGGTGGTATGTGGGTCTATGTGTGTTTCTTGCAGAAACGCGATATCAATGTGATGTCTTGTGAAGTACGCTATGATCTGCCTTATCTTTTTTGGGTTCTTGAGACCTCTCACATTCCATGTAATTAGTCGAAGTTCGTCTGACATTCTAGGAACACTCATATCTCTCGGTTGTTTTGCTGTACTGTTGGGAGTTGTTGTGGTAATCCAACTATGTGCGTTATGTACTTTGGCTGACGGTAATCTTGTTCATGAGTGTGTGTACCCTGAGTTGCGGCAGTGCTTCTCAAATGCAGTAGATTCAACAATGACCCCCAACTTTCCCCACCCTTCCCCCCACCCACTCCAGCATCCCAAACATGCCGAAGACATTCCCCAATACAAACTTTGAACTGTTCATAACTGTAGTAGGGATGCACCCTGTAAGGGGGTCTGCTAGGGGTGCAACACTTCATCCAGCATAGTGGATGTGGCCAGGTCCATGAATATAAACCATGTCTCAAAGCTACGATCCAGGTGGGGTTTTGGCAACGCTTATTGGGGGGTGGCACGCCAATGTTACAGACACTCTGCCCATATGCAAGAAACCCCCACCCTTATCTCAAATGTGTGTTCAAGTTGGTTACTCAGACATTAGACTATTCTCCCTTGTGTAGGTGGGGGCAGGTCCCGAGGAGATGGGGCCGTGACCAACCCACTTCAATAGTAGTCAGGTCGTGACCCACATATGCTCTCGCTGCCATCGTTGCCAATCTCAGAAACCTTTTCACATAGTAGTAGCTGGTTGTCGATCAGTTTGCCTATGCATGAGTCGTGGTGTCTGTTACCCAGTACGCACATTTACCTTAGGTACTGATAGTGGGACCGATGTTCTCTGCAGCTACTTGTCTTGTGTTGCCCATGTAACTCTTTCAATCCGAGTCTGGCTGCTGTTCCGCTCTCCATTGTTCCCGTCTTTTCTTGCCTGCTTTTTTGATGTACTCCATCACTTCCTTTGGTGTTTGGCGTATCACTGATTTGCCCTCTTGTGTAATCTTCAGCCGGGCCGGGTACAACATCGCATATTCCACTCCCATCTCCCGGAGTTTTTGTTTTGCAGTGGAAAATTCCTTGCGCGCCAGGTGAACGTTCATTGTAAAGTCTGGGTAGAATTCTAGTTTGTTGCCCTGATGTTCAATCGATTTCTTTTCCCTTGCAAGCCTGAGAACTGCATCTCGGTCCCTGTAGTTAAGCAATCGGGCTACTATTGGGCGTGGGGGGGCTCCCGGTTTTGGTCGCGGCGCTAGGGATCTATGCGCCCTCTCCATTATAAATACTGTCGACAGATGTTCAGTCCCAAAGATGGATTTTATCATATCCTCCATGTAGCTCTCCATCTTACCGGTGTTGGTCAATTCTGGCCCGCCCGCTATTCTTACATTGTTCCGGCTTGATCTCGCTTCCAAATCTTCCGACTTGTTCCTTATCACCTGTAGCAATCTATCCATTTTTTGTGCATCTTCGCGTTGTCGTGTGCGATTCATCCTCGACTGCCGATAGTCAGGTTTCCGCCTCTGTGATGCGCTCACCATGTTTGTCGAGTTTGGCCGCCCTGTTGTTGACCCTCTGTGTGATCGTCTCCAATTTCCCATGGACATCATGCAGACTTTTCTGAATCGCACGTAGGTCAATATCTTGCTCCATGTCCGATGAGGGGGCTGTCCCTTTCGTGGTTCTCCTAATGTCAAAGGACAGTTTGGACTGCAATTTTTCTGTCTTACCCATGTTGTGCTGTCAGAGAGTCCAACGTGGATGATGTCAGGACTAATTCTGCCGCGGGGCACCGCTGTGTGGGATGCCACCACACCACCGGTGGTACTGGTCTGGATCCTCGGCGTGATCCTGGGACCTGTGGTCGGTAATCGCAGTGCACCGCCCTCAGGTGTAGCCTGGCGTTGTCATGCAGTTCACCTTTCTTGCAGGTAGTCGCTTATACCTCTGAGGCGTGTCCCGGGAGGAACTGATCACCCCGATCAGGTTATGACTCAGCTGCCAGCAGTGCGTCGCATGGTGACCTCTCTCCAGCCACACTCTCCTTCTGGCCGCAATGGGGGGGTCAGGCTATCTTATGTTCCTGGCGGGTCGTGCGGTTCTACTATGGGGTGTCGGCGAGTATAGTCGTCTAGTTCACAAGCCCTCCACTTGTGTAAGTGTGCTCCATATTCGTTTGGAGCTAGTTTCCTCTCCTCGTTTACCGTCTTTTGTGGTGAGTTGCGCTGCAATGGTTATGGGCCGCCAGCGGTCGGGCAACGCACTCCGCAGCTCGTGCGAGAATTGGGTCTGCCTCCTATGAGCGCCGGCTTCTCTCTCGTTCTTTCTCTCCACTCGCGTGCCCCCCGATCAGCGCAGGTCAACCAGCACACGCCGCGATATGGATCTCGTAGGCAGCCGGAGCCTTCCCGGGGACGGAGAGATCAATCTCCGGCTTATCTCTCCAAATCAACTCCACGTTCCCCCCACACGCACCTCTTGGTAAATCATTGGTCGCTGGAGTGCTTGGTGTAATTGCTCTTACAGTTGGAGCGGGGCGCCAACGTGGCCGGGGCTCCCACAAACATTATCGCCATTGCGCCCTCTGGGCTCCGCCAATTTGCGTGCTGATTTTGGCGCCGCCGGCAGCACTGCCGATATTTACGCACTTGTTCCTGGGGCGTACCTCCAGCTCCGCGATGCGTTGTGTGGGCGTTCGCTGATCCTTGGGTGGACTTCTGCCTCTTCCACATGCTCCTTCGAGCTCGCCGGAGGTGCCGTTATCAGTGTTTCAGCGTCGGTTGCGGTCACTGGGCGCCGCCAGCTTGAGTTTGCCCTCTTTCTTACGATTCTGTTATGGAAAATCAGGATTTGAGGCTTCGTGCAGTTCCCCTGAGTCAACCGAGGCTTCCAATATCTGCAGGCATCATTCCGACATACTTATTTACAAAGTTGGGCCATTTTCGTTCCGTTTCGACGCTATTTTGTCCTAATCTTTGGACCTGGCCGGTGGAGCTGTCTTAAACGGCAGCCATTCCGCTGTGCGCCCTCTAGCGCCCAACCAAAATATCTACAATACTTACCTTACAATGTGTTGTAATGGCATGCATTGTACTGACATGTGTTGTAATAACTGCATCATAATAGCATGCATATCAGATGAACAGATAGAAAAGCTTAAGCTAATTCAAAAGTCAATTCCAACTGAAGGAATTCATCCTAATGCAGGAACTCCGTGGTTTGAACTAACCATAGGTAAGCTGGCAGATTCCCTCAAGAAGGAATTCAAGTCAAAAAAGTCAGGACTGGGTAGCTATGTTGATAATAAAAATAGGAAACCCTGGTTTGACGAAGAATGCAGGGTAGCTAAGGCCCTGATAAGACAGAAGGAGAGAAGAGTAAGGGCCATGTTCAAATTGGATCTATACCAAACACTTCAGTAACTAAGGTTGAAGTATAAAACATTAATTTGGAATAAAAAAAAGAGGGTATGAAGAGAAATGTTGGGCAAATATGTTGGAGGTGATTGAAACCAAGGATGCAAGAGGGTTCTGGAAATTAGTCCAAGAAAGTGTAGGTGGGAAATCTGGTACCTTGGCCTGTATGGTCCCTGAAGATGACTGGGTAGGCCATCTGGAAGAAATCTATGGAAGATGGCCGACACAATCAATACCAAGAATCTTAGTTTGGTCACGGGTGAGGGACGATATAAAGGATTACTTTACCCCAAGATATATAATGGAGATTATAGCTAGTTTGAACCTTACCTGTGCCGCAGGACCAAACAACCTCCTGGCAGTGATAATTAAAACGAGTCCAGAATGGTGGGCAGAGTTTTTTGCAAAGATGTTCCTGGTAATCCTGGACACGGGAATCGTTCCAGAAAGTTGGAAGGGCGCAATTATAAGGCCTATTCATAAAAAGGGCAGCCACAAATTACCAAAAAACTATAGGCTGATAAACCTCCTGGATATAGGGGAAAAAGTCTTTGCAAAAGTAATATTAAACTTATTAAAAGATTGGGCAGAGGAAAACCAAATCATTCCCCCGGAACATGGTGGGTTTAAAACTGGCCATTCTACAATCGATCATTGCTTTGCTCTTTGGGCCATAGCACGGAAGTCAATGGAATCTCGGGGTAGGTTATTCTGTTGTTTTGTTGACTTCCGCGCAGCCTGTGATCTAGTGGACCGGGAGCTGCTGTGGGAGGCCCTAATTAGTCAGGCAATTCCTAATGATATACTGCGGCTGCTACAAATGTTCCATACTAAAAACTGGGCACAGATAATCTTAGACTCAGATGGTAGTTTATCAGGGAAAATAGAAATTGGAAATGGTCTGCGTCAGGGATGCGTATTAGCTCCCTTGTTGTTCTCCCTGTTCCTAGCTGACCTACCATCAATGTTGGGTAATACAACTGGGGCAAGCCAAAAACTAAATGGCAAGCAGATAGCATGTTTACTCTATGCTGACGATCTGGTGATTATGGACCAGACCGAGGTTGGTTTGCAAAGAAAACTAAATGTATTTAATGACTAGTGTTTAAGGAAAAAACGTGTGATAAATATGGACCAGACTAAAACATTGAGCTTTGGCTGGAGGAAAACGGAGTTCTCATGGTGGATCGGGTCACAAAAAGTAGAATCAGTAACAGAGTATAGATACTTGGGGTTATGGTTCGAGCAGAATCTGAAATGGAATACCCACTTAGAGGCATCTAAATTAAGAACCTCTGCCTCGATTAGCGGTCTGATATTGTTTAATAAAGCCTATGGTGCTATGACCGACAATCCAGTGCTAAAAGCCTATGCTGCTATTGTACCCCCGCAATTTTTGTATGGCGCTGAATTGCTGTTTCTAAGTGGTAAGGAAAACTTGGATGTGGAAGAAGGTAAAAAGTTATTTATGCTCCCCTGGTCAGCAATGGTTCAGGCAGTAAGACTGGAACTAGGCCTGACTTCATGGGTACGCAAGTTGGTATGGCCCTTTTGCGCTTTTGGCAACACCTAGAAATAGGCGCAATTATCAAAATATCACAATGGTGCAATAATGAAATTCAGGACAGTGAACTAAAATGGGCAAGAGAGACTAGGGGGAAAATAACAAAGTTATGCAAGAAGATGAGCGTTAATGTATGCCCTACTGTCTCCTTGGCTAATATTGATAAAAAGTTACTCAGGTCGACCAGGAAGGAATTATCGCATGCACAGGACAAAATCAATCTTGCAAGTAAAACTTCGATCTGTTTTATGATTGATGCATGGAATAATGAGCAATGCTTCCCCTACACTGATAAGTTAGCGGACCACAAATTACGAAATGAGGTTCGGAGGGTAAGAATTGGGGTAAACCCTTGTTATATGAACAACTCTGTAAAGCGGGCTATGATCAATGAGGAGGGAATCTGCTTTTGCTCTTTGGGGTCCAAATGTGATATGCTGCACATCTTATTTGATTGTCTGAAGTTTTTGGACTTACGTATTACATTTTTAAAACCAATTTTTATGAAATATGAGATTAAAACTAGGACCCAGGCTGTGACACTGATGACAGAAATGGCCCACTTAGATATTGCTGTGGCTACGGGGAAATATATGCAAAAAGTGAAGGCAGTTTTATATCTTTTTAACGAGTTTTAACAAATAGCTATTTTTAGATCAGATAATTGTGGGCTTTTAGATCAAATATATTTTAGGAGGTTTTATGTGTGTTAATGAAATGTTTTGTTTAACTTGTTGGATGAACCTTTTATCGACATGTATTGTTTGTGGACCAACGGTCCGAATAAACGTGAAATAAACTTGAACTAATAGCATCCGATGTAAAGGCAGTTGCATTGTAACAGCTGCATTATAAAGGTAGTGTGTTGTAATGACTGCGTTTTAATGGATGTTTCCCAAGTAGTTGTAGAATGGTGAGGCTGCAGCACAAAATATAGGCTTAAGACATATTGCCAGAGGGATTAGTGATAAGGCTACTATGTATGAGTCTGTGGAAAGGTACACTTGAGTTATGCCGCATAAATCTAGGAATCTGTCTGAAATGTGAAGTGCAGTCTATCATGCTTGGTCTTGTGACTGAGGTTTGTCCCTACTTGCACATGTATTCTCATACGTGTTATGCATCTGAGTATGCTAGGCATATAAAACACAGGTATACATCTATTTGTATGCAGCACAAAAGTGAGGTTTAAGACATGTTAAGAGATGGATTAGTGATTAGGCTAGTTAGTATGAGTCTGTTGAAAGGAATACTTGAAGTAAGCCACATAAATGGAGGAGTCTAAGTAGATATATTTCCCCTTACTCATGTATTCTGATATGTGTTATCTATCTGAAGATGGTACATTTGTAAAACAGAAGTATACATCTATTTGTATGCTTCCTTTATATATGGTGGCTGTTGGAACTAGCCCTTTTTGCAGGGTTATCCCCAAACCGTTTGCTTCTTCCTCCCTTATTTTTCCTGACCTGTGGCTGTTGGCAATAGGACTCTGCTCACTTTACCACTGCTGATCAGTGCTAAAGTGCATAGGCTCTCTGTGTAAATTGTTATTTTAATTGGTTATCCCTGATTGGCATATTTATGTTACCAAGAAGTCCCTAGTAAATTGCACTGAGTGTGCCAGGGCTGGTGATTCAAATGCTACTTGTGAGCCTGCTGTACTGATTGTGCCACCCACATAAGTATCCCTAAAATGGTGTCTCAGGCCTGCCACCGCAGTGCCTGTGTGCAGTCTGTGAACTGCCATGTCCTCCTGGTCAGTGTCCCCACTGACCAGGCCTAACACTTCCCTTTCTGTGCACTTTGGTCACCCCTATGGAAGGCCCAAGGTACCCCCTTGGGCAGGGTGCAGTGTATGTGAAAGGTAGAGCATGTACTTGTGCAGGTGACATGCTCTGGTAGTGAATTACAGCCGTTTTCGTTTTTCACTGCTGCAAGGCTATCTTGCTCCCTAGGCTATCATGGGGGATGCTGGCTACAGTGGCTACCAGCATATCTTCCCATAAGAGCAAGATCGGACATAAAAGTCTGGTATCCCTGAACTCAGAATTTAATAACACATCTTTTAGGAAAGGTGGTTTTTAACTCCTGTGTTTGAGAATAGCACTTTTAGAAAGTTGCTGTTCTCCTGTCTGACCTTTCTGTGTGCCTTGGCCTGTTTGTGAATTGACTGTCTGGTTTGAGAGTGACAGGGGCTGGGGATTCCCCAGGAGGCTGGCTGGGTCAGCCCTAGGCTGAATGACTGCATTTGCAACTTGAGTGGTGGGAGGAGAAATCATCGCATCAAGTCGCTGCGAGAATCGTCGCAGAGCCATCGCATCGAGGAGCTGCGAGAGAAAGATCGCCGCTGGAACGTGCATCGCTGCCCCGGAGATCGTCGCAACACCCGAGAATCATCGCATCATGCCTTTGCGGAAGAAAACTTCCTACAGAACCTACGTACCGGAATCCATACAAGTGACCTTCCTCCCCATACAAACCGGATTCGTCGCAACACGCCGCTGCTGCAGCGGGGCTGTCGCTAACGCCTCCCTAGGGTCTCAGGAGCAAGGCATCGCTTGTTTTTCACCGCTACAGCTTCTGTGCTTGGAACTTTTTATCGCTAACAAAGATACTGTGGTTAAAACGTGACGCAACTGTGGATAATTTTATCGCTAAGCTTAAGAACATTAAGAACTCTTCTGCAACCATATTCTTGAACTGTGTATGTTGTATTTTTGTCATTTTGGTCTTGTGTAGTTTAGATTAAATACCTTTATTTTTCTAAACTGTTGTGGAGTCAGTTTGTGGTGTTTGAAATAGGTACAAATACAGGCATGCATGCTTTTAAGAATATGTTGAGACTTACGGTAGAAACATGTGATCAGTTGCTGCTTTATATTTGACTAGGCCCAACATTCTGACCACTCGTCGAATGGTGAAGCTGCAGCACAAAAGTGAGTTTTAGGACATGTTGGGAGAGGGATAAGGGATTACCCTACTTTCTTTGAGTCTGGGGAAATGTACACTTGAAATACACCACATAAATGTAGGTGTTTGTCGGACCCCTGAACTTTTTGCCTTAAGCTCTGACATAGTGGTAGTGATTTTAAGTCTCTGTGCACTTTAGCACTGTGTCCCAGGGTAAAGTGCGTGCAAGCACTGAGTGTGTGTGGTGAGATTGGCCTGCCCTCCCATAGGAATGCATGGGGGATATGTGTGTCCATGGTAATTCATGGTATGAGAGGAGTGCAGGGGCGAGTTTAGTATGTATGAACTCATGAGAAGAAATGCTGCACAATGGTGTCCACAGATTTATGGTGACTGGTGGAGAAATGCTACTTTTATAAGTTGGCATTTCTGTGTGCTATGTGTCTGCCTGTCTGATGTGAATTGCATGTCTGGCTTGTCAGTGACAGGGGCTGGATGATGTGGGTGGCTCCAGGAGACAGGGTGAGTCAGCCTATTGGCGACTAGAGAGATCTGCATGCAGATGGGAGGGAGGAGTTGTACCTGGGACATGAATAGGGCTGTGCCTTCCCTCCACAATGCTGGCTCTGCCCCCTTTGGTGCGTCTGATCCTTGAGCCCCCACCTGACATAGGAGAGAGGAGCTGAGCAAAACAAAGTGCTCCAAAGTTCCCTCAAACCAGCTCGGACTGGTATCCCCAAGCCCTGTGCTGTGACACAAAGGGAAATGTAGTATAAATATAGTGGATGTGACCCATGAGGTGTAACGGCCTTTTGACTTAAGGGGGGCCTGCTGCTGCCGGGTTCCAGGAGGAACCGCCACAAGGGACTGCCTCCCTGCAGGAGGGCCCTGTGAGCTGGCCTGCCTTGGCCCAGCCTTTGTCACATTTGTGGGACTTTCAGTCCTAGTGCCTTTTAAGGCATTTCATTTCTATAGAAGAAGCGCTTTTCTTGTCCAGGAAGCGCGTGGGCTCCACAGCGCTGAGCTGCCTCCTCTACAGAGGGAATCCCAATGCGGGGATTCCCCCACAGTTGCCATTCATCAAGTAGTTGCCCACCCTGCATCTGTGAGCTTTGGAATCAGAGCGGGAGCCCACCCTGCGTTTCTGCCACATTTCTGTATGTGTAAGTCGTGGGTTCCCACCCTGCATTTTTATCGCCTTTGGCGGGAGCCCACCCCGCTTTGAACTTTAGAATAGGCGGGAGCCCACCCCGCGGTTCGGAGAGAGAGAGAGAGCGGGTGCCCACTCAGCTCCCTGTATAGTTAAGGAAAGCGGGTGCCCACACCCCGTCACTCCAGTGGAATCACCGCCGAGGCCCAAGATCCACATAAAGAAACTGCTGCGTTGGAGCGCAAACAGAAAGTCTGGTGGTCTATACTAAGGTGAATCATGTGATCCATGCTAAGGTGATATGCCTGACATGATTTGAGCCTCTTATATTTTTTATGTTACAGGATCTAGGTCTCCGTGCAGTATTTCACCAGTAGTTACTGGTTGTGCTCTACATTTACTATTTGTGCTACATTTACAATTGGTGCTTTGTGATGGTTTTGGCAGTGGCCCCTTTGGCCCTGTCATGTGTAAATAGTCCCCTGTAAATACAGCCAGGTGCTAGTTGGCACAGTGTACATTGTGTGATTATGATCTAATGTGTTTATGACAATACAAAGGCTATTTTTGATATAACCTTGTGTGGAGTTGCTTTTGTGGTGTGCCTAGTGTGTTGCTGCTGTGTGGGTGTTGCGCAAACGCTTTACACATTGCCTCCGGGATAAGCCTGACTACTCGTACCAAGCTACCAAGGGGGTGAGCAGGGGTTATCTTTGGCGTGTAACTCCCTTGCCCTGACTAGAGTAGTGGTCTCTGCCTGGCTTTGGCACAAGCTTTAGCCAACCAGAGATTCCATTTATAACAGTGTCTCTTTCAAATGTAAAGGGTAGTCTGTCAAGTTTTAAGGCCTGTCCTGTCAAGTGACCAACAATCAGTAATGCAGGCTCTGACAAGCTTCGCAACAGGGGTTTCCCATACTTTAATGCACAAAATCAGTGGAGCAAGCTCAATCAGATCCTCCAGATATGGCACCCTAATTTCCTCATGTCATATGAAAGTAGTAATGCCCCCAGGACTGATAATAATCTATGCATAAATGATTTTCAGCCCTTTGGAGGATGTCCACTTTAAAATGGTGATTTATGGTACACACATACGTTGTGAGTGTATCCCTGATAGAGGGCACACCTTAGGTTCTTCAAAAAGACTCATTGAAGGTTAGTTTCTAGTTTCATTTACTTTATTTCACCAAATATTCATCTGTATATTTCATGTCATATCATATACGCATTTTTGATGAGTTCATTACATTGTTCAATCCATAACATTCATGGGATGCTCCAATGCATTTCGGGCTCATCAGGAGCTCTAAAAATCAAAATGAGATATAGTCTATAACTGATATTGTAAACATATCACATCAACAAAACTAAACCATGATAATCAACTTGTAAAGGTGTGTACGCATGCTCGTATGGCGGGTGAAACGGTAAAAAACAAAAGTGAATCAAGTGATCGGTATACAGGTGGAACCGAGTGAGTGCTAAGTGAAAAGGATTCACTTCCGGTTACGAACGTTGAAGTTGTAGTGCAACCGCTAAAAAAAGAAAACAAGTGGCGTATTAGTTCTATATTCCTTAAATATAAAAATGACAGCTCACGAATGTGAGATCAGGTATTATCATGGCGGTATGGAAACCAGGGCCATATACCCCAACCAACGTACATTTGCTGTTAAATAGGCTCAATATTTTGCGCTTGGTTTTTTCTTTAACCTATATTCAAATCTGGACATGGACTCCATTTTCCAAATAAAGTGATGCGTTCTTGCTGTTAAAACTGCCGTCCATCTAAAAAATTACAAAAAATACTCCCTAAATAGTTGAAACATTTTACCTTTGCCAAGTGTGAATCACCTAGACAAAACATTTGGACTTTGTGCTTGGAGGGCCACAGGTCATTCATATGGGCTAAAAACAAGTCTAAATGTAGTCAACCAGCACTGCGTCATCAGCATTAGAAAAATGGGTGATAATTTGTTTCCCATAAGTGGCATATCCTTTCTATTTTCAACCAGATATTTATTAATACCATTTATATAAATCAGGAAGAGAAAGGAGCCAAGATATACCCTTGCCTGACACCCCAGGTGGTGCTATTGTGGGTAACATTCTACTAAAGGGCCGTAGTGCACCCTTACTGTGATGGCTTGGTGTAGGTCCCTAATAAGGGTAAGGAGTTCTTTCTCTATGTCCATCCTACCCATAAGATCCCACAACTTGGACTGATTCACTAGATCAAAGGAACTTGATAGATTGATAAAGCCCACATGCATCAAATCCATTTTTGCCTCAATGTACTTTCCCGGTATAAAGTAAAGATTTAAACATTGTTCACCAGTACTGATATCAGATCTAAATCCAAATTGGACTTCTATCAAAAGGATATGTGCCACAGCCCATTCTTCAAGGTGAAACAATACTTCTCGGTCCAGAATCTTGGCGCTAGAGTCCAATAGAGATATCAGCCTCTAACATATTGGCTGAGTTTTGTCCCCCTTTTTAAAAAAGGGGACATCAATGGCAGTCCTCCTAGAATTGGGAATTTGGACCTGACACAACAGATCTAAAATAATTTGTCAGTAATGGGCACACAAGTTTCATTAGTCTTACAAATATGAGCTGGGACTGGGTTTTTTCGAGAAATACATGTATTGAAAGCAAAGATCACTTTGTGGACTTCAATAAGGCTTGGGGAGTTGTAGGAGGGCTCAATACTTGGGCAGCAGTTTAAGCCTGAGCTATTGACAGGTTTTCTGGTGACAAATGTTTTGTAAAATGGGTCACCCACAAATCCACAGTCATTAGATTATCTAGTTTAGGTGCATGTAACTCATAAAAAAGGCTAACTAACCACTTCCCAAAACATCAAGCCATCTCTTGACTTTCCTACCACTATAAGATCTTCCCAGAATGTGTTCCTATTCTGTTTTCCTTTCCTCAAGTGCCTGTTTATATATTCTGCTTGCCGCCTTGACATCTTGTGCTACATATGGACAGCTTTTCAAAGTGCCCATCATTTATTTGAGCGATTCATAAAGGGGGTGGTGATGGACAGAGTATCTGAATTAAGCAGAACACTCCTACCCAGTCAAAAGATCAGGGCTTGATCCATCACCGTTTTTTAGCTCACTGCACCATCCCAGCTCAGAACCTGGCTACATGCAAATTAGTCTGACCCTGGCCCAGTGCATCATGGGAACAGGGCAGACCAAACTACCAAGCCAATTCTTTACTGGAAAGGAAACAAGCTTCCGGGGACCGGTTTCTGGCAGTACAGCCGTCTTCGGCCCGGCTTGCTTGAATCCTGATGGTGCAGTGAGCAAGGGACTCACATCTGAGGATACCCTTCCACACTTGTGGTGGCCAAAACGATTCATAAAGGGGGTGGTGATGGACAGAGTATCGGAATTAAGCAGAACACTCCTACCCAGTCAAAAGATCAGGGCTTGATCCATCACCGTTTTTTAGCTCACTGCACCATCCCAGCTCAGAACCTGGCTACATGCAAATTAGTCTGACCCTGGCCCAGTGCATCATGGGAACAGGGCAGACCAAACTACCAAGCCAATTCTTTACTGGAAAGGAGACGGCTGTAATGCCAGAAACCGGTCCCCGGAAGCTTGTTTCCTTTCCAGTGAAGAATTGGCTTGGTAGTTTGGTCTGCCCTGTTCCCATGATGCACTGGGCCAGGGACAGACTAATTTGCATATAGCCAGGTTCTGAACTGGGATGGTGCAGTGAGCTAAAAAACGGTGATGGATCAAGCCCTGATCTGTTGACTGGGTAGGAGTGTTCTGATTAACTCAGATACTCTGTCCATCACCACCCCCTTTTGAAAACATCATTTATTTGAGAGCAGCATAACACGCCTTGTTAAACCACTGATAAAGAGGTGTCTCACGGGAGGTTTGGTAGAGATAAGATTATTCAAGATAGATTTTCAATTATTGTCAAACTCATTTTGCATCTTGGCTAGCCCATATTCATCAGTTAGACAGATTTAAATACATCCCAAAGTCTCTTTTACAATAACTTGATTATTAGCAACTGGGTCTACCATATCCATACCTTATTTTATTTTTAGACCTTTATTTTTGGAGAACTCCATTCTGTCGCTCCTTTTTTTGTTAGTAGGTTCAATAAAAGGAATTCAGTTTAATTGAAAGTGGGTTGTGATTACTTACATAGCTGCTAGAGAACACACAGCTATAAGAAGTGCTAGAAGAATATAATGTATGGTGTTTTCTGCTTTGTGTCCTAGAAAGGTAAGGACACAAACATTCTCAATGCCACAAATATCTCTTGAAAAGCTTACGTTATACTTCAACAACATTTCATTTAGTGCCTCACGATAAACTGAATGGTTAAAATGAGTATCGGTATCACTCTTTGAATTACTAAAACCACAAATCCGTATGTCTGAATACTGACATTAAGCAATATTAAAATTTCCGACCCAGATTATATGAACAAGGCATTTCCAGTGTTCATAAAAGTCCTCTAAAAATTCATCCAGTTGATCAATTACCTCCCTCACCGACTGACTATATTATAATAACAATTAATCAGCAGGATGTTGTATTCAACAGAAAATAGTAAAATAGTCGCCAAGAAATAGAAGAGGACCAGCATTCTGAGGTTTTAAAGGCAGTAATTTTGATGGAGGAAAAGTTGACAAGACAGCTGTTTGCTCTACCTGTATTAAAAAGTATTGCTGGTTGAAAAAAGTCATAACAACCATCAATTTGAAAACCTTCCATCAACCATGTTTCTTGGCAATATATAATCATAAAGATGCTAATAAAACTGACTCAATCCGGGTTTGAAATGTTTGAGTGAGCTCCCGCAATGTTCCAAGAAACAATACTGAGGACATTGCCAGCAGAACTTAATATTTGTGATTCTGGGCAATACTGTGTCAGACTGCAGCTGCAGGGTTCCATAGGATACAGAGTCAGTATAGAGGTTCTGAGTTGTAGATGAGTCCCCTTTGCCCATGTTTTGGGATACTTCCTGATTCAAGGACTTGAGATCCGCTACTTTAGCTGCAGAATCCATTTCAATACAGCATCAGTCTAGATCTTCTGGAGAGGCCAGTTGTTCAAAGGCATAACTGGTTTGCACATTATACTAGGCCTGGGCCAAAAAATGTACTCCATGCTTGGAGTTGATTGAATTCAGGCACTCCACACTACGTGAATATGATGGATTTTCCTCTAAATTCCATCATCCAGCATTTGGCCGAATTGCTTTTCCATTGGCATGTGTGGGGCTTGTTTTGGTACATGCTGGTGAGCGTGATTAGACTTGCTGGCTGCTCGCAAGCATGCAAGAGATTTGCCAGCCCCTATCAGGAATACTGCCACAGCGGCACCTTCTGGCACCATTTTTAGGATGCTGGCGACTGCAAGGCGCACCTCAAGCAAATTCTCTACTCGCAAAGCAGCTCAATCTGCCCAAAAGACAAATTCAAGTTAATATCCTACTGACTCTATGGCCTGTTCAAGTTGTTTTTTTAGTGCCAGAACCTTTTTTTATGTAACTTTTTTTTTCCAACAAGGATGTGCTCCAGAGACTCCAACTTCCTATTCCTGTCCAGCAGGCTTTTCCAAGTACTTTGCCCATCTCCTTGTCATTTTTCATTTGGATTTGTATTAGGAGCTGGAAGGGTCACTCTCTTTGTCTATTGCATATATATCATTGGATTAAAGGACTTTGTTTTGTGATATCACATGTACGTTCAAAATCTATTGTACAAGTGTGTTCTTTATTTGATAGGCAGCATGCACCAGAATGTATTTGCACTTTCATTTGATTTTAAAAATGTATTGTGATGGTGGCCTGAAATTTCAGCTGGGGCCTAGTTATTTTTTGCAATTCATTTTTCATCTTTTGTAATGGAAAATGTTGCACAGGTCAGTACATTTTCCCCATGTTTGTTAAATTTGCAATATTCACTTATTTTACTGCGTGGCCTAGTCTTCCAATGGGGCAACAAGCCAGTAGGCCCAGTTTTAGTCATAGGTGCATGAAACATTTGTTTATGTGGTATCTGTTGTTTTAAAAATTCATTTAGGGCAGGGATGGCATTGGATTAAATCAAAAATATGTTTTTTGCAGAACGTGTGTAGGTGAGGTAATATATTTTGCCTGGGAAGGATGTGTAAAGTTATTATAGCTCAGTTAATTTTCATTTATGGCATGCTGAATTAATGATTGTGTTTTCTTCAGTGTTACCATGCCTCCTTTACCTGGCCAGTGTGTGTGAGTATGCTTGCCATAGGCCAACATTTAACGTTGTTCTCCATGCCGTGTAGCCAGGGGCTATTTTGTGTAGTCAGGTCCATCGGCCTGCATGTGTTCTTTGTTTTCCATGCCCCCTTGCTTGTTGTTTGATCCTGTGAGCAGTGAACATTTTGTATAGCCAGCAAATGTGGGTTTGCAATAGGCCTGGATGTATTCTTTGATGTGGCAAGCCTTCTCGCTTGCTGTTGTATTTTGACCATGTGGCCATAGGCCATATTGTGCAGCCAGCCAGTATGCTCTTGCAATAGACCGGCATGTGTTCTTTGTTGTAGCCATGCCTCCTTGATTTTTGTTGTTGGTTGATTATGTAATCCGTGGCAATCTTCTGTAGCCAGCCAGCATATTTTTACCATGTGCCTGCATGTGTTCTTTGTTTTGGCCATGCCTCCTTGCTAGCTGTTTTTGGTTTACCATGTGGTCGGTGGCCATTTTGTGCACCAACCCTTTCTTTCGAGTTTTCAAAGCCATTTTCTAGGGAGAATTGTAGGAGAGGCCCATGCCTTTTTGTTTGTTTCTTTTTTTACCTTTCCTGATATCAGTTTAATAATATGTTTGAGGATCTTTGTAATGTATGTTATAATTATGACATGAACATTGTTTTATATTATATCATTTTTTTTTGCATTTTACACCTGACCCTCCTTCCCTCCCCAAGGGTTTCACATAGTCCCCTAGTACACCAGTAATTATTACAATGTATTTTTATTATCATTTTCTTTTTAAAATATTACTTTTTAAAATTAATATTTTTACTTCTGTTTAAATTGTTTGTAAGGGTATTTAGATTTTTAAATTTGCTTCATTTACACTTTCCCACCATCCGTCCACCCCCTGTCTGCCATAGGTGTACAGCTCACACACCATCATTCCTTTTTTAAGGATTATTCCACTTCCCCTTGGGCCCCTTGCCTGCCATAGGTTTACAGGCATTCCTTTTTTAAGTATTATTCCATTTAGGCCTGGATGTGAATTGTCACTCCACTCACAAAGTTTGGAGAGTTTTTCCAATTATGTGCTCCATGTAGTGTGCAGAGTTGCAAAAAACTCCTCTGAGCATGGAGGAGCGGACATTTCCCCCTACTTGCGATCGGCAATATTAAATTGGCACGCGCAAGGGAGGAAAATCTTAATCCTGACCACCTCCAGTGAGATTTCTCAACATGGGCAGTAGTAAATAGCCACTACCGCTCACGTTGAGAAACCTTCCATTCATGTTGGGGAAGCTGCCTCTAGAGTAGAACATCCACTTGAGCGGCAGAAAGAAGCAGTGCCCTCTTGAACTGGACATTCTGCTGTTCGTGCTGCTTTTCCAGGCCTTATTCCATTTACCCCTAAACCCTCTTGATTGCCAAAGGTGCACACCACCATTCATTTTCTTAAGATTTATTCCATTTCTTTCTGGGCCCTCTTGCCTGTCACACACACACACCAGCATTTTTTTTTAAGGATTATTCAATTTCCCCCTCGATCCCTTGCCTGCCATAGTCACATATATACCAGCATTCACTTTTTAAGGATTATTCCATTTCCCCCTGGTACTTCTTGACTGCTATAAGCACACACCAGCATTCATTTTTTTAAGAATTATTCAAAATTACTCTTGGACCCACTTGCCTGCCAAAGGTGAACACCAACATTCAATTGTTTAAGGATTATTCAATTTCTCTCTGCCACCCCTTGCCTGCAATAGGCGCATGCCAGCATACATTTTTTAAGGAATATTCCTTTTCCCCTGTACCCCATTGCTTGCCACATTCAGAAACAAGCATTTATTTTAAGGATTATTCAATTTCCCCCTGCACTTCCTTGACTACCACAGCTGTCTCCCTTAGATGCTCAAAAGTAAACAGTTACACATACATGTTGTTATCCTAATTGGAAAAGAAAAATGTTATGGTGGGGTGGCTTAGTTTTAGAATGAATACACTGTATTGCTGTTAATCATGTAGGATAATATTTCTTAAGTAACCACACTAAATTATATTGCTGTTACCTGTACTAATACAAACTGCAACAATGCCACGTTTCACCAAAGGTTTTTCTTGTTTGTTTGCTTTTAGGCGCCGAATAACATAACCCAGAGTACTGCCACAGAAGGCCAGTACAAAGTGACGTGACCACACAACACATGAGGTGAGTCCTACAAAATCTTCTGCTTGTGCAGCTGACTGCCACTGCCAACTGACAGCACCATGATGGCCCCAAAGAAGGGTGCTGCCAAGAAAGTGCCCAGTGAGAAGAAGCAGCTTTCCACCACTGGCTAGCAGACAACAACCTTTTACCAGAAACTTTTTACTGTTGCCCCAGTCTCCAGGGAGCAAGCTGGGATGCGGACTCACACATAAACTGCACCACCCCAACCTAAGCCCAAGCCCATTTCTGGCAGTGAGTCAGTCTCTCTCCAATCATAATGACGCCGACAAGCAGTGACATTAAATTGTTTCTTTTACAAAGCAGTACCCAATCATTGCAGGAAGCTGAGCAAAATGGACAGCAATAGTAGTAGATCTTCCTAAAGTAGGAGCAGAACAGGAGGTTGAGCATACTGCTGAGCAAGAACCTCCTGTTTTATTGGCTTCTTTTTCTCAAGCAGGTAAAAAGAAGAGTACTCCACCACCTTCTCCAAGCCCTCTTTCTGATGATCTGGACATGGATTGGGCAGCGGCTGAGTCAGAAACACTTTCTAGGAGAGGCAAGGGAAAGGGAAAGTTTCTAAAAATTGTACAATTATGGGGGATGAGGATGACAAGCCAGTAAAAGTCATAGAAGCTATCCAGAGGAGATAGTCATTACCCCCTCCTAGCATTGAACCTGCTCTGAGGATGTGGCACTGATACCACCACAAGCTCCCAGATTTATAAGCCCCCCCGAGGCCTGTATCCACCACAACCTCAGTAGAAGTGTGCACTCCTCGACGTCAACACACCCACCTATCTCCAGTTTTTCGGGCAATGACAGTGACACCAGTGGACCACTGAGAAAGTTCACCTGCATAGCTTGGGACTTCTTTACAATTAGCATGCAGGACAGTGCAATGTAAACCATTTTCCGCGCAAGTGTACTTCGAGGTAAGCCAGGTTCACACTATGGTACTGGAAGCCAAACAACCCATTTGAAAAAATACCACACAATCCGCTGGGTTGCGCACCCTTACAAAAATAGCTGTAGGAGGTAGTGTTGAAGGTTATAAGAGCAGGGAATCTACCCTGAGACCAGTGGAAGGTGAGGGTGATGAGGAAGAAGGGTGGCATCTTCTTTATGCAAAGCAGCCCTATCTCCAGTAGTGCTCAAGTATTACCTGCATCAGAAACCTTAAAATGGCACAAGAGTCTGATAAAGATTCCACAGCAACAGCATACAGTGACTGCCCCAGGACACACATTCAGTCTACCTGCTGGTTCTTCTCTCCAGATGTTGCCTGCTTCAGTGGCACCAGAAAAGAATCCAGGCTACTACTACAAGCATATATGAACGCAACCATCCAATGGTATGTTTGTACACCTGGAAGCTGGCTAAAATGTTAGTGCTGGATGTCCTCCCATTTTTTGTGGAGAGAGTGTGTTTTTTAGAATTTCTGGTGATCATCTGCCCAAAATGGGATGCTCCTAGTCAGCCCTATTTTGCCAGAGTTGCTGTTCCAGTGCTCCATCACAATGTGCTGGAATTGGTTGGACAAGCTTTGCAGCAGAGTGCTGTTCACCCTATCCACCTAACGACAGACATTTGGACCAGTTGTCAAGCCACTGATTACATGTGTATCACTGTACACTGGATCCGTTTTGCAGGGTTAGGAAACAGCTATTTTCAGGTCTCTGCACTGAAGAAAGTTTTAGAGGCATTCAGTGGCATGCAACAGTAGCCACATTTGCCGTGGAGAAATCGCATATAGCTGCAAACATTTTGGAAGATTTTAACAGCAAGGTTTTTGAATGGCTGCATCTCAGTGGTATTTGAATTATATTTGTTGCTACGGGCAATGGCAGCCACATAGTTAAGGCCATAGTAGATGGTAAATATTTCAGGGTCCTGGGTTTGGCACATTGCATCAACACCTTTGTGCAGGACTTTCTCAAATAAAGAAGATGTAGTCAGCAACTTACTGATCACCTGCAGAAAAATCTGCACTCATTTCAGCCATCCTTTTAAAGCCCAGTAGCCGTTGAGGATAATTCAGCATGCTAACAGAGTACAAGTGAAAGTCCTCAAACTGGTGGTGCAAACATGTGGCAACTCGGCGTATTACACGTATTTAGTTCTGTTTGATTAGTACAAACAAATCATTGACTATGTCATGCAAAGAGGAAATGCAACTGGGAAAAGCATGATCATTGAGAAGGACAAATGGGGCCTAGCCAAATGCCTGTCTGAGATGCTCTGTCATATTGAGGTTTTACATGGAAAGTTAGCAAGAAGGACAGTGCGATGGTCCATGCTATCTCATCATTGCATTTGTTACAAGACCAGTTAAAAAGGGTGTCTGAAAAGTTTGCACTCACAGGTGTGAATGAAAATGAAGATTTCCGTGAATTGGTTCACGGCTTAATCCTTTGCTTAGCTGAAAATACAATGTTACAAAGTCATTGTGTCATCCAAATAGTACATATGTGCAACAATACTTGATCCACAGTACAAAACAATACTTTCAGTCCTTTTGCAGAAGGGGAAGTTTCACAATGCAAGGTGTGGATTTTTGAGGGAGCCAGAGACCTGGGGGAAGAGCAGCTGGACATTGGAATCCCACTCTCGGACAGACATTCTGGGGTTCTGCCTTTAACTTCCATAAAGGTCAGTCCCGTTGTCTCATAGCAGGCGACACCAGCAACAAGAACACCAGTGGCAAAAATAACACCAGAAATAGAAGAACCAACCTCTACCTCTGCATTTGCTTGCTTTCAAGTAGCAGGTCTTAAGTCCAAAATAGGTCGAGCAAGTGGCAACACCAATGGCCATTCACAGGGTGTTCCAGGTCTAGTTGGATAACCAAAGAGAGGTCTATACATATTGAAACTCATGCTATAGTGGTATAGGAATGTGTGCATATGGCCAGAGCTCATTAGGCTAGCAACAAAGTATTTGGCTTGTCCGGTAGTCAGTGTGTCTGCTGAGTGTGAGTTCAGTGCAGCTGGAACAGTTGTCACAGTGAGAAGGACCAGTCTCTTGCTTCATAACATGGAGAGAATGACCATGATCAAAATGAACCAAAACATCATACCAGAATATTACACCGTTCTTGAAATATCACAAGAGGAGGTTGAGGGGGATTGGTCATACTCTATTGTAGTAGCTGACCAACTTCTGGGTGAATCACATGAGTTTGAGGATGAACTATCCTTCTTTGACTGAGAGTCGGCCACCTTAGATTGTTGTAATTATTATTTATCGTCAAACTGCCTTGCAAAAACAAAATGGATATATCCAGGGGAACGTTATATATTTAGATTGTTTATGTCTGACTAACCTATTCAGCCCCACCACTGTAGGCACATGTATAGACGGATTGGAGTTGGGCCAGTGTGCAGTGAAGAAACCTCCTTATTCCCCTCAAGAACATCGAAGACAATGCCTGCCTCAGAGAGGAGTTAGCCTAAAAGCTAGGGCAGTCCACCTCGAATCTGGAGAACTGAGTTCTAGCTTCGGCAAAGACGCTGACCCTGTGATTTTGGGCAAATCACTTAATCTCCCCGTGCCTAACAAAAAAGTAAAATGAATCTGTCCTCATGTAACGCAACTGGTGCTATGTAAAGAGCTCTGATACTCGATACATTTGAGTCAAGTTTGCTCTATATAAAACCCTGTAAACTAAAATAAAGAAAATCCTTTATTCATCCCCTAGCACGACTGCCCCAGATCCTTTGCTTTACAAGACTGCCCAATGTGTGCTGCTAGCATCAAAGAGGGGATACAATTGTGTACCACCGTGCTTGGGTTGGAAGAGGTAACATTGCACCAATGGGTGATATATTATTAACTGATTGTGTGGTGATTCATATAGTCAAAAAATTAGTGGAGAAAAGGATCACTTGTCTTGGGTTCGTTTTTTGTTTCGTGGTACCGATAAAAAACCCTCAATCATGTGCCAAGGCTCGGGTGGTGGTATGTCTTGGTTCTCCTCCTTTCTTAGGTACGTGGCAGCATCATCATTGGGTTAGTTTTTATGTTTCCTCGACCCCGAGATGAACCACTGGTTGATACAGTAGTGATCAGTGATGGTGGGTAACATTGTGAGTGAAACAATGTTGTTATAAAACAGCTTGAGTGGCCAGACTGAAAGAAAAATGTTATTAGGTCTGGGTTCAGCCTCATTTAAAAACTTAGGCATGTGTAGGAAGGGGTGTTAAGAGTCTTCCGCACTGTTCTTTGTCCATAAAAAGGTCAACATGTTTCAGCCTTTGCTTGCTCAGGAGGGGTCAGGCAGGCTTTCTTCAGGACCTACAAAAATATTTGGTGAAAAAGTGATGAAGCCCTATATTAAGAGGGTCTGGGTAGGGCTAGGTATATTAACCTGACTCTTATAAGGCCTGGTAGTACCTGTAAATAAAGAGGAAGACAAGACAAGCAAACATATATAGATGGCGTCAATTGAGCTGTACCAATGGTAAAATGCTGTGCTTGTACCATTATCCGAAAGAGATTAGATTTGAAGAAACTAAACAATGGCAATTCTTTTTCTTATTTAAATGACAAAAGATTCACTCATTCGCTATGGCAAAGATTCTCACATTGTTCAAAATTTTTCACACAATAGAAGTAAAAGGACATGGTTTAGTTCATTAAGAGAGTCTCTAGATTCAACAAGTGGTGTGCTATTATTGGCTTTCGTGCATCCACTCTAACTTAATATGTAAGTTTGTTCAATGTTTAGATGTCTTATCTACATGTTGCACAATCTAAGTGTATGGGATTAGCATGGGATACTGATTACTTGGAGTGGTGTTTCCATCGTTTGAGGTTCTGGTGTACCCTCAATGGTTGTGCCACATTTTTAGCCTTTGCGTTAAAGCGAAGTTAGTGGCTCAAAACATTTTAAACTATATTGCGTCTCAGATTACTCACGTTGTGGACATTTATGACAATAACAATGAAAGAGTGTTCTTGATTTCCACTATTCCTAAGAGGTACTTAAGTTGCTTGCTCTGGATTGTCTAATCATTGGTAGCTTCGCTGTAGTACGGAGAACGAATGAGACACTGATGCTAGTCGGATTGGGGTTCTGGCCACTGAGGCGGGTTTTTTGGTACACCACAATACACTGAGGTCCTGGTTTCCGGCGCATAGTTCTGTGCATGAGCAGAATCCACGCAACATGGCCCACCTTACGTTTGGTCTTATATTCGAGACACTTGATTAGTGCTTATATTTGTCCACAGTACCCTCACAACTGTTTCCGGATAACAGGCGTGACGGATTATGCTACCTATAGTTATGTGTTATAGGTTCATTAAAGCTTGAGATTTAAAAAGTTTCATCGTTTTGAATTACTTCCCTTTTTGTGCTACAATTTATATAAATTGTTTTTCTTCTCTGTGTCCTTATGGGTGATATTGATGTAGCTCTGCATAGTCGTGCAGCGCTCCGGCGTCATATGTCGCAGTTTGGAGTACCTGGCAATGGTATGTCGGTAATCTTTGTGGTGAGTGCCGATGCAGCTTTCCCTTTTGAGCTTTTCTGCTCTTGGGTTACATTTCCTGCAGTTAATGTGGATGATGATACATTCCATACATATAAATTCTGATTTCGGCATGGCAGCATCATATTTGATTTATTGGCGCCCTTCCCCACACCGTAACTCCAGTTTGGTTAGGTCCCTTGTCAATTCTTGAGGCCACTTGTCCAGTTTTGGCCATGTACACACCACATCCAAGTTATCTGAATGTCCCGATTGACGACTTGCGTCAACTTTATGCCTCCTTGGTTGGGGTTCATAAGGCTTTAGTACAATACGTTTCTCGCAATGTCCAGGTGGGGGCACCTGGAGTTGCGGCGCAACCTGTTGGACTGGCCAGAATGACAATTAATCCCATCAAGGTTAATTCGGTAAAGGGCAAGCGCCCCCAAACTAATGATGATATGCCTTATTGGCTTGCTTAGAAATTTGACCAACTCGAAGCAGTATTTTCTAATACAACACCTCTGGAAAAACACAGGATCCTCACAATTAGTTTGCAGAAAGACTTAGTGCCAGAGGTAACACATTGTGAGAATTGGGGTAAAGTATTTGCAGCAGTATATGTGAATTGCTTCGGCACTCCGTCCTTGACTGTCCTGCCCTCCTTGATCAAGCGTATTCAGGATGAGCACGGTCTGGAGGCGGCTGTCGAGTTGAGAATGAGGCTTGTTGTTTGACGTAGTTGCTGATCTCATCCTTTCAAATGTAAAGGGAGATGCAGTTAACTTTCAGGTGTCTAATGCTCTGCGGCTTGTCACCGAAGTTGACAAACCCAGAGCGTTACTGAAAATTATTGCAGATGCTTAAAAAAAAAACAGCCGCAAACTCAGACGGCAAAGTCTAATAAAGACAAATGTCCAAATTTTTCAAAACAGAATTGGAAGAATTAAAAACAGGGGAAGCAGTGACAGAAACAAGGGACGCGTCCTGCGTCACCAATACCAGTGTCTACTGAGCGCACATATGATTTGAACGACCGCGTGAGAATTAGGTCTCCTGATCGATTTCAGGATCATGATCAATGTTCTCCTCGTTCTTCACAGGAAACATCAGGCACTCAAGTCGGTGGCAGAGAATGCGGTAGAGGTCAGGGTACCCCACAAGGACGTGAGCAGCCTCGCCCTACTGATGGTAAAGGCAAGCAGGACAACTTTCCAAGTCAACGCCCTCAGTTTCAGAAAAATAAAGTTGCTGCATTAACCGCAAGGTATGCCATAGATAGTGAGAACACAGCTTCGGAACCTGACATGGGCATTAACGCTGCTACACAGCACAGTGGAAGTTACAATAGTGCGGCAATATCTGAAGGCGACAGCAACTGACACTTTCATCACAGTGGAGACGGCTGACACTAGAGTGGCTCCCCTTGACAGACTATATGACACAGTTCTTTTAATAGAAGGTGACATACAACGAGTAATAAAAGGGATTTTCGGGGAAAATCTGACCTCTACATATGACATTCTGTTAGCTGAGTCAGACTGGCCCCCACCTTTTGTTGTGGCCACTCCGAGAGGGGAGGAGGTGATCCTCCCTAGTTTTTCGCACACAGTGCCCAAGGAGCGGGCACAGAACTTTGCAGAAGAGTGGGCTCTGGTGCTTGCACTGTCGTTATACCGTACTCAGGTCGGGTGGGATAAACCTTCTCCCAGACATGAGATTCCATTGCGGTCTATGCCACAGCCACAACCCCAATATCCCATGCGGTGTGAGGCAAAAGCTCCCGTTGCGGAAATCCTTGAACAATTAGAATATCAGGGTGTGATTGAGACATGTGTGTCACCCATAAATAATTCTCTTTTCACTGTAACCAAACCTGATGGGTCGTACCTCCTGGTTTTGGATTATCAACATTTGAACTCTCATTGCACGCGTTGTCTCTTTGTTAGACAGCATTGACCCTGATGCATACTCGTACGTTGATATTTATCTCACGAACGACAAATTATAGCTGCATCTGTGTCGTGTTGACCACATCATTGTTACATTGTTATACAAAAAAATATACCTGCAGCTAACTCTGCGCTGAGCACCTCAATCATAAAGTCCCTTGTTAAGTAAAGTCCTGTGCCAGCCCAACACGGGACCCGCTGCAGCTTAGTCCCACTGGAAATCCAGAGAAAGAGTTCAATGCAAGAGTGGCAGCACCAGGGATGAAGTCACAAACTGGTCACTTTATTTCAAAAGTTCTTTATTTATCTTCATGAAACGTTACGGCGGTGCAATTGAAGCAGATATACTTCATTTTTTGTCTTACTACGCCTTGTACAGTTTCGAGAAAATATATATCACTGATTGGGTCTTGGAAAATAAGAAGAGATCAGAAATAAAAGAATTGGGATTATTAAGTACAAGGCCAGTATTCTGGGTCCATTCTATGAATCTACTTACACATTCTTTTGCCCTGAGGAGGTTCCTTTAATAGAAACGAAACGCATTGGCTGTTGTCGAGTGTTTTTATGAAGATAGATAAAGAACTTTTGAAATAAAGTGACCAGTTTGTGACTTCATCCCTGTTGCTGCCTCCAATCTTGCATTGCCATCATTGTTATGTTTGCTGACTTCGGTTACAAGTTTAACTTTGCAAAGTCACACATTGCAGAATACACAGTGTTGTTCCTGGGCTATGAGCTCAACAATCAAGGTCGAGGTCTTGCACCTCACTACCTGGAGAAATACGCACGTTTGCGATCTCCTACAACTCTGAAAAAATTACAATCTTTGCTGGGCTTTTTGAATTTCGGGCATACTTACATTCCTGATTATGCCCAACGTATCAAGCCGCTATATGCCTTGATACAACCAACTTTTACCAAGTCATGCTGACAGCCTGAACATTCAGCTATTCTGCAATCTTTGCAGTCTGATCTTCTTGAATCTAAGTAGTTATTGACTCATGACAACCACACTAACCTGATGATAAGAATTGTACCAGGCGCCATGGGTTTCACATACTGCCGTTTAATGAGGAGTCACAGTGCCTATCGCTTACAAGTCACACTTGTATACTTTGGCTGAAATGCGATTTTCTTCTATCGAAAAAGTCTTGACACCTGTACAGATGGTGATTCTAAAGGAGAGAGCGTGTCACAGGGAAATCGCATGTTGGTTGTTACACCTTATCCTGCACTTAAAGCAATGACGAAAATCAGTGTACCAAATTCTAAAGCTTTACATCTTGTTGGATACAATGGGCCACGTTGCTGACATCTCCGGATGTCACATTTATCTTTGACCCCTTTTTGCAAACACAGGAGTATTTACAGTATGAATTTGTTCATCCTGCTCCTCTGTTAATGTGCCCACTTGAGGATTACCATTGTATCATTTATATTGACGGTTCGGTGCAACCGGCGATAGGATCTAAGCATTCTGCGCAATAGTGCCTGTTACCATGGTTAAAGGTGAATTCAAGTCCGATGTTGTTCACAAACAGATATTAGGGGACTGTATCGCCCAGTTGGCAGAGCTACGAGCTCTAGTGCTTGCACTAGAGTTTGCTGACCCTCATGTGACTACTTTAAGAGTTATGTAAATCCGTATTTGTAAAGCGTGAACTACTCATGCTTACAGGTTTCAAGGCGCTGGGGGCCATTTTGGAAATTAAGTGAGCTATTGCCCAGAGTCACATGGTGCTGAGCTGAGTTGCCGCTGGAGCCAGGGATCAAACCATGAACCCTGTGCTCCAAAGTCAGCTGCCCTGGCCGCTGCCCCACACCTTTCCAGGTGTAAGTGCCTCTTACTACTGTGTCCGGTCTTTTAATGACAAGTTATTCTTTTGGACTCAAAATGACTATCGTGATTCCAAGGATAGCACAATTAAGCACAAAATGCTATGGGTTTGAATCGCTGAACTTGAAGAGCGCCTGCCTCTCGTAAATGTAATTCATAATCTTGGTCACCAGCATGTAGGAGTACATGCTGTTGGCAACAGTGTTGCCTAATGAACGTAGCTAACCTCTGACTCTGCCCCGATATAATAGCGGCCCTCCCACCAAACTATTATATTATCCATGCAGACCGCACCACGGGGAAAGGGGGGGGAGGAGAGGCTGCAATTATCCACTCAGAACTGGTCGTTAGCACCTTGACCTGCCTCGTGCTAGAAAACACAGACAACCTAGTGCTAAAAATTACCACCTCCCACACGACGATAGCATGCGTCCTCTTGTATAGACCCCCCAACTCGATGCCATCATTTCCTATGTCCATGAGCGACCAAGTCGCTAACTTAGCACTCGACCATACCAGGGTTTTTTTAGTAGGCGACTTTAACTACTGGCATAAAGATCCCTTGGAGGGCCCCCAATCGGCCGAACTGACTGATCTCTTGTCCAACCTAAATTTTACTCAATTAGTGCTTTCTCCCACCCACTGTAAGGGTCATATCCTAGACCAGGTATGGTCTAACACCACCTGTGTAACAACACCGAGTATTCTGCCTTGCCTCTGGTCAGATCACCTTATCCTTAAATTCAAACTATGTATCGCCCCCGCTAGAGCTGCTGCGCCAGTCACTGGTGGGCTAGCTAGGAACTGGAACGCAATGAACAAAACTGCCTTTCTACAGACACTAGCTAATACCACCCCCCTCCCTCAGAGTGAGATCAATTCCTCTGTATCCACTCTCACTGGCTGGCTACAAGTGGCCAGCGATCTTCATGCCCCTTACAAAAAAATCAGACTGTCACGACGAGCCGATGCCAATAGATGGTTCACCTCTGACTTGAAAACTAGGAAACTGGCTCTACGGCAGTTAGAACGCCAATGGCACCGTCAATACGACCCTGAGCTAAAAACTATTTACACTAAGGCCAGGAAGGACTATATGAGCGCCATTTCAGCTGCAAAGGTGGCTTACTTTTCGTCTCGAATTCTAGAATCCTCAAATAGATCTAAAGATATTTTCTCTATCCTTAATGAATTGACGAACCTGGACAATGTCCGCCCTAAGATAACTCCCACCCAGTCCCTCTGCGACACACTTAACTCCTACTTTTGCGATAAAATAACAGAGATTAAAACCAGCATTCCTCAACCGACGTTCCCACTCACTACTGGTATGACAATCAAATCAAGCCCTGCCACCCTTAGCAGGTTTTCGCCCATAACTCAGACCCAGTTCTGGGAACTACTGACAAGAGTAAAATCTGGCACCCCCTCAGACTGTTGCCCTCCCCACTTCTTGAAAGAGTGTTTCTCCACTTATCCGGCCCCTGCCCTCACGCTCCTGAATGACTCTTTGACCTCCGGTATAGTTCCCTAATCTTTTAAAGAAGCTACGGCCATACCGCTTCCGAAAAAACCCGGGGCTGATCCAGCTTGCAAGGCTAACTACCGGCCCATCTCCTTATTGCCCTATCTGGCTAAGGTCCTGGAGGCCCATGTGGCCAAATGCCTCTCTAATTTCCTTGAGGATTCCTCCTGTTTCGATCCCCACCAGGCTGGTGTCCAACCGGCACACTCCACAGAGGCAGTAGTCACCACAGTCCTAGACACGTTGCGAGATTGTGCTGACCGACGCTCCCCACAGGCCCTAGTGCTCCTGGACCTGTCGGCCGTGTTTGACACGGTCGACCACGACATCTTGATCGACCGTGTCGGACAGGCCGGCATACGGGGCACGGCGGCTGGCTGGTTGAGCTCTTTCCTGGAAAATCGCACGCAGGCTCTACGCCTCGGAGATTTAACTGGCACCAGGCAATCCATCACTTGCGGAGTGCCACAGGGCTCTTCTTTGTCACCCCACCTATTCAATTTATACATACTCCCTCTGATCCAGACTCTTAGAGACGAACAGGTGAGGGTCTACAATTACGCCGATGACTTACAGCTACTTTTCACTATCGACAATACTGAAAACTCTATTCTGCATTTCCAGTCAACCATGAGGTTCATAAAATCTTGGATGGACCAAAACCAGCTGAAACTGAACCCAGGGAAAACTGAGCTGGTTCTTACTGGGGACAGCGTCAAGCATTGGGGCCCTCACTACTGGCCCTTGGACTTAGGGCAAGCTCCGACACCTTCCCTGTCGGCCAAAACACTTGGAGTCATCGTGGACCGTGATCTCTCATTAAAGGCACAAGTGGGCCAGGTGGTCTCCAAGTGCGTTTTTCAGTTAAAAAAAATCCTGAAGGTTCGGCGTCTTCTCACGCCCGAGGCAATCACCCAGGTCGTGATTGCCACTGTTCTGTCCCATCTGGACTATGCGAATGCCATCTATCTAGGTCTTCCCAACTACCTATCTAAACGCCTCCAGATGGTACAGAACTATGCCGCGAGACTTATCCTGAACCAACCGAGGCAACAGGCAGATTCTCCCCTACTTAGGAAATTGCATTGGCTTCCAGTCATCCAGCGCTGTGCATTCAAAACCGGGTGTATGATATTTAAGTCCTTGCACTGTAAAAGCCCCAAATTCATCGACCTACTAATCACCAGATACATACCACCCCGCAACCTACGCTCACTCCATCAGGGCCTCCTCCAGACGCCTTCTTTTAAACTTAAGCGCGCTGGAGGTCGTAGGTTTGCCACACTCGCCCCTTGTTTATGGAACACCTTCCCTCTGGAGACTCGGAACTGTCAAGACCTCCTCTCTTTCCGGAAAGCTTTGAAGACCTGGCTCTTCAGACAAGCACTGCAATAATTCTCTTTCCTCATTCATGTCCATGTTACTGTCATTCTTAGCGCCAAGTAACCAATCGGTGATAGCGCGCTCCACAAATATCTTAATAACATAACATAACATAACAATGAAGCAGAGTAGACAGCAGTAGTAACATATGGAGTAGCAGCAGTTACAACGTCCAAAAGTAAAGATTGATGATGGCATCTTTGCAGCTATTCCTGCTACAGAGAAGGGTGATAATTACCCCAGAGGTTTCCCTTCTAACTACTCTTATCATTTAAGTCCTGATAAAGTTCCCTATGTGAGAATTAACGATGTTGGTGACAGGCTGATTCCCAACGTGGACTGAAGTCTATCCTTGATAACAGCTGCTCACGAGGGCATGGCCTCCGCTCATGCCGGCGATTCAGCGAATGTATCTATCTTACAGCAGCGTTATTGGTGGTATGGCTTGTATAAACAAATTTCCGTCTCCATACCGGCCTGAAGGCAATTCTGTTGTGAAACAAATGAACCGTGACTTAAAGCAATCCTTGACAGCTAGGGTTTTAGGTACTGGCATGAACTGGTTCGCCCATTTGTATAGCGTACAGTGTGCACTTAACAATCTCCCTAGAAGATCTCTGGGTGGGCGGACCCCTTACAAAATGCTCTTTGGCATAAAAATCTTTGTCCCGGACCCTATTGGTCTAGACATAGCGGCGACAGTCATACCCTTTGACGTACATAATCATTCTGCTGTGTTACAGAACCTATAAGAGACTCAAGACAGTCTTGCAAATGAACACTTGACCTCCAGATCTGGAGCTGAAGCTGCTCTACAGATTCCAGTAGTTGGCTGGCTACCCAGAGTAGGTGACCTGGTCCATGAGAAGGTGGAGAACAAGAAGGAGTTGGGCCCCACTTATCGTGCATCAGTTCCGGTGCTTGGAGTGGAGGGCACAGGAACAGTCATTTTACCACCACTTCCTGGTCGCAAGGAAAACAGGTACATCTCCAGTGATAATGTCAAACTACAATGAGTGCCTGATTCTTCTTAGTAGGACACCTGCGGTCTCTTGTCCAGCAATGCTGAGAAGTTCTGTTTTGGCCTTGGCTAACACCAATGGACCTGACATTGCCATAGAGATGTCCACAGTTACTAATCCGTTATTAAATCCACTGGCTGGCAATCCACATGAAGATACTGAGTATACCTGTCCCACAGATGTGTCATTGCCTGGTGTGCAGACAAGTCCAGCTGACCAGTCACATTTTTCATTTGACTCTGACTCCATAACATTGAGTGTACCATCAAGGTTTTCTATTTTCTTTACTTGGTTTAAACACTATTTTTACTTCAACTTGGACTTACATCTGGTTGGTTCTCATCTGCATGTTTTTGTTCATGTTGATTGGATTTGTGATGGTATTTTTTTGTCTAGTAAATGGACACATATAACTGAACAATGAAAAATCAGGTTAATTGATGGAACTTTGGCTCCACACTCATCATCACACATCATGAAAAGAGACCATACCTTCGTCTACATCACAGCCTGGCCTGTCTTGGATGGGATTGTATGGGATGCTGTAAAAATTCAAATTCATGGACCCACAGAGGTGGTTAATGTTCCAAATGTACTTCGTGTTTCAATTGGGGATGTTGTGAAACAAAACATACGCTCTGCTTATTGAGATGTCCAAGCCATTGAGGCTCTATTTTCTGATTTGAAATATTATGCTGCTTGTGATGCTGAGGATTTATATTAAGACTCGGATAACAATGCAGACTTGTTTTGTTATCAACACTATGGCCATTATTTTCGGGAAACATCCTTTACAATGCAACTTTTACCACGCAGTGCCTTTACGACACAACCATTACAACGCATGTCATTACAATGCATTGCGCTGGGGGGTGCTCTAGGATAGGGAATAGATTTAATTGACTATCCAACACCTTCCCTACTATCCACGGGGACTGGAGTTGGAATAGTAAATTAAACTATTCACTATCCAGCACCCCTAAGCGCTATGCGTTGTAACAGCATGCGTTGTAAAAACTGTGTCGTAACAGTATGCGTGGTAAAAGCATGCGTTGTAATGTCATACATCCATTATTTTCTGCATAAGGCTAATACACTTAGAAATGTGGTCAATTACACCTAATGGGAACATTGTCCTACTCCCATCGAAGGCAGCTCGGTTTCTCTTTTGAAAAAATTCACATATTTCACTGACTTTGATCGATCTAACTCATATTATTTTTAATTAAATTCTAAATCAAATTTAAATATGAGGCTTAATCACACACAATTGCTATACTCTAAATCCTTTATGGATCAGTTAGCAGTGGGTGGCTTTGAGCTATGGAAAGATGCAATAGATCTTAAATCTGTTTGGGGTTCTAAGCCTTGGCAGGAGCAGGGCACTGAGGCTTTGCACCGTGCATGTCTCATTACCGGCTACATGTTGATTTTTGAATAGTACAATTTCATAAACAACATGTCTTGGTTTGGCCACTTCAAAACACATGAACATACCCAAAATTCCTAATTTATATGCATACCCTAACTGGGACAATCATACCGATATGTTCTTTGATGAATTACAAGCATTAATTTCGAACTCCCCATTTTACATTTCCTCCCTGGATCCTGAGGGCTGGCTGTTGTGGCCAACTAGTTCTGATTCTTGTCCACATCGCTTTCTGGGTTTAGCCCCTGGCCTCACACAGGACAGAACTGATCCTCATTTTGAAAATTCCAATTCAGTTACCACCTATTCTGTGGGGAAATTATGTCAAAATTGGCTGAAACTTCCACCCTAGCATCTGTTAAACATCATTTAACCACATCGACGCTGATGACGAGCTCAGCTCGTCATGAGGTACACCTCTCGTACGCTCATGACGAGCTGAACTCGTCATGAACCGTGGGTTTTTTAAAACTTCAGCGCACAGCGGGAAAATGCGCCGCACCGATGCGGTTAACTTTGTTAAACGACGATATTGACTTGACTGATTTTGTTAAAGGTCCTGTGGGTGGCAGATCTAAAAGATATATATATGCTATTTACAATGAAGTTTAGAAACTGTCGCAAGTTGAGGCTGCTTCTCGTTTAAGAGCAATAGACCAAGCCAATTTAGAAAAAGTGCTTGCTATCATTGATAATAGCATTAACACACTCATCTCCAGGATTTACACCTTAGATCATTTTGTTTAATCTGTTATGGATATTGTGCAAGAAGATGTTTCTGTTTTGTTCCATGGTCAAAATCAATTGCGGTCCATAATGCAGTTTACATGGATCTTACAGACTTTAAAATCTGGGAAAGTGCCTTGGGACTGCATGAATATTTCTTCAGTGTTTTTACCATTTAATTTAACAGAAAAATAACAATTTATGTCCATGAAGGATGCAACATATTATCTATTGCCTATTGAAAAGTTAGAACAGTTACCATATTCTGTAGCTGAATCTAATTCATCTGTGTGGCTCATCCATGGTTTAATAACATTGCCTTTTCCTCTGTTTAAGTTTAGTTCATATATGAAACACTATGCCCTGGGTAGATATGAACCACTTGGTACCGCTTTTCTCCATGAAGTTTGGTCTCTACCAAACTTCTCATACAGATGTCTGACGGATGGCAAGGAGGTTTACTTAAATGGGGAAGAGTGCACTTCCACACCTTATCATTCACTCGTATGCAAGAATGTTTATTTGCACGGCACCTGTACCATACAGGCCCCGAATTAGGTTGCATTGTGAAGGGAATTCCAGTGCTAGCTATCATACCAACATTTACCCTCTTAGCTAATTTTTAAATAATGAACCTTGCTGCTGGATGTTGGCTGGAATTCCATACATTGTCACTGTTTCACAGCGAGTAGTTTGCTATACAAATGTGCTTATCCCACCCCCTCATGGGAGGCTTGATATTTCTATTTGTCCTTCAATCCCAACCCTGAAAGCAGAGTTCAACAAGTTAAACAGAATAAGGGCTTTATTGATCCAAAAAGAAGTCCCTCTTACTTCTTCTTGTGAAACATTTGTCCTTCACGTTGCTAACACACGTACGGAAGTACACGCTCTTTTGAATATGGAACTCCTACTTCAATTTGTCGCTTTGATCCATACTATCTTTTACGCCTTAATTACTATGGGCCTGGCATACTTTTTAAAAATTGTTTGTTCCGGCCTTGTGACCTCATTCCAAACTAAGGGGCCGATTATGATGGCGGACGGACCTGAGTCCGTCCGCCACCATAGAGTAGGAGGGACCGTCCGCAGGGGCTGCGGCGGTCCCTCCTTGCAGATTAGGATGTGACCGCCAGGGTGGTGGTGACATCCTCAATCTTTAACATTGCGGCGGGTGCAGCTACAAGCTGCATCCGCCGCAATGTTAAAAATGCATACATTGCATTTGTATGCAGCAAGCGGCAGGCACCGCGCGGTGCCTGCCGATTACTGCATACAAATGCAGGGGGGTACCATAGGTACCCCCCATGTGCACCCCTCACCCCCCCTTCACCCAGGGGGCCCGCAACGGGCCCCCGCAGTGAAGCTCCGTATGCTTTTCCACGGCGGAAAACCCGCCGTGGAAAAGCATTTCTTTTCGGGCATCCTAATTTGGCTGACGGTGTCTAAGAGACACCGTCACCATATTAGTGCTTTTCCGCCGCGGTTGTAAGCCAACCGCGGCGGAAAAGCTGTGGACGGAAACCAGGACCCAGCAGCCATCCTAATGTGGCGGTGGGTCTTTGGTGGGTCCGCAGAGGATTTTCTGCATCCTCCGGGCCGGCGGTGGCTTCCGCCGGCCCGCAGGATGCGGAAAATCCTCCATCATAATCGGCCCCTATATTTGATGTCATACTGGCATTTTTTCATTTGTTTTTTTCCAGCATCTTTGGCGGTTTCCCTCTGATTCTCGCCTTGGCAGCCAGTGTGCTGCTGTTGATTTGCTTGCTCCGAAGTGGCTGCACTGTCTGTGTCAAGAGACAACAGACTCCGGCTGACCCAGCTTTGTGATCGAATGCTTGAACACTATGGCGTACTGCCATTGGCCACATTGAGTGTGGCATACGGATTATCTTCCGCTTTTCATATTTTACTTGCGTACAGCCAGTGTTCCATTGCCTGTATTGCCCTTTTGAATGGGCATTAGAACTCTGTCACTCAAATACGGTGTCTCCTGCTGCAGATTTTGATCATCTAATGAGTCCCTTAGTGGCTCATGAGTTGGCCTGTTCTGGATCCGGGATTATGGCCTGCACTGCGGCGCACAGAGTTTTGGAAAATTGGGAAATATGGCCGACTGCGCATGACTTCCTGGCACAAAGTTATTTTGAAGAAAACAGAAGTTGCCCTCAGATCGTGCTAGAGGCCCCTGCTATTGCAGAACATGTATGTTGATTTCCGTTACTAAATTGGATGCCGGAACTCTTTGCTGACAATAACAATGACTTTGTTTTGGAGGCTGTTGCGACATACTGTGCATGTTAAATGTTAAAT